>NC_023759.2:41743171-42064837 GCF_000499845.2 Phaseolus vulgaris | reverse complement strand
CATTTTATAGACTAAACAAAGTTTTGGTTTCTAAATTAGTTTATATTATTGTTAAATGATTTCTAAATTGGTAATCTAATTAACGACCAAGGTTTTTGCTACCAAATTTAGAATCTAAATAATTGATAGTTAAACTTTGGTAGCTAATTAGATACCAATTTAGAAACTATTTAACAATAATAGAAACTAATTTAGAAACCAAACAATTTTTTTAGTCTCTAAAATGGTCTCTAATTTAGTCACTATAGCAACTAATTATGTTTAATATCTAAAATTGGTTTCTATTTCATGATTTTCTTGTAATGGAAAACTATTTTTTATCAACAAGAAACAAATAAATAAATATGAACCACTTTAGGGGTGGTCCAACCCATATATAGAACACAGTATATAAGTCCTCTCATCCCTTCTAAACAACCTAACCTTCTAAAACAAAGAACAACAGACAATCTCACCGGAGAAGTACCTCTTATAAAAGCTCACTTAATTGAAAACATACAAGTCACAGGATTAATGCACCACTCAGGGTAAGTAAAACTAGCAGAAACAGTTTTAGATCTTACCCAGGACCAAGCCTTTAATTGTGCTAAAGTGAACACAAAGGTCGATCACCCCTCCTTGAAAAGTACGTTTATTCCTGTGCTTCCATAATTCACTAACTACAGCAATCCAAACACAATTTCAAACAACATTTACCTGGGCTCATTTAGCAAATTAAAATGCAGGAAGTGAGCAGTTGGATCAACATGATCAACCGACGCAATCTCTAACCATGCATAACACTTATTCCAAACTAACCAAGCACTCCTGCAATAAAAAAACATGTGTTTTGTCGACTCCACTGCCATCCCCACGCCTTTCCAAGTTAGCTTTTGTGGCGATCGAATTAATCAATACCCTCCAAGCGGTAACCTGTGCTGAAGGTAAAGCAGTAGTCTTCCAGAGGGAGACAAACACACTATTTCCTTCAACAGGACCTCTTAAAAAAGCATAGGCAGATTTAACCAAAAAACCACTATCCTTATCAACCTTCAAAACTCGGCTATCTGCAGAATTCAAGATAGGAGTCTTTCCATGCACTTCTTGTAACAACTGGACTTCCTGGCAGATTTTCCAATCAAACAGACCTCTCCTCCAAAGTAACTTCCACTCCCATCTATCATTAACCCACTCCCCACAAGACTGTAAATTACCTTCTTTATTACCACACAAAGAAAAAAATCTTTGGAAATTTACTTTTCAGATCTACGTTGCCCACCCAAACATCTTTCCAGAACAAGACATCCTTCCCATCTCCCACTCTCCACTCGCAACAATTCTCAAAGGAGTTACCCCATTCCTCCATCTCCAAACCCCCTTCAGATAATGTCTCGTAATGTCTTATAATGTCTAGTACCTCATTCAGTAGTTTCTCATTATCTGAATGGTGTCTTGAACCTTTGGTATGTATGTACTCGATTTAATATTGGTGTGTTATTTTTTTTTTTCTTCAGTTATAGCTATTAGTATTGGAAAGGAAGTAGAGGAATTAATCTGTGAATTTTAGATACGATGGTGGAAAGGAACTTTTATCTTTTGTTATATGTACAAGGGTTGGATCACCGTGAACCGATTTAATTTAAGAATTTATTGCCGATAAAAAAAATAATGTCTAGTAATTTTTAGTTGACGGATAATTTATATATGATATTCTTGTTCCCTTTCTTTTCATGTTGTGTTGCATATAAAATATAATTAATGGTAAGACACGAATATGACATGTGTAAATATATATATATATATATATATTTTTTTTTTTTTTTGTCGGTTTCCATCTTATGTTATGAGTGTGGATTAGGTTTGCATTAACAATCCATAACTTCTTTTGCCAAATTTTGACTCATTTTGCGGAAGAAAACAGCCAAAATAAAACTGACAATTTGCAAAATCAGAAAAGTAGAACATTCAACCAAAGTTGCCTTTCGGTCCTACACTATATAACACCATTTCAATAAATATAAGAGTTGAGAGTTGATTATGCCCTTGCAAAGTGCTTTATGGATTTCCCAAACAAATCAACCCATTTAGTGAAACAAACAATAATATAAGAGTTGAGAGTTGATTATGCCCTTCTTGCAAAGTGTTTTTTTATCAGCAAACGCACTGCAGTCCATCCATAAAAAATGTAGCCTTTCTTGCACACAAAAAAATTACTATCTTTAGATTACAAATTGAAAAACATCAATATATCTATAAGAAATAAGGTCAACTCAATTTTGTTACATTTCTAGCTAAAATATAGGGTTTCACTATATGGTTTTAAGACATAAAATGTATTTATATTTTCATTTTTACTTTAATGAAATACAATAAATTATGGGTTAAAATTTGGAACTAGATAAGAATGAGCGTTGATTAATCCAGCATTAAACAATCCATAACTTCTTTTACCAAATCTTACCAACATTCGGCTCATTTCAGCCAAAATAAATTTGATTTGTAAAATCATAAAAGTAGAAAATTAAACAAAAGTTGACTTTCACTCAAACCATACTTCAAAACCATGTGTGTTTTTGAATAAAGATTGTAAGATGAGAAATTAACTTTATTACTTCCCACTTTTACAATAAATTAATTATTAGATGCATTTCAAAATAAAGGTCTTAATTTAAAATTATTCAAAAATATTATAATTAAATATTAACAATTATAACTAAAGCAAAAATTGGACATAAAATATGCGTACATCAAAAGTTAAAACAAAATAAATCAGGTTTTTTGAAGTATGAGCCTGTAACAAAAAAAATAGAAATTATATAAACTAACAACCATCAATCATAAGAAATATGCAAATATTATTGAAAGACTTATTATCCAATATTAGTTGTTGAAATATTTATTATCCGAGGTTATTTTACTGAGTTTTTAAATAAATTTTTGAAACTTTAGAAAACCTTTTTGTAATGTAAAGTTACATTTTCAAAGTTTTAGAGAATTTAGTTATAAAATATATTAAAATTATATAGTTTTTAATTATTTATTTATAAATAGATTTAATTATATTTATGGCGTGTTATATTGAGATTGTACAATAAATCTTTAGAATTTAACGAAGGTTAGAAGAAGTTCCGTTATTTTGTTGAGATTTTATAATAAACTTTTGAAACATAACAAAAGTATAACAAAAGTTTAAAAAACTTCTGTTAAGTTGCTGAGGTTGTAGAATAAACCTTTGAAACTTACTAAAAATTAAAAAAAACTTCGTTATTTTGCCAAGATTTTAGAATAAACTTTTGAAATTTAATGAAACTTAAAAAACCTCCGCTATTTTGTTGAGATTTTAGAATAAACATTTGAATTTAATCCGTTATTTTGTTGAAGTTTTAATATAAACTTTTGAAATTCAAGGAATGTTAAAAAAATATTTTGATGAGGTGTTAGAATAATCTTTTGAAAGTTAATGAAAGTTTAAAAAATCTCCGTTAATTAACTTAATTTCTAGGTTATATTAACTTTCACTAAATAATCTCCGTTAAATAACTTCCATTAAAACTATTTTTTTTACTGTATTGTACATAAAAAATACTATTTTTTACACATAAGTAGGATAAATATCAGTTGTCCATCCATAAAAAAAATGTAGTCTTTCTTGCACAGAAAAACAAATAATACTATCTTTACGTTACAAATTGAAAAATAAAAATATATTTATTGATAAGTGAGGTTAACGAGAAATATACTAAAAATATATAGACAAATCAACATGGGCTTTCATGGAAAGGGACATGTACTATGTTGAGTGCAGTTATAGGGGAGGTTTATGGGAAAAGATAGAGTAGGGATCACACTACTTCTAATCAATTCTTTATTCTATTTTTTACTATATATATACTTTTTTTTATACAACATTTGTCTCGTGCGAAGTAATAAAATACTATTGCCACCATATTTCATTCCATATATATATCTTGTTTCCCATACAGGGACAATAATAATATTGGATCCTTTCAACCACAAGAAAACATCGGCAAAACAAACTGACAATGTTTTTTTGTTTCTGGGAAACAGTTACAAGGTTTTAGCAGTAGGGTTTAAAGTTCTATTTATTTTGTTATTTTGTCCGGTTGAATGAAGGGTGGGGGTAGTTTCAGGAATGGTAGTTCATCCATTTGGAGGGACAGTGATGCAGATATCTTCTCAAAATCATTCCACAAAGAGAATGACGAAGAGGCTCTCAAATGGGCTGCCATACAGAAACTTCCCACCGTTTCGCGCATGAGGAAAGCTTTGTTCACTTCACCCGAAGGAGAAGTGAATGAGATTGATGTGCACAAACTTGGGTTGCAAGAAAGGAGAGCTTTACTTGAAAGACTGATCAGAACTGCTGAAGAGGACAATGAGAAGTTTTTGCTCAAGCTAAGGGAACGAATTGATAGGTAAGACTCCCATTCTCTTTTGTTCCTGATTCTAATGAAGTTGTGTTTGATAGAAATGCACTCATGGATGGCTTCTCCTCCTCCTATTTTGCTTCCTTGGATTGGATGATATCAGAGTTGGAATTGATCTTCCGACAATAGAGGTTCGGTTTGAGAACTTGAATGTGGAAGCAGAAGCTAGTGTAGGAACTAGAGCTTTGCCTACCTTCGCTAACTTCATGGTGAATATTGTGGAGGTGAGTATTGGTACCAGCTTTCATATTTAGTAGAACATGCACCTTGACCTTACAGAAGGAGTTCTAACATGTTGAATATTTGGTGTCACTTATTTTCGTTAAAAGGGTATGTTGAACTCTCTTCATATTCTACAAAGTAGAAAACAACATATACATATTCTCCAGGATGTCAGTGGAATAATAAAGCCTGGCAGGTAATGAAAGTGGTGTTCTATATATATAAAGTGGTAATTAACCAGCACCTTCGGAACCAATATAATGTTTCCATTTCCTACTGTTCAGAATGACATTACTATTGGGCCCTCCAAGTTCTGGAAAAACCACACTATTGTTGGCCTTGGCAGCAAAACTTGATCCAAAGTTAAAGGTTGGAGCATCAAAGAAAAGAAGTTTACTTTTTCGAAAGATATTTCATGTTTTTTCTCTATTTTTATAGTCTTGGATCTCTAAGTGATGTAGTGTGGTTTCTTGATCAGTTTTCTGGAAAGGTGACTTATAATGGTCATGGGATGGATGAGTTTGTACCCCAAAGAACTGCTGCATATGTCAATCAAAATGATCTTCATATTGCAGAGTTGACGGTCAGAGAAACCTTGAACTTCTCCGCAAGAGTCCAAGGAGTTGGATCTCGTTATGGTTAGTCTGCAGCAAGAATAATGACTTTTGTACATGTTCAATGTTCAAAGCACATGCTAACATTATACGTGAAATTTAAGTTTTGATTATGTGTATAAATTTTGGCTTTATGCAGATTTGCTTGCAGAATTGTCGAGAAGAGAAAAAGAGGCAAATATCATGCCTGATCCAGATATTGATGCCTACATGAAGGTAAAAAAGAGTCCATCACTTGTAAGGAATGTGTTTTTCTCATTTCACTTGCATCCCTAAGTCTTTTTATATTGTTGATTACTAAGAGCCGTTCAAACCAAAGAGAAAAAAAGTATGACAGCTTAGCTGTTACTGAGGCTCGGACACGCCTGTCAAAATTATTTCATCACCAAAAAGCTTTTGGGCCAGGCGAAAAATTAGGGCACCAACTCTAAGAGTTGCCATCTCAATTAGTTATAGCTGAATCATCAGTTTCTTTTTTTGCATACAGATATTAACTGGTTGTCCTTCTGACTCTTAATACTCAGGCTGTAGCAACGGAAGGCCAGAAAACAACTTTGATAACAGATTACGTCCTAAGGGTATAAAATCCATTCTTTCTAACGCTTTTCCAATCACCGTGATCCACTCATTACAATATTTTCTTTTAACGTCTAACTTTATTTGCAGATTTTAGGACTGGAGACATGTGCTGATACAGTTGTAGGAAATACAATGTTAAGGGGGATCTCTGGTGGACAAAAGAAACGCCTTACAACAGGTAAAACAAAACTTCTTTCAGTCACCAAGTGTACTACTAAGTTTACACCACTCAATCAAATGAATGTATGTGAGAAATAATATCATTATAAACTTGTTAATGCAGGAGAGATGCTGGTGGGACCAGCTAAGGCTCTATTCATGGATGAAATATCTACTGGTTTGGATAGCTCAACAACCTTCCAAATTGTGAATTCACTCAAGCAATGTGTTCACATTCTCAAAGGAACCACAGTCATCTCACTCCTGCAGCCAGCGCCCGAGACTTACAATCTTTTTGATGACATTATTCTACTCTCAGATAGTCATATAGTGTACCAGGGTCCCCGCGAATATGTGCTTCAATTTTTTCAATCAATGGGTTTTCAATGTCCTGAGAGGAAAGGTGTGGCAGACTTTTTGCAAGAAGTAAGTGTCCTTGTGTATTGTCTCAAAGATGCAATCAGTCTGCACCGGTATAAGAGAGTTTTATAAATTTAGTTGTGACCATTGATTATTGTGCTATATATAGGTAACATCAAGGAAAGACCAGGAACAGTACTGGGCACACAAAGATCAACCTTATAGATTTGTCAGAACGAAAGAATTCTCCGAGGCTCTCAAGTCATTTCATGTTGGTAGAAGCCTTCGTGAAGAACTTGATAGTGAATTTGACAAGTCTAAGAGTCACCCAGCTGCTTTGACAACCAAAAAGTTTGGAGTGGGCAAATGGGAACTGTTAAAAGCTTGCTTATCAAGAGAATATTTACTTATGAAGCGCAATTCATTTGTTTACATCTTCCGGTTGAGCCAAGTAGGTTTGGAAATTAGAATGGTTCATTTAATTGCCATGTCATATAATGCTATTATTGTCTTACTCATAGCTTCTCCCTCCATTTAGCTTGCTGTATTGGCATTTATTGCCATGACCATCTTCCTCCGGACTGAGATGCGCAGAGACTCTGTGACCGATGGCGGGATATATGTCGGTGCATTATTCTTTGGCCTTGTTGTGATTATATTGAATGGACTTGCTGAAATTCCCATGGTCGTTTTAAAGCTTCCTGTTTTCTACAAGCAAAGGGATAATCTGTTTTTTCCTTCATGGGCATATGCTCTTCCTGCATGGATCCTAAAAATCCCTATAACTTTTCTAGAAGTTGCTGTGTGGCTATTCCTAACCTACTATGTCATTGGATTTGATCCAAATATTGGAAGGTAAAAACAACTTTTTTTTCCACATACTCAACCCTGCAGGTCTCATTTTCTACTTCAACCCTGCAAATAAAAAATGACATGCATTTAATGTCTACATAATGCAGATTTTTTAGACAATACCTTGTTCTTTTACTAGTGAACCAGATGTCTTCCGCATTATTCCGATTTCTTGCAGGAGTTGGGAGGGAATTGAAAGCAGCTGTAAATCTTGGATCATTTATACTGACCTTCCTTTTTGCTATGAGTGGTTTTATCCTATCAAAAGGTACCATGGGTACAAAATAGACCAATCACATACTTTCCACTATGTTCTGTTCTACACTAACAATGCACTTTTGTCTTCTTTATGATTCCAGACAACATAAAAAAATGGTGGTTATGGGGCTTCTGGATATCACCTATGATGTATGGACAGAATGCTATGGTAAATAACGAGTTCCTTGCGGAGAGATGGAGACATGTAAGTTTAAATAATATACACCTGTATGTTTTCTTTACTATATAAATATTATGATATTCAAAATATATTTTTTTATGATAGGTTCTACCTCACTCTTCGACGCCTCTTGGAGTCGAAGTTTTAAAATCACGGGGATTCTTCATCCAATCATATTGGTTTTGGATAGGCGTTCTGGTTTTGATTGGATATACATTACTTTTCAACTTTGGCTACATACTTGCTCTTTCGTATTTGAGCAGTGAGGGTTTTCAGCTTAAATATTCAATAAACCATATAAGGTAAATCTATCTATTAATATGATAAAATTGATTTTGCAGCACCTGGGAAGCAACATGTTATATCCGAAGAACCTGAAAATGAGCAAAATGGTGATAGTAATAAAGGAACTAATGTGATGAGATACATAAAATATAACTTCACTGGTCACTCAATTAAAGGTACTTCTTCTCTTAACAGAAGATAACATAGTCAACTCTAGATTTCTAATAGTTCATTACCAATTCACATTTCGTTTAATGGATAACGCTAGAACTACTTCACAGTGAGAAATGGCGAAAGTATATGTGGAAATACATCTTCCCATGCTTTTCCCTCTAGCTATAGAGGAATGGTTCTTCCTTTTGAACCACATTCTATCACCTTTGATGAAGTAACATATGCTGTGGACATGCCACAGGTAATGCAGAAACAGAATTAAACCATTTTGAAAACTCATGCATAAATTGTGAATTAAAAATTATCAAATACTTGCAGGAAATGAGGAACCAAGGAATTGCTGAGAATAAATTGGTTCTTTTGAAGGGTGTCACTGGCTCCTTTAGGCCAGGTGTTCTCACTGCTCTAATGGGTGTTACCGGAGCAGGCAAAACAACTCTGATGGATGTACTTGCTGGTAGAAAAACTGGAGGATATGTTGGAGGGAACATCACAATCTCTGGGTATCAGAAGAAGCAAGAAACATTTGCAAGAATTTCAGGATACTGTGAGCAAAACGACATCCACTCTCCTCATGTTACTGTGTATGAATCCTTGCTTTATTCAGCATGGCTCAGATTGTCCTCAGACATCAATGCTCAAACCAGAAAGGTTGGTATCTAAATGTTATGCCTTTTACTGCCATTCATGCTAATTCATTGTAGTTTAACAAAGGCTGCCAACTAGTTTGAAAACATAATGTGACTTATTCAAGTAATCCAGTACGTACCTTTTTTGGATTGAGTTGTGACTAGCCCATACGTAAGATTTTGCTAGTAAATTTTTTTCAGTAATTTGTAAGCGCCAAAACTAGAATTGTTAAGTCATAAGTAACAAAGGAAACAATATTATTAGTGTTAAACAATAAAAAAATCACTTTGATGTTTGACGCTGATTTATGATTGCAGATGTTCATTGAGGAAGTCATGGAACTTGTGGAATTGAAACCTCTAAGGCATGCATTAGTGGGATTGCCAGGTGTTAATGGTCTCTCAATAGAGCAACGTAAAAGGTTGACAATTGCAGTTGAACTTGTAGCAAATCCTTCCATAATATTCATGGATGAGCCAACTTCTGGGCTAGATGCAAGAGCAGCTGCTATTGTCATGAGAACGGTTAGGAACACTGTAGACACTGGAAGAACAGTTGTTTGTACAATCCATCAGCCTAGCATAGACATATTTGAATCATTTGATGAGGTGAAAAATAGAATCAGTTAGCAAATTTTGTTCTGCTCTCTTCCGTAACCAAGTTTCTAACCTTTTTGTGACGACAAAATGCAGCTTTTTCTAATGAAGCAAGGGGGGCAAGAGATATATGTGGGGCCACTTGGACTTCATTCTTCCAATTTAATTACTTACTTTGAGGTGAAAATAAAAATGCTATGGAATACTGAACTCATGTTTTGCTTCAAATCAATCTTCATGCAAAAGTTTCACTTGTGTCACGCTTTTATTTTGAAGGAAATCCAAGGTATCGGTAAGATTAAAGATGGCTATAATCCAGCAACATGGATGTTGGAAATCACAAGTTCAGCAAAAGAAATGGAATTGGGGATTGATTTTGCCGAGGTGTACAAAAATTCAGAGTTATACAGGTATTTCCAGTTGTATGGTGTAATAAAGCTAGACTCGAAAGTAATAAGCACTTAAGGTCTAAACGGCAATAATGGTTTATCTATTATTAGAATTATTCTCAGTTCAGAACTGGAATGGTTGCTGATATATGATGTTTGTCATTTGTCACAGGAGAACTAAAACACTTGTTATAGAATTGAGTACTCCATCTCCTGGTTCGAAAGACCTCTATTTTACTTCACAGTACTCAACTTCCTTCTTCACCCAATGCATGGCTTGCTTATGGAAACAACATTGGTCTTACTGGCGCAATGCTCAATACACTGCCCTAAGATTTCTATACTCAACTACTGTTGCTGTTTTGCTTGGGAGCATGTTTTGGAACCTAGGCTCCAAAATGTATGATTAAACAAGAAACTTGGACATGTCAATCTCATTTCTTTTGTTGCAACTATTTCATCAAAAAATGAAACTTTACCGTCAATTATTGCAGTGAAAAGCAACAAGATCTTTTCAATGCTATGGGCTCCATGTATGCTGCTGTTCTCCTTCTTGGTATTAAGAATTCTAAATCAGTGCAGCCAATAGTTGTCGTTGAGCGGACAATCTTTTACAGGGAAAGAGCAGCTGGAATGTATTCAGCTTTTCCATATGCTTTTGCCCAGGCAAGCAATTCCACTTTCTAAATACATGTCTTTTATTTGAGTTTTGCTATATACTGATATAGATATATGATCCTAAATCATAATATTCACTGATGAAAAATTAACTGTTAATATTATGTATACATGCATAAAAATTATGAATGTGTTGGAAATTTATTCATTAAGTTTTTCATCTACGACCAGGATTAGTTACTTACTTCAACCTCTAAATTCTAGAGTAAGTAACTCACTTTAAAGGAGTCAAATCCAAATATTATTGATACTTTGTTTGTGTTAGTAATTGAGGTGATTATCACCAGGATTTGTAATTATTACTTCTATTTATTTCATTAAGAGTGAATAATTTAACTTGCATTCCTTCTTCCTAATCTATATTTCTGTTGCAGGTTCTGATAGAACTCCCCTATGTACTTGGACAAGCTGCAGTCTATAGCATTATAATTTATGCAATGATTGGTTTTGAGTGGACTGTGGCTAAATTTTTTTGGTGCCTATTCTTCATGTACTTTACCTTCCTGTACTTCACCTACTATGGAATGATGGCAGTGGCAGTGACCCCTAACCAACACATCTCCGGTATAGTTTCTGATGGATTTTATTCAGTGTGGAATATCTTCTCAGGATTCATAGTCCCACGGCCAGTAAGTTTCATCTTCCTTTCATATTTAGTGCAAATAGATTCATACTCTCCTAAGCATAGAAGGTAGCAAATTTATGAGAATATTCCTTTTTGGCATGGTCTACCAGAGGATCCCAGTATGGTGGAGGTGGTACAGTTGGGCAAATCCACTTTGTTGGAGTTTGTATGGTTTGGTGGCTTCACAATATGGAGATATAAAGCAAAGCATTGAATCCAGTGATGGGACAACAACAGTGGAAAGCTTTGTGAGAAGTTACTTTGGTTTCAAACATGATTTTCTTGGAGTGGTTGCAGCTGTGATGGTTGCATTCACAGTAGTTTTTGCATTGGTCTTTTCCATATCAGTGAAAATGCTTAATTTCCAGCGGCGTTAGAAAACCATTCAAAGTATTTCGTAAAGAAATGTTCATAGTAACATTTGTAAGAAAATATCTTCATAGCTCACCACTGTATTTTTTTATTTCTCAATTAAGTGTATCATAGTCCGATTATAAATTTGGCATCTCTTAATTGTTTAAATAGTTTCCTAGGAATCAGAGTTGTCCGAAAAGGACGAAAGAGAGGAATATTCACTCTTAAAATTATAGTAACAAAAATGAAAAAAAGAAAAGATTCTCAACTGTTGTGAAAGATGCGGTGAAGTGATGAGTCATGGCTCTAGTAGCCTCAAAGATTAAGGATTAAGAGTTATTCATGTGAGTGTGCATCTACTGTTTTTAAGCCTTAATTTAACCTCTATTAAAATTCAAAGTTATAGTTATTGTAGGTTTGGTTGGAAGTTATCTTTATTGGACCTTTTAAAATAAATTTTCAAAAAATTACAGTGTAATAATTTCAAAATTAATTGTTTTCATGTTTCAGTATTACTAGATGTTGGGAAAAACAGGTAATTTTCCCACTAAAACAAAACCCTAACAGAGCTACCTTTTAGCCTAATCTCCGAGCACAGCAAAAACAACTCACTTTTATTATTATGAGAGAAGATATTACAAATTGGGATATATAGTGAAGGAGGAGCGTTTAATTTATAACCCTCAAACCTCCTTCCCAAACAATGAACCCACCGATGTGGGACTTGGGATTAAGCCAAAATCAACACTAGATTCATGGTATATCGTTGATTTGAAACGAAAAAATAGAAAAAAAATGAAAAATAATCACATGCAGAATCCTTTGTTTTCTTGACAAAATCATCAAATTCATAATAACGTTTTTTTCTGGTTTTGTACCCTGGTATACTCTGTTGTGTGTTGTGTTGACTTTGGCTTAATCCCAAGTCCCACATCGGTGGGTTCATTGTTTGGGAAGGAGGTTTGAGGGTTATATATTAACATCCCCTCCTTCACTGTTATATATCCCAATTTGTAATATCTTCTCTCATAGTAACAAAAGTGAGCTGTTTTTGCTGTGCTCGGAGATTAGGCTAAACAGGCCGAACTCCGTTAACAATTTTCGGGTGTGTTCTTTCCTCTTTATCTCTTTTATTATTCTGCTTTATTTATTCAATATTATTTGTCGGGTAGCTCTGTTAGGGTTTTGTTTTAGTGGGAAAATTACCCGTTTTTCCCAACAAGTGGTATCAGAGCCGAAGGTTCGCCTTGGGTTGTTTGAAATTATTTGTAATATTGAATATTATATTGTGAGTCTGTAATGGCAAATTCGGATCAAGAAGGGAAGGCTCTGCAAGATGCAAATGTTGCAGAAAGCAAAAGTGATGTGTTGATTGTCTCGCTTTCAGCATCATTGCATCCAGATGAGTGGATATTGGATTCAGGTTGTACCTATCATATGTGTCCCATTCGGGAATGGTTCTTTGATTTTCAAGAACTCGATGGCGGGGTTGTTTACATGGGTAATGATAATCCATGTAAGACAGTCGGGATAGGTTCAATCAAGTTGCGGAATCACGATGGATCCACCAGAATTTTGCGGGATGTACGGTACGTGCCAAAGTTGAAGAAGAATCTCATCTCATTGGGGGCTTTAGAATCTAAAGGCCTAGTTGTGACGATGCGAGATGGAATTCTTAAAGCAACTTCAGGAGCACTGGTGATGTTGAAAGGCGTGAGGAAGAACAATTTGTATTACTACCAAGGTAGTACAGTGGTGGGGACAGTAGCGGCAACAACTTCTAGCACTAAGAAGGATGCTGAGGCAACGAAGTTGTGGCATATGAGGTTGGGACATGCTGGAGAGAAATCCTTGCAAATTCTTACCAAGCAAGGATTGTTGAAAGGTACGAAGGCTTGCAAACTTGAATTTTGTGAGCATTGTGTTCTGGGAAAACAACGAAGAGTGAAGTTTGGCACTGCAATTCACAATACCAAGGGTATTCTGGATTATGTGCATTCAGATGTGTGGGGACCTGCCAAGACTCCGTCAATCGGAGGTAGGCATTATTTTGTCACTTTTGTTGATGATTTTTCCAGAAGAGTTTGGGTGTTTACTATGAAGAACAAAAATGATGTGCTTGGAATTTTCCTTAAGTGGAAAGCTCAAGTTGAAAACCAGACAGGAAGGAAGATTAAGGTTCTCCGAACAGATAATGGAGGAGAATACAAGAGTGATCCGTTCCTGAAGGTATGCCAAGATTGTGGCATAGTTCGGCACTTCACTGTTAGAAAAACACCACAACAGAATGGGGTTTCGGAGCGTATGAACAAGACACTTGTGGAGAAAGTTCGTTGTATGTTGTCTAATGCTGAGTTAGGCAGAGAGTTTTGGGCTGAGGCTGTGACATACGTTCAACATCTCGTCAATCGTTTGCCATCATCTGCTATAGATGGCAAAACCCCGTTAGAGGTATGGTCTGGAAAACCTGCAACTGATTATGATTCTTTGCATGTTTTTGGTTCTATTGCATATTATCATGTGATTGAATCAAAGTTGGATCCACGGGCAAAGAAAGCTCTTTTCATGGGCTTTAGTCCTGGAGTGAAGGGATACCGTTTGTGGTGTCTAGAGGCAAAGAAGACGATTATCAGCAGGGATGTTACCTTTGATGAATCTGCCATGTTAAAGAAGGTAAATCCAGAAGGAGCTGATAGTACTCCGCAACAGGTGGAGTGTGCCCGGAAGCAGGTGGAGTTTGAGCCGACAGTGGTGATCCCAACACGAAATACCACAAGTGACTCTCCTATGGCAGAAGAAGAGTCAGATGAGGAAGAGGTTCCTACCCAAGAATCTCAACAGCAATCAGTGCCAATTGCAGTTAGAAGACAGAGACGAGATATTCAGAAGCCTGCTCGTTTCATGGATATGGTTGCCTATGCACTTCCAGTTGTTGATGACATTCCATCCACTTACCCAGAAGCCATTTTGAGTTCAGAGAGTGGTAATTGGGCAGGTGCGATGAAAGAGGAGATGCAATCTTTGAATAAGAACAAGACGTGGAAGCTGGCACAATTACCAAAAGGTAAAAAGGCAATTGGGTGCAAATGGGTATTTGCAAAGAAAGAAGGATTTCCTAATAAAGAAGATGTTCGCTACAAGGCAAGGTTGGTTGCTAAAGGCTTTGCTCAGAGGGAGGGAATTGATTATAATGAGGTATTTTCTCCAGTTGTAAAACATTCCTCCATTCGAATTTTGTTGGCCTTGGTAGCACAGTTGAATTTGGAGCTTGCTCAACTTGATGTAAAGACCGCGTTCCTACACGGTGATTTGGAGGAGGAAATCTATATGACTCAACCAGAAGGATACAAGGTTGATGGTAAAGAAGATTGGGTTTGTAAACTTAGCAAATCGTTGTACGGACTGAAACAATCTCCGAGACAGTGGTACAAACGATTTGATAAGTTCATGAAGGATCAGAAGTACAAGAGAAGCAAATATGATCACTGTGTGTATTTGCGCAGACTTGAAGATGGTTCCTACATTTACTTACTCTTATATGTTGATGATATGCTGATTGCAGCAAAGAGCCAAGTTGAGATTGACAGGTTAAAGGCTCAGTTGAGTAAAGAGTTCGAGATGAAGGATTTGGGGGAAGCCAAGAAGATTCTCGGCATGGAGATAAACAGGGACAGAGAGAGGGGAAAACTTTGGCTGTCACAGAAGCAGTATTTGCAGAAGGTACTACAACGTTTTGGTATACACGAAGATACAAAACCTGTAAGTACCCCACTTGCTCCTCATTTGAAATTGAGTAGCCGTTTATCTCCGACGACTAATGAAGAACGAGAATACATGGCGAAAGTCCCATATGCAAATGCAGTTGGAAGCTTGATGTATGCAATGGTGTGTACAAGACCAGATATTTCACAGGCTGTGAGTGTTGTTAGTAGGTACATGCATGATCCGGGCAAGGGTCATTGGCAAGCTGTGAGATGGATTCTACGGTACCTCCAAAATACCTTAGATGTTGGATTGACATTTGAGCAAGATGAATCACTTGGTCAATGCATAGTTGGATATTGTGATTCTGATTATGCAGGTGATTTGGATAAGCGACGGTCTACTACTGGTTATTTGTTCACTTTAGCAAAAGCGCCAGTTAGTTGGAAGTCTACCTTGCAGTCTACGGTGGCTTTGTCTACGACAGAGGCAGAGTATATGGCGATTACAGAGGCTGTGAAGGAAGCAATTTGGCTTCATGGGTTGCTTAAAGACTTGGGAGTTGGTCAGAAACAACTTGAGTTATATTCTGACAGTCAGAGTGCTATTCATTTAGCAAAGAATCAAGTCTTTCATGCACGGACGAAGCACATTGATGTTCGCTATCACTTTGTGCGTGAGATTCTCGAAGAAGAGGAGATTGTTCTCCAGAAGATTCACACTACGGAGAATCCTGCAGATATGCTCACCAAGGTGGTTACAAGGACCAAGTTTGAACACTGTTTAGACTTGGTTAATATCTTGCACATTTGAAGTTGGCGTCCGGAGGCGCAAATTTGAAGCACTGTAAAGTTTGTTTTTGTTATGTTTTGAGAAGATTTGTTTTAGGTGAGACTTGAAATTAAGCCAAGGTGGAGATTTGTTGATTTTGGCTTAATCCCAAGTCCCACATCGGTGGGTTCATTGTTTGGGAAGGAGGTTTGAGGGTTATATATTAACATCCCCTCCTTCACTGTTATATATCCCAATTTGTAATATCTTCTCTCATAGTAATAAAAGTGAGCTGTTTTTGCTGTGCTCGGAGATTAGGCTAAACAGGCCGAACTCCGTTAACAATTTTCGGGTGTGTTCTTTCCTCTTTATCTCTTTTATTATTCTGCTTTATTTATTCAATATTATTTGTCGGGTAGCTCTGTTAGGGTTTTGTTTTAGTGGGAAAATTACCCGTTTTTCCCAACATGTTGTTGGTGCGTACTATAATTTGTTTAGCAGCATAGATTATCTTAGAAAGCATCTGGATAACGTGTGGAAGGGAGGTGCCGTAAATGATAATGGTTGATGGTGAGGGCCTATTGCACCAGTTCTCCCAGTCATCCAGTTAGAGTAGTTGTTGGTTCTGTTTCACAGGGTAAAGTGTGCATTTCACAGTGGTCTTAGGGAGTTATGCAGAATATGATGAATTCTGATGTGAAAGTCTCGGATGAGTTGAACTTTAGGGTGTAGGAAACACTAGTTATGTTGAAGAGAAGAGCTGTCTAAGCTTATGAAGCAAGAAGCCCAGTTATTGTCAAACTTGAAGGGTTGCTTGCAACTCATTTGGAAGCTTTATATGGCCAGTTTGAAGCATTAATAGTTTGCTGGTACGCGGAAGAAAGGAATGCATGGAGGTTTTGTGGTTTTGATGAAGCCACAGTTTGGGTTAAAAGGAACCTGAGCTGGTTTTTTGTTCTCTGCTGCATAGATGGTGCTTATTTGGTGCAGTTTTGGTGCTTAATTATGCTTTTTAAAGGAGCCTAGGCACTGGTGGTTTATGTTTAGCAGCTGTAAGTAGTGCTCTAGCTGTTTAAGGTTTTGGCCTAGTGTTAGTGCAGGTTTCTGCCATATGTAGTGTAGGGGTTGTCTTTAGCTTATGTTTTAACTTGTTAAAGCAAGTTAGGCCTCTGTGCTAGGTAACTGTTTTGTAAGTTACAATGTACTCTATGTAAGGGTTAGAACATTTCTGAAGTGTCATCTTTAATACATTTATGATAAACTTGCAGAGTTTAGACTAGTATTAATAACCTAAAGTTTGATTTTTAGTTCAAAATTTGGAAGTTTGGTTTCTTTACTATCACATGTTTATTAATAGAGAACAACTACCTATACTATACATAAACTAAAACTAGGATTTAGTAAATTCTTCTTTTTTTTTTCTTCTCATTCAGAGAAACTATGTCACCTAAATAGATCAATTGGGCCTGTCTATTGTACCTATCCTAACACTTATTCACTTCTCTGCATGTAAAATTGAAAAACTAAACAGGAAGAGGGTCGATCTGACAAGAGGAAAGTTAATGACTAATGCTCATATTTCCTATGTTTAGGCCTAGACTGAAGAACAGCGAAAAGTTGAGATGTTAACTGTAGAAAATGTGTCACTGAAGTCAGAAATCATCGTGTCTGCAACCATCAATGCCAGCTCCATTTTCTTACAAGTGAACCCTTCTGACACGTAAACCTTTTTCCCTATCTCACATTTTTTATTACTGTAAGAAAATTTAAATTATTGTTAATTTTTCATTGCACAGATCTTCCTAGCAAATTTAGTATAGGATATCCTAGGTGTCTTTGACGTGACATATATATATATAGAGGGGGGAGAGGGGGAGAGAGGGCTTTTTGTTGGTTTTTTGTTATGGGACCTTTTTTAAGTTGTATAAGACTTATGAAGTGTTTTATACTTATTTATTTATTATTGTTATTATTGATATAATTTATATATATTAATATAATTATTATTACTAATATTATTAATATTATTATTAATATTATTATTAACATTATTATTAATATTATTATTAATATTATATTTGTATTATTAAAATTAATATTGTTACATGATTTTAAGTTCATTCTATATCACACCCAGTCGAAACTTACTTATTTATGTTACATTTATTAAAAACTAAGTCTACTAAATTTACTATGTCAAAGACCTATTATTTAGTATATTGGGAAACTATATTAACACACTTATAAGGAATATTGCATATGTATCATCTTGTTACTTACTACATTATTATGTGATTCAGTTGGAAAACATTAATTTCTTTTTGAAATCATACCCAGTAACTATAACAATGACATTTATAGAGCATGTAGTCAACTTTGGAACACTTTGGATATTGTATCAATCTAACAATTAAGAATAAGTTACTTACTCACGCACTTAATCTTAATATGTTTGTATCATATACATTTTCGCTAATTCATTAAGATGATCTTATGATTCATTAATGGAAATAACATCTTCAAAACTATAATGGATATCAAAACAAAAATCCTAATTCATTCATCCATTGCACACATATAACATTTAAATTTATTTAAGTTACTAATCAAAAGTTTTATCAAACTTTTTTTTTCTTAAACTAAATAAAACACTTTTAGATCAAATTTATTCTCTATTTTTAAATACATCCATTATCATTTGCATTAATTAATTACTTCCTCTTGAATTTATATTCTTAAATTTATGTATATTTTATATAATATTTATAAAATTTAAATACGCATTTTATTTTTATTTATTTTTACTAGTTTTTAATTAATTATTATTTTTCTATATGTTTTCAAATCTTTATAAACTTTAAGATAACTTCTTTTAAATAATTTTAAAATTAAACACTTAATCAATTTAATAAATGTAATTTAACTAATTTATATCATAATTTCAAAAATAAAATATTTATAAAAATATATAAATAAAATAAATTTAAAATAAATAATTTTTGAAATAATAAAATATTTTATGTAACATTTAAATAATTTAAATATATATTTTCTTTTACTCAATTAATTTTAAATCAAACACTTATTTAATTTAATTTAACTAATTTATATTCAAAATTGATAAATTAAATAATTTATTATAATATTAAAGAAATAATTTTAAAATAAATATAATAAAGAATTAAATATTAAAATATTTATTATACATTAAATAAATTTAAATTTTAAAATCCTAAAAATGCGTGGGCCATTGCGGACGCATATGCGTGGGCTTTGTGGCCGACACATATGCGTGAGCCGTGGCAGACGCAAACTAATTTTTTCTTAAAAAATAAATTAAATTCATTTGTGCGTCCCTTTTGCGTCCAAGGTCATTCTTGCGTAGGCTTTTAGCCATTTTGGCCGACGAGAGTAGCGTCTGCAAGTGGTCCATGCAAAAATTTGGAAGCTAATTCTTCATTTTGCGTCCAATGTGATTCTTGCGTGGGCTTTTATCCATTTTGGCCGACGAGAGTAGCGTCCGCTACTGGCCCACGCAAGATTTTGGAAGCTAATTGTTACTTTTCTTGTAGTGGACAAACCACAGTAAAATAAATAAATAACATCAATGTGAATAGGTTGCAACCTCAAACCCCCTTGCGAAGAAGCAAGTATACTCAACTGCTATACAAACTTTTCTTAATGGATCAAAACACTAATCAACAATCTGCTATACAAACTGTGTTTTCTGTTTTTAATGGAAAACTTGGAAGATTCGTTATGATGCAAAGGTTTTTTGCACCTCTGGAGGGAATGGCAGGAATTGGTCAATCTCTATTTTATTGTTGTTGGTGTTTTAGTTTTAAAGAAGCTCTTGTTTTGAGATATGGTCTTCTTGGCATAGTACCTGTTTTAGGTGCAAATTGTTTCTAGTTCTTGGAGTCTCTTCTAGTTCTAGATAGGGTCCTCTATCTGTAAACGGGTTCAGATACCCCTGAAGTATCCCTTTTTAATTAATTATTTTTTGTTGATAAAAAGAATAATTTGCTAAGTTTACAGGAATCTAATTAAGGAAGAAACAAGGAATTGAACTCAGTCGACATATATACACACAAAACAGAAGTCTCATCTCAGTGATGTTGTTAGGCTTTCGCTACTGCTATTCTAAAACTAGGGTTTACCAAAAACTTTTCTGCCTTCATTCATATTGCTTAGTCCCTTATAAGGGTAAAAAAAAGGGCCATGGGCCTTACAAAACCTTTCAATAATAAAAAAAACATAATAATAATAATAAAATGGCAGACATTTCCTAAAGACACATGGGTCTATCCTATTAAAAAGTCTTTCATCCAATTGGGTTGTCTTTTTGGTCTTGTGCTTGTGTACGGGCCCAATCTAACATTACTATCCACCCCACTAGACACTTTGTCCTCAAAGTGGGATCTTGGAATTAGTTGGGCCGTTGGACGGTGATTGGGCTGGTGTTGGTTTGCGTGAGTTTGGATATGGGGTGGGGTGCATGCAAGCTGGCGCGGGGGTGCAGGAATAGAACGGGCCACTAAGGGTGAGTTGGGTTGGGTATTGGTTGTTGGGTCATTAGGGTTTGTAAGGAGTGGTGCTAGTGTGTTAGGGTTTTGGGAAAGGGGCGTCGCTTGAGTTACTTCAGGATTAGGGTTTGTATTGCGTGGAGTGCTAGCGCTAGGCTCGAGGCGTGGGAAAGTTGAACCATCTGTGAGTGGGACGCGTGGCACACTGCTGTTGTCTCCGTCAGGAAGCGTGTTCAGGCAATTAATTGTATGCACTTGTTTGGTTGGTTTCCCACAAAACATCTCAGGTAGGCCTCTAAGTCGCGGTTTAGTACCTCGGTTTGACTGTCCGTTTGGGGATGGTATGACGAACTAAATTTTAACGTTGTTCCTTGTGCTTTGAACAGGTGCTGCCAGAATGTGCTAACAAACAAGGGGTCGCGATCTAAAACGATGGTTTTTGGTAGTCCATGGAGGCGACATATTTCTACTGAGAAATGCTTGGCTAGTTGCTGGGCCATGAAGTGTGGGGGCAAAGCGATAAAGTGCGCATATTTTGTGAGTCTGCACATGACCCAAATGACCGAGTGTCCGGCTGAGACTGAAAGGTGAGTAATAAAATCCATTGAAATAACCTCTCATACTTGTTTTGGAATTGGTAATGGTTGCAGTAAGCCCTGAGTTTTGGTTGGCATATATTTATTTTTTTGGCATGTGGAGCATTGTTGGACAAAACAATGGACGTCTTTGGTCCATTTCGACCAATAGAATGAAGCGGCTATGCGCTTGAGGGTTGGTTTGATGTTGGAATGGCCGTCATAAGGGGAAGCATGGAACTCTGTCATAATGCGCTGGCGGAAATCAGTTGATGCTGGCACGAATATCTTATGGCAAAAAAAAGTAAATTGTGGCTGGTGGAGAACAGGCTTGGATGTTGTTGACTGCTTGTGCAAGCGTGGACCACTTCCTGGCCTTCTGTGGTGGCAAAATAAGTTTGGAGTTCTTGAATAAGCTGCGAGATTGGGGACGACACTGCAAGCAGTATGAGAGTGGAATCCTGACCTTGCCTTTAAAGAGCATCAGCCACGGCATTTTCCTTCCCAGGTTGGTAAATAATTTGAAAATCATATCCCTGCAATTTAGCAGTCCATTTTCCATTTCTGTTGTTCTGGGGTTTGAATGGTTTGGGAGAGGAGTGTTTTTAGGCTCTTTTGATCTGTTATGATTCTGAAATGTTGTCCTATGAGGTATTGACGCCATTTTTTTACTGATTCTGTTATGGCATACATCTCCCGAACATATACGGAGGAAGCTTGGAGCTTGGGATTCATCTTTTTGTTGAAAAAAACCAGTGGTTGTCCTGATTGGCTGAGGACGGGTCCTATGGCCACTGTTGAGGCATTTGTTTCTACCACAAAGGGCAGCTTAAAATCTGGAAGGTGTAGTGTAGGCATTGTCTTCATGTGTAATTTTAATTTTTCAAATGCTTGTTGCGTGAGCTCAGTCCATGTAAATTTGTGGTGTTGTAATAAATCGGTGAGAGGAGCGGCGAGAGTGGCGTAGTGCTTTATGAATTTCCTGTAAAATCCGGTGAGGCCGAGGAAACCCCGTAATTCCGTGAGTGATCGTGGCTGAGGCCAGTCGTGTATTGATTTGACCTTCTCTGGGTCTGGTTGGACTCCTTGAGCAGAAATAATGTTACCCAAGTAACTAACTTCCGCGGTTGCAAAACTGCATTTGGAAAGCTTGGCAAAAAATTGTTGAGTGTGTAGCACTTCCAATATAGTTTGTAGGTGAGCAATATGGTCCTGCAAACTTGGACTATAAATCAAAATATCATAAAAAAAAACTAAGACAAACTGGCGGAGGTATGGTCTGAGAAGATCATTCATTGCTACCTGAAAAGTAGAAGAGCGTTAGTTAAACCAAATGGCATGACTAAGAATTCATAGTGGTCATCTATAGTGCGGAACGTTGTTTTGTGAGTGTCTTTTGGGAGAAGCAGTATTTGGTGGTACCCTGAGTGTAGGTCTATTTTAGTAAAAACAGTAGCTGAGCCTAACTCATCGAGCAGTTCATCAATGGTGGGAATGGGAAAGTGGTCACGAATGGTGGCTGCATTTAAGGCTCTGTAATCAACACAAAAACGCCATGTTCCATCTTTTTTTTTTATTAAGAGCACCGGTGAAGAGAATGGGCTTGTACTGGGTTGAATAATGCCCTCTTGCAACATTTCTGAGATCAGTGTTGTAATAACTTCCTTGTGGTGATATGAGTAACGGTATGGTTTCACTTTGATTGGTGAGGTATTAGGTAACAGGGGAATATGGTGGTCATGTGGTCTCTGTGGAGGTAACCCTCTAGGTTTTTGAAAGATACATTGGTATTCTTGAAGAAGGGATTTGATGGGTGAAGGTAGGTGGGATAAAGGGGATGAAGGATTATCAATGGTAGTGGCTAAGGTTGTATGGGAGCGGTGTTGGGTGTCCACCGATAGGAGGTGTAAAGAGGCAATAGAGTTATTGGATAGATAGTGACAAAATTGGTGATAAGTGGTAGCTGATGGGTTGGGTGAGTGGGCGGCTTGCAAAGTAATATGTTGGTTGTTGTGGGTAAACTCTATGCTGGGGATTGAGAAATCTGCTTGGATGGACCCTAGCGTGCTCAACCATTCCACGCCCAAAACAACATCCGCACCTTCAATGGGAAGAAGGTAAAAGGGAATAGTGAAGGTAGAGTTCTGGAGAGATATGTCCACCAATGGACAAATACCCTGGCACTTAATGAACGCCCCATTTCCAACCATTACCGAGAGGGGTGGGCTAGGGGATATGGCTAGGTTTAAATGGTGGGCAATACGTGGTTGAAGAATGTTGTGGGAGCTTCCCGAGTCAATAAGGACGATAACAGGGAGGTGATGAATTAAACCTGTGAATTTGAGGGTTTTTGGGGAAATAGTACCTGATAGGGCTTGAGGTGAAAGGTGGAAGTGAATGGTGTTGGTGTGGTCATGTGTGGGGGAAATCTCCTCCGTGGGTTCAGCTATGAGTTCTGGGTCATCTAAAAGGAGCAAAAACCGAGAGGAAGTGCATTTATGGCCAGGGAAGAATTTTTCGTCACAGTTGTAGCATAACCCTAGGGCTCGTCTCTCTTGCATTTGTGAGGAGGATAAACGTTTGATGGGAATATGGGTTGGGGGTGGTGTAGGGGTGTTGGTTCTGTTAATGAATGAGGGAGTGGGGTTAGGGTGGTGATAGGTAGGTACTAGAAATCGAATTTATTTAGGTTTAGAATCCCTGAGTTTGTCTTCAATAAGCTTAGCTAGACCTATGGCTTGGGCTATAGAATATGGGTTTAATATGGTTAGTTCTCTGCGGATTTCAACATTCAGACCAGAAATGAAACAATTAAGTATAGTTTTGGAAGTGAGACCCACCACACAATTGCAAAAGCGTTCAAACCTACATTGGTATTCAGTGACCGACGTGGTTTGCTAGAGTTTGAACAACTCCACTTGATGATTGATATATGTTGAGGGGCCAAAACGAAGCTCCAAAGCCCTTGTGAAGGAGTGCCAATCTGTGACTAGGTGGTTATTGTGCAGCCATTTAAACCATGAGAGAGCGTCTCCCTGCATATGAAATCCCACCATAGGAATGCGTTGGTCCAGCGGTATTTGATAAAAGGAGAAATATTGGTTAGCTTGAAAAAGCCAATCCAGTGGATTTGTACCATCAAAGAAGGATAGGTTGAGTGTTGGTGGTCGTATGGAAGGGGTGGTGGATTGTTGTTGGTTTGAGTGATTGGAATGAGGGCTACTTTGCTGGTTCATGTGTGGAATTTTATTCTCCGTTTGAGTCAAGAGAGCAACCTGATCCAGGATGGACGTGAAGGTAAAGTGAAGGTGGTCATTATGAGCCTCTAAGGTAGATTGTCTGCTAGTGTTTTCTGCCAGTTGGCTTTGGATGTCGGTGAGATTTGTTTGGATGTTGGCTAAGGCCTCGTTCAGATCTTTGGATGGAGGTTGGGGAGCCATGGTAGGAACAATGAAAGCACCAAATTGTTAGGCTTTCGCTACTGCTATTCTAAAACTAGGGTTTACCAAAAACTTCTCTGCCTTCTTTCATATTGCTTAGTCCCTTATAAGGGTAAAAAAAGGGGCCATGGGCCTTACAAAAACTTTCAATAATAAAAAACATAATAATAATAAAATGGCAGACATTTCCTAAAGACACATGGGTCTATCCTATTATAAAATCTTTCATCCAATTGGACTGTCTTTTTAGTCTTGTGCTTGTGTACGGGCCCAGTCTAACAGATGTAAGACTGGAAAGGTTTCTTAAACCAGAATTTACGGAAGATTAAAAAAATTTCAGTTAATTAAACTCATTTTCGGAATTATATTAACTTTCTCTAAACAATTTCGTTAAAACCATTTTTTTTTACTTATCTATATCTAATATTCTTTTTCCTTTTTTCTTTATTGTTGTTTTCCATATAAAATATAATTAACGGTAAGATAGATAGGAATATGGCATGTGTAGAATATTCACAAATCTCCATCTTATATTGTTATAAATATAGTAAATATTGAATGTTTGTGTTTTTAGTTAATACTTTAATTAAATAAAATAAATTATGGGTTAAAATTTGGAAAGTGAATAAGAATGAGCGTAGATTAAGCTAGCATTAAACAATCATAACCTCTTTTACCAAAACTTACCAAAATTGACTCATTTTGAGGAAGAAAACAGCCAAAATAAAACTGACAATTTGTAAAATCAGAAAAGTAGAACATCAAACAAAAGTTGTCTTTCAGTCCTACTAACACAATTTCAATAAATATTAGAAAGAAAAGTGCTTTATGAATTTCCAAAACGAATCAACCCTTTTAGTGAAAACAAACAATAATCCAAGAGTTGAGAGTTGATTATGCCCTTGGAAGTGTGATCCCAAGATTTTAGAAAAAACGGAATCTGTGAGTAATGAGCCATATAATAGTTTTTTTTTCCTTTTGCAAGTGTAGGACAAAATCTCCTTCCAACTATGTTTGTCCCATTCACAAGCTGAGAATCAAATTCTTTGGACAAAGGTGCTTAGCTGTTGGTGCCATATCAGTTTTCACATAAAAAAAACTATAATTCTGCACTCCATCCATAAAAAATTGTAACCTTTCTCGCACCGAAAAAGATACCATCTTTAAATATGTTTATTAATAAGTAAGGTCAACTCAATTTTGATACATATCTAGCTAAAATATAAGCTTTCCACTACCCATATGTCTAACCTGTAATCATTTTGTTATTCAATATTTGGCTTGTACTAAGTAATAAAATACTATTGCATCTTCACCACGTGAAGGTGGTTACACATGGTCACGTATATATCTTGTCTCCCGTTCAGGGAAAATACTTGGATCCTTCAACCACGCGAAAACGTCGGCAAAACAAACTGAGAATGTTTTTGTTTCTGGAAAACAGTTACTGGGTTTAAAGTTCTATTTGTTTTGTTATTTTGTCTGGTTGAATGGAGGGTGCGGGCAGTTTCAGGAATGGTAGTTCATCCATTTCGAGGGACAGTGATGCGGATATCTTCTCAAACTCATTCCACAAAGAGGATGATGAAGAGGCTCTCAAATGGGCTGCCATTCAGAAACTTCCCACCGTTTCGCGTATGAGGAAAGCTTTGTTCACTTCACCCGAAGGGCAAGTGAATGAGATTGATGTGCACAAACTTGGGTTGCAAGAAAGGAGAGCTTTACTTGAAAGACTGATCAGAACTTCTGAAGAGGACAATGAGAAGTTTTTGCTCAAGCTAAGGGAGCGAATTGATAGGTAAGACTCCCATTCTCTTTTGTTCCTGATTCCAATGACGTTATCTTTGATCGAAATGCACTCATGGATGGCTTCTTCTTCTCCTATTTTGCTTCCTTGGATTGGATGATATCAGAGCTGGAATTGATCTTCCGACAATAGAGGTTCGGTTTGAGAACTTGAATGTCGAAGCAGAAGCTAGTGTAGGAACTAGAGCTTTGCCTACCTTCGCTAACTTCATGGTTAATATTGTGGAGGTGAGTATTGGTACCAGCTTTCATATTTAGTAGAACATGCACCTTGACCTTACAGAAGGAGTTCTAACATGTTGAATATTTGGTTTCACTTATTTTCGTTAAAAGGGTATGTTGAACTCTCTTCATATTCTACAAAGTAGAAAACAACATATACATATTCTCCAGGATGTCAGTGGAATAATAAAGCCTGGCAGGTAATGAAAGTGGTGTTCTATATATCTATAATAAAGTGGTAATTAACCAGCACCTTCGGAACCAATATAATGTTTCCATTTATTACCGTTCAGAATGACATTACTTTTGGGCCCTCCATGTTCCGGAAAAACCACACTATTGTTGGCCTTGGCAGCAAGACTTGATCCAAAGTTAAAGGTTGGAGCATCAAAGAAAAGAAATTTAATTTTTCGAAAGATATTTCATGTTTTTTCTCTTTTTTTTCAATCTTGGATCTCTAAGTGATGTAGTATGGTTTCTTGATCAGTTTTCTGGTAAGGTGACTTATAATGGTCATGGGATGGATGAGTTTGTACCCCAAAGAACTGCAGCATATGTCAATCAAAATGATCTTCATATTCCAGAGTTGACGGTCAGAGAAACCTTGGCCTTCTCAGCAAGAGTCCAAGGAGTTGGAACTCGTTATGGTTAGTCTGCAGCATGAATAATGACTTTTGTTCATGTTCAATGTTCAAAACACATCCTAACATTATACGTGAAATTTAAGTTTTGATCATGTGTATAAATTTTGGCTTTATGCAGATTTGCTTGCAGAATTGTCGAGAAGAGAAAAAGAGGCAAATATCATGCCTGATCCAGATATTGATGTCTACATGAAGGTAACAAAGAGCCCGTCACTTGTAAGGAATGTGTTTTCCCATTTGACTTGTTAAGATGTTGATATTGATGCCATCTTTATGTTTTTGATTACTGATAGCCATTCAAGCCAAAGACAAAAAAAAGTATGACAGCTTAACAATGTTACTATACCTGTTTAATTTTAGATATTCCTCTGCTCTTCAACTTCTTGCTATTAATTGCAAATTTTCTCGTCCAGAAGGGTTCTTTTGAAGAGAATATAAGTGATAAACTACATATACGAAAAGAAAAACAAAGAAGTAGCTAATAATTTCAGTTACAATTAGAAATAATGTGGAAATAAAGAAAGTAGAAAAGAATAAACACAGACTTAACTTAGAAAACTCTTCACAGGAAATAAAATAAGGGCAGAGGACAAACAATTCACTATATTGAAAATTGATTATATTATTGCATATAATGATCCTAGCAAAAAAGCTATAGGTGAATCGGCAGTTTCTTTTTTTCCATACAGATATTAACTGGTTGTCCTTTTGACTCTTATAATACTCAGGCTGTAGCAACTGAAGGCCAGAAAGCAAATTTGATAACAGATTACGTCCTAAGGGTATACAATCTATTATTTCTAAAGCTCCTCCAATCATCGTGATCCAATCATTACAATATTTTATTTTAATGTCTAACTTGTATTTGCAGATTTTAGGACTGGAGACATGTGCTGATACAGTTGTAGGAAATACAATGTTAAGGGGGATCTCTGGTGGACAAAAGAAACGCCTTACAACAGGTAAAACAAAACTTCTTTTCATTCAATCACGGAGTGTACTACTAAGTTTACAGCACTCAATTAAATGAAAGTAATTATGTGAGAAATTTAATCATTTTAAACTCGTAATGCAGGAGAGATGCTGGTTGGACCAGATAAAGCTCTATTCATGGATGAAATATCTACTGGTTTGGATAGCTCAACAACCTTCCAAATTGTGAATTCACTCAAGCATTGTGTTCACATTCTCAAAGGAACCACAGTCATCTCACTCCTGCAGCCAGCGCCCGAGACTTACAATCTTTTTGATGACATTATTTTACTCTCTGATAGTCATATAGTGTACCAGGGTCCCCGCGAATATGTGCTTGAATTTTTCGAATCAATGGGTTTTCAATGTCCCGAGAGAAAAGGTGTGGCAGACTTTTTGCAAGAAGTAAGTGTCCTTGTGTATTGTCTGAAAAATGTAATCTGTCTACACCGGTATAAGAGAGTTTTATAAATTTAATTTTGATCATTGATTATTATGCTACAGGTAACATCAAGGAAAGACCAGGAACAGTACTGGGCACATAAAGATCAACCTTATAGATTTGTCAGAGCTAAAGAATTCTCAGAGGCACTCAAGTCATTTCATGTTGGGAGAAGCCTTCGAGAAGAACTTGATAGTGAATTTGACAAGTCTAAAAGTCACCCAGCTTCTTTGACAACCAAAAAGTTTGGAGTGGGGAAATGGGAACTGTTAAAAGCTTGCTTATTAAGAGATTATTTACTTATGAAGCGTAATTCATTTGTTTACACCTTCAGGCTGACCCAAGTAGGTTTGGAAATTATAATGGTTCATTTTATTCTCGTGTCATCTAATACTATTATTGTTTTACTCATAGCTTCTCCCTCCATTTAGCTTGCTGTAATGGCATTTATTAACATGACAATCTTCCTCCGGACTGAGATGCGTAGAGACTCAGTGACTGATGGTGGGATATATGTTGGTGCATTGTTCTATGGTCTTTTTGTGATGATGTTCAATGAATTTCCTGAACTTGCCATGGTCGTTTTAAAGCTTCCTATTTTCTACAAGCAAAGGGATAATCTGTTTTTTCCTTCATGGGCATATGCTCTTCCTGCATGGATCCTAAAAATCCCTATAACTTTTCTAGAAGTTGCTGTGTGGCTATTCCTAACCTACTATGTCATTGGATTTGATCCAAATATTGGAAGGTAAAAAGAACTTTTTTTTCCACATACTCAACCCTGCAAGTCTCATTTTCTACTTCAACCATGCAAATAAAAAATGACATGCATTTAATGTCTACATAATGCAGATTTTTTAGACAATACCTTGTTCTTTTACTAGTGAACCAGATGTCTTCCGCATTATTCCGATTTCTTGCAGGAGTTGGGAGGGAATTGAAAGCAGCTTTCACACTTGGGTCATTTATACTGACCATCCTTTTTGCTATGAGTGGTTTTATCCTATCAAAAGGTACCATGGGTACGAAATAGACCAATCACATACTTTCCACTATGTTCTGTTCTACACTAACAATTCACTTGTGTCTTCTTTATGATTCCAGACAACATAAAAAAATGGTGGTTATGGGGCTTCTGGATATCACCTATGATGTATGGACAGAATGCTATGGTAAATAACGAGTTCCTTGCGGAGAGATGGAGACATGTAAGTTTAAATAATATATACCTGTATGCCTTCTTTACTATGTAAGTTTAAATAATATATACCTCTATGCCTTCTTTACAATATAAATATTATGATATTTAAAACATATTTTTTTATGATAGGTTCTACCTAACTCTTCGGAGCCTCTTGGAGTCGAAGTTTTGAAATCACGGGGATTCTTCATCCAATCATATTGGTTTTGGATAGGCGTTCTGGTTTTGATTGGATATACATTACTTTTCAACTTTGGCTACATCCTTGCTCTTACGTATTTGAGCAGTGAGGGTCTTCAGCTTAAATATTCAATACACCATATAAGGAAAATCTATCTATTAATATGATAAAATTGATTTTGCAGCACCTGGGAATAAACAGGCCTTTATATCCGAAGAACTTGAAAACAATGAGCAAAATGGTGGTAGTAATAAAGGAACTAATGTTATGAGATACATAAAATATAACTTCACTGGTCACTCAACTAAAGGTACTTCTCTTAACAGAAGATAACATAGTCAACTCTAGATTTCTAATAGTTCATTACCAATTCACATTTCGTTTAGTGGATAACGCTAGAACTACTTCACAGTGAGAAATGGCGAAAGTATATGTGGAAATACATCTTCCCATGCTTTTCCCTCTAGCTATAGAGGAATGGTTCTTCCTTTTGAACCACATTCTATCACCTTTGATGAAGTAACATATGCTGTGGACATGCCACAGGTAATATAGAAACAGAATTAAACCATTTTGAAAACTCATGCATAAATTGTGAATTAAAAATTATCAAATACTTGCAGGAAATGAGGAACCAAGGAATTGTTGAGAATAAATTGGTTCTTTTGAAGGGTGTCACTGGCTCCTTTAGGCCAGGTGTTCTCACTGCTCTAATGGGTGTTACCGGAGCAGGCAAAACAACTCTGATGGATGTACTTGCTGGTAGAAAAACTGGAGGATATGTTGGAGGGAACATCACAATCTCTGGGTATCAGAAGAAGCAAGAAACATTTGCAAGAATTTCAGGATACTGTGAGCAAAACGACATCCACTCTCCTCATGTTACTGTGTATGAATCCTTGCTTTATTCAGCATGGCTCAGATTGTCCTCAGACATCAATGCTCAAACCAGAAAGGTTGGTATCTAAATGTTATGCCTTTTACTGCCATTCATGCTAATTCATTGTAGTTTAACAAAGGCTGCCAACTAGTTTGAAAACATAATGTGACTTATTCAAGTAATCCAGTACGTACCTTTTTTGGATTGAGTTGTGACTAGCCCATACGTAAGATTTTGCTAGTAAATTTTTTTCAGTAATTTGTAAGCGCCAAAACTAGAATTGTTAAGTCATAAGTAACAAAGGAAACAATATTATTAGTGTTAAACAATAAAAAAATCACTTTGATGTTTGACGCTGATTTATGATTGCAGATGTTCATTGAGGAAGTCATGGAACTTGTGGAATTGAAACCTCTAAGGCATGCATTAGTGGGATTGCCAGGTGTTAATGGTCTCTCAATAGAGCAACGTAAAAGGTTGACAATTGCAGTTGAACTTGTAGCAAATCCTTCCATAATATTCATGGATGAGCCAACTTCTGGGCTAGATGCAAGAGCAGCTGCTATTGTCATGAGAACGGTTAGGAACACTGTAGACACTGGAAGAACAGTTGTTTGTACAATCCATCAGCCTAGCATAGACATATTTGAATCATTTGATGAGGTGAAAAATAGAATCAGTTAGCAAATTTTGTTCTGCTCTCTTCCGTAACCAAGTTTCTAACCTTTTTGTGACGACAAAATGCAGCTTTTTCTAATGAAGCAAGGGGGGCAAGAGATATATGTGGGGCCACTTGGACTTCATTCTTCCAATTTAATTACTTACTTTGAGGTGAAAATAAAAATGCTATGGAATACTGAACTCATGTTTTGCTTCAAATCAATCTTCATGCAAAAGTTTCACTTGTGTCACGCTTTTATTTTGAAGGAAATCCAAGGTATCGGTAAGATTAAAGATGGCTATAATCCAGCAACATGGATGTTGGAAATCACAAGTTCAGCAAAAGAAATGGAATTGGGGATTGATTTTGCCGAGGTGTACAAAAATTCAGAGTTATACAGGTATTTCCAGTTGTATGGTGTAATAAAACTACAGACTCGAAAGTAATCCGATAGAAAGCACTTAAGGTCTAAAAGTTGCAATAATATTTTGTTTATTATTAGAATTATTTTCAATTCAGAAGTAGAATTATTGCTGATATATGATCTTTGGCATTTGTCTCAGGAGAACTAAAGTACTTGTTACAGAATTTAGTACTCCATCTCCTGGTTCAAAAGACCTTTATTTTCCATCACAGTACTCAACTTCCTTCTTCACCCAATGCATGGCTTGCTTATGGAAACAACATTGGTCTTATTGGCACAATCCTCAATACACTGCCCTAAGATTTTTATACTCAACTATTGTAGCTGTTTTGCTTGGGAGCATGTTTTGGAACCTTGGCTCAAATATGTAAGATCAAACAAGAAACTTGAACAATCTCATTTGTTTTGTTGCTACTATTTCATCAAACATGAAATTTGTCCATCAATTATTGTAGTGAAAAGCAACAGGATCTTTTCAATGCCATGGGCTCCATGTATGCTACTGTTCTCCTTCTTGGAGTTAAGAATTCTAATTCAGTGCAGTCAGTAGTTGCTGTTGAGCGGACAGTCTTTTATAGGGAAAGAGCAGCTGGAATGTATTCAGCATTTCCATATGCTTTTGCCCAGGCAAGCAATTCCACTTTCTAAATACGTTTCTTTTATTTGAGTGTTATTTCATCCTAAATCATAATCTTCACTACACTTGATATAGAAAGTGAATGAAAAATAAGTGATCTCAATCACTGATGAAAAAATCAACTGTTAATATTATGTATGCATGCATAAAAATCATGAATATGTTGGAAATTTATATTCATTAAGTTTTTCGTCAACGACCAGGATTAGTTACTTCAACCTCTAAACTCTAAAAAAAGTAACTCACTTTAGAGGAGTCAAATCCAAAGGTAATTGATACTTTATATGTGTTAGTAATTAAGGTGATTATTACCAGGATTTGAAATTATTACTTGTATTTATTTCATTAAGAGTGAATAATTTACCTCTGTATTCCTACTTTCTAATCTATATTTCTGTTGCAGGTTCTGATTGAGGTCCCGTATGTACTTGGACAAGCTGTAGCCTATAGCATTATAATTTATGCAATGATTGGTTATGAGTGGACAGTGGCTAAATTTTTCTGGTGCCTATTCTTCATGTACTTTACCTTCCTGTACTTCACCTACTATGGAATGATGGCAGTGGCAGTGACCCCTAACCAACACATCTCCGCTATAGTTTCTGCTGGATTTTATGCAGTGTGGAATATCTTCTCAGGATTCATAGTCCCACGGCCAGTAAGTTTCATCTTCCTTTCATATTTAGTGCACAATAGATTCATACTCTCCAAGCATAGAAGGTAGCAAATTTATGAGAATATTCCTTTTTGGCATGGTCTACCAGAGGATCCCAGTATGGTGGAGGTGGTACAGTTGGGCAAATCCAATTTCTTGGAGTTTGTATGGATTGGTGGCTTCACAATATGGAGATATAAAGCAAAGCATTGAATCCAGTGATGGGACAACAACAGTGGAAGGCTTTGTGAGAAGTTACTTTGGTTTCAAGCATGATTTTCTTGGAGTGGTTGCAGCTGTGATGGTTGCATTCACGGTTGTTTTTGCATTGGTCTTTGCTATATCAGTGAAAATGTTTAATTTCCAGCGGCGTTAGCAAACCATTCAAGTATTTCGTACAGAAATGTTCATGGTAACATTTGTAAGAAAATATCTTCATGGCTCACTACTGTTTTTTTTTTATTTATCAATTAAGTGTATCATAGTGCTGTAATAAATTTGGCATCTCTTAATTGTTTAAACCATGATGCCAACAATTTCCTCTATGTTTTTTCCATTGCACCAGTGTCACCGTAGCCTTCTCTTTTCCTTTTTATCTTGCTTCTTGTTCTTGCTCGGAATAACTTTGGGCAATGATGTAAACACCATAGATCTCCAATTTGTTCTCTATTGCATAAACCTCATCCACCTACAAAATAAACACCCTAAGATGTCAAAAAATTATATAAAAGGGGAGGAGAAAAATGGAAAAGGGAAAGACAAAACATGATAGAATGAAAAGAGTTTGTGGGAAGAGGAAGGGATTGGGTGTTTTTTTTTTTATCAGTAATGAATAAATAAAATTAAAGGGGATACTTCAGAGGTATCCCAACCCATATACAATAACCAGAAGTGGACTTCCTATACCGTCCACAAGCGCAAGTCTCCCTTATGGTTGGAGCAGAACAACCTTAAAGTGGGAAAACCCTACCCAAAAAAACCAACATCGGCGACCACCGATTACACATATGGTGAATGCCGCTTCGTCGATCGGCGATCCTGTTGGATGGAGAACGCCGCGTCACCAACCGGCGATCATGTTGATCTTTGCATACCTACGGCGACCACCGACTACTCACATAAGGGGAACGCCGCTTCAAGTAGCTACGGCGACCACCGATTACTCACATAAGGGAAACGCCGCTTCCTCGATCGGTGATCATATTGATCATCGCCGTTTTATATAACCGGCGATCATGGTCATGTTGAGCGTTGCCATCTACGATCGCCGTCTGCAAGAAAAGGGGATCAACCGGCAATCATGTTGAAATCGCCGTTTCAATTACCGGCGATCATGTTGAACTTTGCACAATTGGCGATCACCGACTACATACAAATGGGTCAGGCCGCTTCACCGATCGGCAACCAAGTTAACTTATGTAAAGCACCACTTCGCCGACCGACGATCATGTTGACTTGCATACCTTCGACGCTCACCGATTGTGGTATCACCCTCTCCAGATTTGCTACTTCAGAGACCTACTGTACCCATTTCACTTCCTTTCTCTGACCATAGTGGCCATTACCTAGTCCTTACCCTCCTTCTTTCCAGCAGCACCACCATTATCCCGTCTAGCCTGCTATATGCCTCCCCTTGTTATTTGATACTGCAAATGTATGTCAGCGGGTTCATAACCCATTCTGCATAGGAGTAACAAAAATCATGTTCCTTGTGTTTCAACCATAGCCACGATTTAAGTTGGGCATTGTGGAAAACTTCTTCTACATCTACAGCTTTTTGATTGAAGACAATGGAGTTTCTTTGTTCCCATAGACATCGGACTACGGTTGCCCACAGAAGGGATTGGGTGTTAAAAGTATAAGTTTTTGTTTTTATTTAGAATGGAGAACAAAGTCAAAACAATGTTATTTTTGGCTTGAAATTAGTGTCATCAGACAACTTTAACTAGAAATTACAATTAATATTTTGAATTTATTAGTTAGTGTGTTAATTATTTTGAATTTATTAGTTAGTGTGTTAATTCTTATAAAAAAATATCTATTTTGAAAATTGAAAAGGAAAATGAAGTACATGTTAATGTGGGATCAGACACTCGTACGACACTCGTACGACACTTATCGGTGAAGTGTTCAATTAAAAAAATATTTGTTGGATTTTTGAAAATTCTAGCACGGTTCTAATACAATTTTAAAAGGGTATAAATACAATAATTTTCTAAAAACTCAATTTTATTGTATAAATTTTTATTATAATTATAAAAATAAGGAACAAATTCTTTTGAATCAGTCATGAAAAATATTTTCTTGCTCCCAAAAGAATCTGAAACATACTTTTACACATAAATATTTATTTTCAATTTATATAATTCAAAATTATATTATATATAGATTTGTGTCTCCGTGTCCTACATTTTTTAGATTATGCGTATCTTTGTGTCCGTATCCGTATCGTGTCAGTGTCCGTATCCATATTCGTATCTGTGTTATATATACTCTAATTATAAAGTAGAACTAAATTTTAAAATTTATTTATTAGCATTGGTTAAATAAACTCTAAAAATAAAATATATGTAATTTAGAAAATGAAAAATAAGACGTAAATGGGAGATTTTGTTTTCACACTCAAATGATGTTAACATCGGCATAGAACACTCTAATAATTTTTTCCTTAAATAAGACATAAAATAAATAGTGTTAATGTATCTATTTTGAGTTTACCTACCAGTTTTGTTAATGAATTTAGTTATTAAATTATATCAATAATGGAGTATTTTTTTTAATAAATTATATACATTAAAAGGTAAATATATATATATATATATATATATATATATTTTAGGGGAAGCACAGGCGCGCTGTTGTGTCTTTGTATCTGCATTTTTCTCTTCTGATCAACTTCAGAAAAATGATGAATTGATTAAATAACTTCATTTTATTTAAGTTTCTCTTCTTCTTCAAGCTTTTTCTCTTCTTACATGGGTGGTTTTGGTTTTGGGATCAAAGGGTGTCATGATGTTTACGTGAGGTTAGGATTCACTTTATGATAAATACAAAAGAATGATGATTTTACCACAAAATATAGTTGTTTAAAATGTAGTGGGAAGAGTGATTGGAAATTGAGATTATTTTAATTGATATGTAAGATTTGATGTGAGAACCAATTGAGTGGTGAGATCTCCTTTTTTATATATAATTATAGATGTAACCGTTATTTCTAGAAGTTATTTAACTATTTTAAAATATAAATAAATTATTCTTTATTAAAAGATGAATTATCTGTACACTTTTTTTCTTTTGACAAAAAAAATACTATTTTACAATAACTATTGAAATAAAAATATATAACTCAATTATAAAATATATTTATTAAAAATAATTATAAAAATAAATAATTTTTTAAAATTTTTCTATATGTATTTTTTTATTGTATAGGTGGTTTTTTTATTGGAAAGAGTTATTCAAATTTTAAAAAAATGTAAGAATTTGGAGAGTAAATTCCCTATCTAGCACCATTTACACTTTTATTTCTCCATCTAGCACTCTTTTGTTTTTATTTCCCTATCTAGCACCCTTTTGTTTTTATTTTCCTATCTAACACCCTTTTATTTTTTATTTCCTTATCTAGTACCATTTCAAAAATAAATAAATAAATAATAAATTAAAAAAATGAAAATTTTAATTTTGAATGCATTAAAAAATAAATATTTTTAATCTTTAAAATAGTTAGAAATATAATTAATGAATAAAAATTGAGTTTTTACAAAATAAAAATAAAAATAATAATAAATTTAAAATATTTAGTTTAAAAATTATTTTTTTATGAATGAAGAAAATAAAAAAAAATTTAAAAAAATTCTCGTTCCATCATTACTAGAGTGTGCAATTCTCGTCATTAATTATACCATTCAAGAAAATATTAAATGAATGATCATCTTTCAATTCTTTTCCTTTTTATGATCAATATATACTTATTTAGTATCGCTTTATATCTTTTATATTTATCTTATTTAGATTTTTTTTTATCTTTTATCTTTATCTTATTTTTTTGCCTTTATTTTATATCTTTTATGTTTTTAGTTATTATTTTTTTCATCCATTCTTTATTTATTTCTGTTTTTTATTTTATTTTATTGTTGCAGTTTTTATTTTCTAGACTTATTTATTTTTGCATTTTTTTCTTCTCATTTTTAAGTTTTAAGTGTAACATTTGCTTTAGCTTTTTTTAGGATTTTGCATTTAAGGTAGACACTTCAATATTATTTGTGTGTCCACTATTAATTAATACTAATTGACTTTGGTTTTTTTATAATTATGTCTTGTATTTTTTACTTGAAATTAACATGATTACATCATCAATAATAATAAAAATAAATACTAATTTATGTTTATAGATTCAACTTTTATGTTGTTGTAGGGTTTAATTATTTTTTTTCTTCATTCTTAAAAAAAAATTTAAACTAAACATTTTAAATTTATTACTTTTTTATTTTTATTTTGTAAAAACTCATTTTTTTTATTCATTAATTATATTTCTAACTATTTTAAACATTAAAAATATTTATTTTTTAATATATTCAAAATTAAAATTATCAAAAAATAAATAAATTATTTTTTGTTTATTTTTAAAATAGTGCTAGATAGGGAAATAAAAAATAAAAGGGTGCTAGATAGGGAAATAAAAACAAAAGGGTGTTAGATAGGGAAATAAAAACAAAAGGGTGTTAGTTAGAAAAATAAAAGTGTAAATGGTGTTATATAGGGAATTTACCAAAATTGGGATGTTTCTTTCTTCATGCTATCAAAATTCTTCATGCAACCCATCAATTCTTTTAAAAAATGGTTTTACTCTCTTTTTTTAATTACTTCTGGTTTATCTTTTTTTTGGAAGCTTTCCTAAGCATATTTTCTGGAATTTTTTTAATAAACATTTTTTAAAAGAATTCTTTTATTGATATTTTCAGAACGTATATAATATTTTCTGAAATATATTTTTCAGAATAACTTCTCCAAGCAAAATACTTTCTGAGGCAAAATACTTTGTGGAATGAAAGCGAATTAGATGAACATTTGATCATTTCGCATTATGCATGAACAATTTTGATAGGGTGGACGAAGAAACACTTGGCAATTGCACCATATCACTACACCCAATTCCAGTGGAAAAGATAAAAATACCCTTAAAAAATATGGTACATATAAAATATATTCCGGACTTCTTTCTCCAGAACACAATAATCTCTTCCGGATCTATTTTTTCAGAATGTATTATTTTCAATTCCAAATTTTCTTATCCGAAATGGAATTTTGATTTTTGTTTCCAGATTTTTTTTCTAGAACATCTCTTCCAGATTCACTTTTCTGGAATGTATCATTTTCAATTTTGGATTTTCATTTCCGGAATAAAGGGCATTTTCAAAATTTGGAAATTTTGTTGGATGCAGGTTCAAAAATGTTGGGTGTAGGAAGTCTCTGCCTTTATTTTGAATATTGAACTACAATGCGGCGCAGCGTTTTGGCTGTTTAGGGTTTTCTGGCCCAATGTTTTTACTGAATCCAAACCACAATTTTATATATACACCAACTGTTTTTAGAGCTTGGGCATATTAGATTTATAGCCCAGAACGTTTGCTATTTTCCACCTGCTTGTTTAGGACTGTTTCTTCCTGTACCTCCATAGATTCTTCTGCCATCCCCATACGAAATGTGCAAATACCTTTTTATCCTTGGTGTGCCACCCCCATAGAGTAGTATCTGGATTATGTAATTCGGACACGCATTTGAAAAAAGACATTCAGATTATGTAATCCAGAAGCTAAAAAAGACTTCCCGATTATATTATCCGGAAACTAATCATGCATCTGAAAAAAGGTTTTCGAATTATGTAATCCAGAAACTAATTACAAATTTGAAAAAAGACTTCCATATTACGTAATCCGAAATATTACAGAGGAATATTTTTGGAAATATGAAATTTTATGGAGATGAGAGAAGAATATATGGAGGTGCAGAAAGAAACAGCTTTGTTTACATATACATCATCATCTGGTTTTAAATCCTGGGTCTACTCGGCTAGCCCAAGATATCTACTATTTGCCACCCGCTTTTTATACGCAACTTTTTCTATAAAAAAATATGAGTTCGTTCAGATGGCCCAGCACTTTTGCTATTTACCACTCCCGTATTTTATTTATACACTCACCAGCCTTCATTTTCTTTAAAAAAGCAGGGACCTTTCCTTTGGTCCAGTGTTTCTGCCATTTGGCACCCATTACTTACATATACAATCATCAAAACAAATTTTGCAAAAAGCAAAATAATAAATAATAAATGCAAATATAATGTTGGCACACTGCCCAAATAAATAAAAAAATATCCAAAAGATATATTTTCTCTTAAGTAAAATCTACACAAATAATCAATATTTTATATTCTCTTTGTTTAGTGTATGATTTATAAAAAGTTTTAAGCATAGATGTTTTCACTATCTAATACTAATTAGCATGAATTATTAAATATTAAAAGTCTAAAAAATATATAGATTTTAAAATTAAAAATGTGAATACCAATATCTTTGATCCTTCACCTTTAGAACCGCTCAACTCTTGTTGGATTCAAATAAAAAATTTAAAATTATTTTCCTTATTTTTACATGTATATTTTTTTAACTAAATATTAAAAAAATTGTATTCATTATACATATTTAATTAAAGGTGTCATATTAGAACAGGGTGTTGTGTTGTAGGGTGTAATACATTTCTTACATGTAATTCATTCTCCAACCCGAAATTCAATTGTGCAAACCTTTATTTTTAGATTTTCCATAATTTTTCGTAATAAATTATGATAGCGACTTCTCTATTTTACAAAGTTTTTTTTATGTCATCCCGTCGTAATTCCGTTACAACAATACCTCTAAAAACTTCAAAATTTATAAAATAAATATTACTTATTTATATTAAATATTGTTGAACAATGTGCTTTGATGTCTCAAAATTTAAGAAAAATGTTTGAAGACCTTGTTTTTGGTTGTGTGTGTGTCTAGAAGTATTTGAATTTGTTAATTCACTCTTTATGATGATCCATGGCTGATTGAATCTTAATCCTTTTGAAAAATATGTGTTTTCTAAAGAAAGTGAAAATTCCACATGTTGAAATATCGATTCAACCGGTTGTTTTACACTTAGTGGACTTTGAAAATGATTTGAAAAACTTGAATTTGTTTGACTTTGCTCTTATACCTACACATGTATATGCTCGTGTACATATTACAGTTCACAAAATAACAAGAAAAACAAGTGTAAGCTAATGAAATAAAGTTCTAACATACAAAAGTCTAAGTAAAAGGAAATAATTAGATTTGAAATTCATATAGAAAATTAGACATTCAAATCCCATGTATCAACCACAAGAATTCAATTTCATTATAATATTATTACACAATAATAATATAAACCAAATATGGATATATACATCAAAGATATTCAACAAACGGAATATCAATTGATGCCTTCCGAAATACCCATATTAAGTAAGCTCTACCAAAAGCCAACATTTGATCCAATACCAAGACTTAAATTTACAGGTGAATCTAAAGTTCAAACACGCAACGTTGTGTATGAAATTACTCATCAGTTTCTCACCATCTGATATATTAGTCTTTGTGACTTAGATCATTAGTGAAGCTTGATGATCTTTGTTAACATAGATTTCAATACTTAATACACAAATCAAACAACAATCATATATTATATTAAATGTATGACCTTGATTTCATACAAATCCATCATTCTCATGAAATACATACCATTTAAATATTTCACAAATAAATTGAACATACAAACTAATATTTACTTTGCATTTTGATAAGTGTTAGATTTACTTGTTTTAAAAACATAAGTTGATTGAATTTAACCAACTAGTGGCCTTAGAAAGTTATAATCATTTACAATTTACAAAATGGTAAATTTTTCAGAAGATTTAATTCAATTTCAAAACCTATAGAAAAGAAACAAGAGGCAACTGAGTGAAAATGAAAAATGTTGGAAAAGTAGCTCAAGCTTAAGGAGTTAGCGCTGAGTCGCAAAGAACCGGAGCTTGAGCTCAAGAAGATGCACTTGAGTATAGGGTGTTGACACTAAGCGCATAGAGTTGGTGCTTGAGCGTAGAAAGCTAATGTTGAGAGAACCCCAAAAATTGAACCTCAAACTGCTTGAGCACAGGGGGTAACAATGAGCACACAAAATTGGTGTTTGAGCACAAAAAAAACTATTGTTGAGCGGATTTGAGGTCAAAAACACCCCCAAAAAATTGCACCTCAAACCGCTTGAGTGCAAGGCTAGTGCTTGAGCACAATTAAGACTTAAAGCACTTCAAAAGTGAAAGTTAGCCTAAATCTATAATGCCTTGATTTGTATATACGATTATATATCATTTAAATCACAATTTGACAAATAAATCCAAGACTTAAACTTTAAAAATACACCTTACAATCAAATTAAATAGTTAATTACTTTTTAAATTGTTTAAAACTTCAAATCTTTTTTTATCAAACAACATTTATTTCACTTAACAAAACAAACCCTTCAAGAGAATTTTAAACTTGTGATCACGTCACATTCACATACAGATCCCCTATCAGGTATTATTGAAAAGTTATATCTAGTTTTAATATATAAATTTTTGGTTGTTATGATTGGTTTTTTTCTAAACATTTAATAAAAACTTAAATTAAGTACTTAATAAATTTAGAATTTTGATTTACATATATATCACCTTTATTATATACATTGAAATCATATATCATCATATTAAAAAAATATATCCATTATTAGATATATATATAAAAAAAAAGTTAAAAGACAAAATTTTATTTTAAAATATTTCAAAGATAACAAAATAATATTAAATAGAAATAATTATTTTTTAAACTTAAACCAAAATTTTATAATTTATTAAATAATCACTTTAAGGATTAGTTTATTCAATATTTAGAACAAAAATTTGTAATTTATTATAAATGAAAAACTCTTTTAAATCTAACCTACAAAATATATAACTCTCAGTAAAAGAAAATCATTAAATAGAAATTAGTTTTAAAGATCAAAATAATTAATTACCATATTGACTAAATTAAAAATCATTTTATAAATTAAAAAGAATTATTGATAACTAAAGTAGTTTCTATTATTAATAAAAAATTATAAAGTAGTTTTTAAATTTATATCTAACCATTAGTTATCAAGATTTTAGCTACTAATACTCTAAAATAGTCTCTATTAGTCTTTTAGAAACTAATTTATAATATAAGATATTAATAATTAAAACTTTAGTAGCTAAACTAAATATCAATTCAGAAACTATTTTATAATTTTTTATTAATAAAAGAAATTATTTTAAATATCACAAACTTTTTAATCTCAAAAAAATATTTAATTTAGTCAATATAATAACTAATTATTTTTATTCATAAATTTAATTATTATTTAATAAATATTTTTAATTCTCATCCTTAAGTAGAGCATAATAAAATGGAATTAAAATAAAACTTAGATAGACTGTATTAGGTGAGCGCCGTTGTTGACTTAAATTTAAAGTTTCATCTTAAGAATTCAATTTTATAAAATGTATTTAATGTTCTCAAAGTCAAACACCAAGTCTAATTAAAAATGAACAATAAATATACAAACATTTTGTATTAATTCTTATTAATTATAATAATTGAGATTTATTCAATTAATCTCTTTCCTAGACCCTCCCCTAGTCAACAATGATGTCGCAATTATTTGCATTCATGTTCTTCTTCATCCTCATCAAACTCAATATTTCCCTCCCATAAATAGGAATATATATATATATATATATTATAAAGAAATAGATGTTAGTGATGAAATAGCTTCTGAAATGAAATCAGTGATGATGAAATTTGTGGAGCGGGTTGACATACATAACCCATACATATCCACATCACATGTACATCATATAAAGTGTAGTTTTCATTTTTAATTGTTATTCTTTTCCTTATCCAACTTTGAACAAACATCACTGCATATGATAACTTACCTTTTCTATACAATTATATTATAATTTTTATTATTATTATTTTAATATTTATTTATATTATTTAATTTTAAATTATCCTTTATTATATATTTTTATTTTTAAACTTATTACATCAAAAATTATATATATATATACACATATTTATTTTTAAATTTATTACAAGAATTATATACAACTTAAGATTTGTTTAAGAGTTGGAAGTAAAATTTTCCTATATATACTTATGTTGACATCACTGATTATGTAATGTAATAGCAACTATTGGCGTTTTGCACTTTCACATTATAATAATGGTTCACAATTTTTTTCTAGTAAACATGTATATGAACTATGAAAAATCATTGGAATATCTTTGAAATGCTCTTTTTAATTATTTAATTTACTATTGATAAAAAAAATGAAAATTATTGTAGTGAAGGAAACTACTCCAGCAGTTACTAAGCAAGAGAATTAATATGATCATTTTAATAAAAAAGATAATATTTTAGAGAATTTGTTTTCATTTTGTGCAAGGAAACTAGTCATTAAAATAAGTTGTATAAAGTGGTTCATAATATATAAAGTATAATGTAAATATATTTTTAATTTTTTTTAATATAATAGCATTTGTTATTTTTTAAATGTAATTATCATTTTAGAAATAAAACGGTTTATAAACTTTTGATTTAAATTTATACGTTCCGGTGTCACGTGACACTTAACTTCATACAGTTATTGATGTTGAGAAAAGAAAAAAGTCACCTGAATGTATTTGTAGAGATCGACCATATTTTTAATAACAGAAAACATAATTTTTTAAACTTACCCTTTATTATATATATTTTTATTATAAATATGAATTTATAAATATAATTTTATATTTAATACTTTTATTTATTTATTATTAATATTTATATTTATTGATATGACTTAATTTACAAATGTTTAAAAAATAAGATATGTACTTTGTAAAACATAAGTCATGATGATTAAATTAAGTTGATTTTAAATATAATAATTTGATATATTAATTATAATATGCGTATATATTTTTTAATAAAAAAAAATATTAATTTTTATTTTTTTAAATATAATAATTGTTTTATAAAAATATATCGATTCATAAGTGAAGCCGGTGTAAACCATTTAAATTGTCAACTAAAGGAATTGGACAAAGATTTAATTTAGGTTATAACTTTTTTTTACTGATTTATTTTACAATTTTTTATCCACTGAGTTTCTGTACAATAAATAGTAGCAGGTTCTTTTTATAGTCGTAGATATCCATGAAATAATTTTTTTTAAATATAAACTTAAATAAAAAATTGATGTTAAAATATAATTCAAATAAAATTATATAATAAAATATTAATATAAATAAATGTAGTTTTGAATTACGCTACAAAGTACAATTTAAAAAAAATCTTTAAAAATAACTTCAATTTTACAAGTATAAATAAAAAACATAAACATTTCATATTAAATTCTAATCATTTTTTAATTTTAATATTTTTCTAACAATAATTTTACCTTTTTCATTTGATTTTTTTGAAATATCTAATAAAATCACTAATTAATAAGTTGTGAATATCCGTAACGATACTCACTCTTCTTTTTTCTTTACATTGCTATATATTCCCATTCATTTTGATAGGTGTAAGATTTTGTTTGATTTGGAAGATGAATTTGAAAAAGTGTAAAATGAGAGAAAAGAAGCATAAATGGAGATTATTTAGATTAGGAAAATGATTCATCAACACTCAAAAAATATTGAGTAACATCTTAAGTACACATAGAAAAGGAATAGAATTAATATTATAGATTTATAGGATATATATGATCTTATAAGAAGAGAGATAGGAAAAAAAATAAATGTTTAATAGGTGTGTATCAAGTGAAAGTATATGTGTATCATTGTCCTTTTATATTAAGGAAAAAAGAGAAAGAAGTGAAAGAAAATGAATGAAAGGTTTGATATAAATTTGATTGATTTGATTAAATAAAGTAATTAACTAATGTATAACAACTTAAATATCTTTAGCTAATAAATATTTTTAAAAAATAAATATAAATTAAAATCGAGATATGATTTAATATGAAATAATCATTAATAAATAAAACATAATAATTAAAAAAATGTTTAAAAAATAAATTTTATAAAAAAATATTATTGTAAATATTATTAAGATAAAAAATAATAAAATATTTTTTAAAATTATTGATATTTATAAGAAATGAAAAAATTGATATATTACTATTGTTATTATTTTCTATTATACTAAATAATTTTTTTATTAAAAAATAGTAAAACTAAGATAAGAAGAGAAAAACTTAATACAACATTTTTAATATATTAATTTTTTTTCCTGAAATTTGTAAGAATTAAAATTGTTATTATTATTCCATGACAACTGTATATAATAATTACAACTCTTTATATATTTATATTCTAAATGTGAACTTATTTTCTGATTTCATAAATTTAAAACCATATATTAAAAACGTTGACAATTATAGTATTTATTATTGTATTTTAAATAAGGAAAAATCAAAAGAAAATTTAATCAACTCTTAATTAAATTTCTATAAACTAAGATTAATAATTTTTAGGAAAAATTAAATTTAAAATATCAATAAATAAAAATTGATGAATAATATAAAAAAATTATCTTCAAGTTAACAAAAAAAGAAAACTTTGAATGTAATATTTATTATCTTAATTCTTATTTTGTTTCTATTACTATTACATATGCATAAACATTTAATAGAAATAATATATCAGTATATTATACAAAAAAATTCTTCTACACCAATTTTTTGTTCCATCACATTATGAGTTGGCTTTCTAAGTAAATCTTCTCTCAAAAGAGAAACTTTTTAAGTGTGCATGTAAACTTTCTTTGTACAATAAAAACAAAAAACAAAACTCACCCTTGAAAATCTGAATAATAGTTCCGAGGTAAGAGAGGATAACATAACATAATGAGTGATGTCAGCATCGATTTGGTTCCTTCGCTGAAAGGAAGTAAAAGAGAAAATAAACTAAACCAAGTGGATGCATGTCATGTTGGTGGCCACCTTGTTCAACGTACCCCTCTTTTTCAAGCAACTTCATACCCAGCTATGTTCTGTTTATGCTATTTTATGTCCCATCTCTCGCCAATTTTGACACATGGAAATAAATCTCATCTCATCTCTCTTCCCTATATATACATCTTCATTCAACCTATAAAGGGGAAGAAAGGACCAACTGGGTCATACAAAACAAGAGCAAAACAAACAAAAACTTGTAAAGTAGCTTTCAATCAATTATCTATTGTTGCTTCTCCAGGTTTGTAGTTTGTTCTGGGGTGCAAAAGTTCAATTGGGGTTCCCTAAAGGTTCAGACTTTGTTTGTAATATGGAAGAGGGTGGGGGTAGTTTAAGGATTGGAAGTTCATCCATTTGGAGGAACAGTGACGCGGAGATATTCTCAAACTCATTCGAACAACCGAACGATGAAGAGGCTCTCAAATGGGCTGCTATTCAGAAGCTTCCCACGGTTGCACGTTTGAGGAAGGCTTTGCTCACCTCACCTGATGGGAAAGCCAATGAGATCGATGTACAGAAACTTGGGTTGCAAGAAAAGAGAGCTTTACTTGAAAGACTGGTGAGAACTGCTGAAGAGGACAATGAGAAGTTTTTGCTCAAGCTCAAGGACAGAATTGATAGGTGAGAATCCCACTCTCATTTCTTTCTTCTTGATTTTAATAGAGGTCCCTTTGATCGAAATGTACTAATGGCTTCTCCTATTTTTCTTCCTTGGATTGGATGATATTAGAGTTGGAATTGATCTTCCTACCATAGAGGTTCGTTTTGAGAACTTGAACATCGAAGCAGAAGCTCGTGTAGGAACTAGAGCTTTGCCTACATTCACTAACTTCATAGTTAATATTGTGGAGGTGAGTATATCGGTACCAGCTTAATTATATGCTAGAACTTGCTAAAGGATCTTAGCGAAGGAGCTAACCTGCAATTGTGTTTCATTTTTCTGCTTCAAGGGCCTTATGAACTCTCTTCATATACTTCCAACCAGGAAACAACATCTAAACATTCTCCAGAATGTTAGTGGAAAAGTAAAGCCTGGCAGGTATCGACGCTGTGTTTATTTGATATCTCTTTGGAGGAGAAGGGCATTAGCCATAGGACCTCTGTAACCAATATAACACGATTTTTTATTTTCTCTTCTCCAGAATGACATTGCTTTTAGGCCCTCCAAGTTCTGGGAAAACCACACTCTTGTTGGCCTTGGCTGGAAAACTTGATCCAAAACTAAAGGTTAGAATTAGAACAATGAAGAGAAGTACATTTATTTTGTGTAACAATGTTTTCATGCTTTTAGTTCTATTTTCTTATCTTAAAGCTCTAGCTAATATTCTGTGACCTTTTTATCAGTTCTCTGGAAAGGTAACTTATAATGGTCACGGGATGAATGAGTTTGTACCCCAAAGAACTGCTGCTTATGTGAATCAAAATGATCTTCACACTGGAGAATTGACAGTTAGAGAAACCTTGGCCTTCTCCGCAAGAGTCCAAGGAGTTGGACCTCGTTATGGTTAGTTGATAGGAATTCTTTATGCTTACACTCATTATAAAATTCAATGTTCCAAACACAGGTTGACTTTTTTGAGGAAATTAACTTTTGACCATGTCTAATACCTGTAGACTTGCTAGCGGAATTGTCCAGAAGAGAAAAGGAGGCAAGCATCAAGCCTGATCCAGATATTGATGCCTACATGAAGGTAATGATTTTCATTTGTGAAGAATGCGTTTTTCAGAAATTCTATTTTTCTACTTCTTGCTGTTTATTTCAAAATTTCTTACCAGTTCAAGAAACTTATAATGATTAAAACGTGTGTAATAAATAAGTTGTAACAGCTCACAAAGCAGCTGCTTCCAATCTCAGATACATGCATTAGCAGCTAGTTATCTTGAAAACTAGAGCGTCTATTTCTTTTCCATACAAAATAGGAATGACTGATTGCTAATTGGTTGTTCTTTTGATTCATAATGCTCAGGCTGTAGCATCTGAAGGCCAGAAGGCAAATATGATAACAGACTACATACTGAGGGTAAAATTTATACATAAAAATCCATCTCTGATAATTGTCAATTCATTTAATATTTTGTTTAAAAGTCTCTTGTTTCTTGGATATACATTTGCAGATTTTGGGACTAGAGGTTTGTGCTGATACCGTTGTAGGAAATGCAATGTTAAGAGGTATCTCTGGTGGACAAAAGAAACGTGTTACAACAGGTAAAGTTAACCTGATTTCCACCAGTGTATCTTGTTTAATCTCCTGAAAATTTAATTGCAAGTAAGATTCTATTAGTTAAAAATTATATATCTATATATACAGGGGAAATGCTGGTTGGACCAGCTAAAGCTCTTTTCATGGATGAAATATCCACTGGGTTGGATAGCTCAACAACTTTTCAAATTGTGAATTCACTCAAGCAATATGTTCACATTCTCAAAGGAACTATAGTCATCTCTCTCCTGCAACCAGCACCAGAGACATACAATCTATTTGATGACATTATTCTACTCTCTGATAGTCACATTGTGTATCAGGGTCCCCGTGAATACGTGCTTGAATTTTTCGAATTAATGGGTTTTAAATGTCCTGAGAGGAAAGGTGTGGCAGACTTTTTGCAAGAAGTAAGCGTCCTTGCGTATTGGCTCAACAATTAAATCTGTCTGCTCAGGTAAAAGAGGGTTTCATACATTTAATTTTGACCATTAATTATTATGTTATAGGTAACATCAAGGAAGGATCAGGAGCAGTACTGGGCACACAAAGATCAGCCTTATAGATTTGTCACAGCCAAAGAGTTTTCAGAGGCACATAAATCATTTCATGTTGGGAGAAGCCTTGCTGAAGAACTTGCTACCGAATTTGACAAGTCTAAGAGTCACCCAGCTGCTTTGACAACCAAAAAGTATGGAGTGGGAAAATGGGAGTTGTTAAAAGCTTGCTTATCCAGAGAATATTTACTTATGAAACGCAATTCATTCGTTTACACCTTCAAGCTTTTCCAAGTAGGTTTGGAAATTGAATGCTTCATTTTTTTGTCTTATCGCCTATTGCTGTTATGTTCTTACTGATAGCTTTCCCCTCCTTTCAGCTTGCAGTAATGGCAATTATTGCCATGACCATTTTCTTCCGGACTGAGATGCACAGAGATTCAGTGACTCATGGAGGCATATATGTGGGTGCCTTGTTTTATGGGGTTGTTGTGGCTATGTTCAATGGACTGGCTGAACTTTCCATGGTTGTTTCAAGGCTTCCTGTTTTCTACAAACAAAGGGATTATCTTTTTTTCCCTTCATGGGCATATGCTCTTCCTGCATGGATCCTAAAATTCCCTTTGACTTTTGTGGAAGTGGGTGTTTGGGTATTCCTTACCTACTATGTCATTGGTTTTGATCCATATGTTGGAAGGTAAAAAAGTTATGCTTTCTCATGTACTCAACAATCTAGTGAATTAGTAGTTTTTCTATTATTTAATTTTCTATTTGAATCCTGCTAATAACTAATAGAGAATTTATATGTCAACTTAATGCAGATTGTGTAAGCAATACCTTGTTCTTGCACTAGTAAATCAAATGGCTTCGGCACTGTTCAGAGTAGTTGCAGCAATTGGGAGGGAAATGACAGTGGCTCTAACACTTGGGTCGTTTACACTGGCCATCCTTTTTTCTATGAGTGGTTTTGTCCTGTCAAAAGGTATCATGGATACAGAACTAAACATTCCTAGGCTTTGTCCCTTTATGTTCTAGACTAACAATGCATCTTTGTTCCCTTTATGGCCCCAGACAATATAAAAAAATGGTGGCTATGGGGCTTCTGGATATCACCTATGATGTATGGGCAGAATGCCATTGTAAATAATGAGTTTCTTGGGAAGAGATGGAGACATGTAAGTTTTAACTAATCTGTATGTTTACTTTCATGCCTTCCTATGGTTTATAATATAAATAATATGACATTTGAACATATTTTCCCATGATAGGTTCTACCTAACTCTACTGAGCCTCTAGGAGTTGAAATTTTGAAATCGCGGGGTTTCTTCACTCAGTCATACTGGTACTGGATAGGTGTTGGAGCTTTGATTGGATATACATTACTTTTCAACCTTGGCTACATCCTTGCCCTTAAATACTTAAATCGTGAGTACCTTAAATGTATGACAAACCACCTAAGGTAGGCCTATGTACTAATTTCACCAAATTAATCATGCAGCATTTGGGAAAGATCGGGCTGTTATATCAGAGGAACCTCAAAGTAATGACCAGAATAGAGGTAGTAAAAAGGGAACTAATGTGATGAAGAACACAAAACATAGCTTTTCTCAGCACTCAAATAGAGGTAATCAATGCCATACCAACTGAAAATGAATAATGTATATCTACACAAGTAATATTTGATTTTTCAATTCACATTACACCATACGGCTAACATTGGGGCTACTTCAGTGAGGAATGGTGAAAGTACAAGTGGAAGCACCTCTCCCCATACTTCATGTACTAGGAACGAAGAAGTTGATGCAGAGACAAATCATAACAGGAAAAGAGGAATGGTTCTTCCATTCGAACCTCATTCCATCACCTTTGATGATGTAACATATGCTGTCGACATGCCAGTGGTAATGTGGAAACAAAAAAATAAATTGAAAAGGCTTGTGTTCAACTTTTCTAGCATTATTGTGACAAAATTATTAAATACTTGCAGGAAATGAGGAACAGGGGTGTTGTTGAAGATAAATTGGTTCTTTTGAAGGGTGTCAGTGGAGCTTGCAGGCCAGGTGTTCTCACCGCCCTAATGGGTGTCACTGGTGCTGGGAAAACAACTCTGATGGATGTACTTGCGGGTAGAAAAACTGGAGGATATATTGGGGGAGATATCAGAATCTCTGGTTATCCAAAGAAGCAAGAAACATTTGCAAGGATTTCTGGATACTGTGAGCAAAATGATATCCACTCTCCTCATGTTACAGTATATGAATCCCTGCTTTATTCAGCGTGGCTTCGGTTGTCCCCAGAAATCAATGATGGAGCCAGGAAGGTTAGTAATCCATATCTCATGCATTCTCCATGTTTTAATGTTTGTTTTTTTAGTTTTGCATAGGAAGATAACTGGTTTGAACACTTGAATATCCATGAGTATCTATTTGAATATTCCAACCAGGATTGGAATGCAAATCCTGGTTAGAATTATTATGTCATCAAATAACTCAAGTAACAAAATGTTCGTTTAATCATCGTTACCAAGTAAGTGTTAAATGGTTGCAGATGTTCATTGAGGAAGTTATGGAACTTGTGGAACTGAAGCCACTGAGGCACGCATTAGTTGGATTGCCTGGTGTCAGTGGTCTCTCAACCGAGCAACGGAAAAGGTTGACAATTGCAGTTGAACTTGTAGCAAATCCTTCCATAATATTCATGGATGAGCCAACTTCGGGACTAGATGCAAGAGCTGCTGCGATTGTCATGAGAGCAGTTAGGAACACAGTAGACACTGGAAGAACAGTTGTGTGTACCATCCATCAGCCAAGCATAGATATATTTGAATCTTTTGATGAGGTAACATATGAAGAATTAAAAAGGTAGCAATTTCAATTTGTTCTCTTCCATTTCTGAGTTTCTAATCTTTTTTGTGACCATGAAATGCAGCTTTTGCTAATGAAGCAAGGAGGGCAAGAAATATATGTGGGGCCACTTGGACATCATTCTTCCCATTTAATTAGTTACTTTGAGGTAGAAAATATGCAATGATAAATAAGGAATACTGAATTCATGTTGTGCTTCATATAATTAACTTCATGTAAAAATTTCACTCATGTGCATGCTTTCATCTCGAAGGAAATCCAAGGTGTCAGTAAGATTAAAGATGGCTATAATCCAGCAACATGGATGTTGGAAGTCTCCACTTCAGCAAAAGAGATGGAATTGGGGATCGATTTTGCAGAGGTGTACAAAAGTTCAGAGCTATACAGGTATTTTCAATTGAAGTCAAATCAAACTATAGAACTCAAATATAATTCACTGAAAGAACTTATAATGCAAAAGGTACAAGACCTTTTTTTATAACAGTATAGAATGTTTACTGATATTTTAGACTTTGGCATTCTTGTTTCAGGAGAAACAAAGGTCTTATTAAAGAATTGAGTACACCAGCTCCTGGTTCCAAAGACCTTTATTTTCCTTCACAATACTCAACTTCTTTCCTCACTCAATGCATGGCTTGCTTATGGAAACAACGTTGGTCTTACTGGCGCAATCCTCTATACACTGCCATTAGATTTCTGTACTCAACCGCTGTAGCTGCTGTGATCGGTAGCATGTTTTGGAACCTTGGCTCCAAAATGTAAGATCAAACCACAAACTTACAAACTTGGAAATGTTATGGCTTTAAACTATTACAATCAGTAACTAGCATTTGATCTAACAGTAAATTTTGACATCAATCTTTGCAGTGACAAACAACAAGATCTTTTTAATGCCATGGGCTCCATGTATGCTGCTGTTCTTCTTATTGGCATTAAGAATGGTAATGCAGTGCAGCCAGTGGTTGCTGTTGAACGAACTGTCTTTTACAGGGAAAAAGCATCTGGAATGTATTCAGCTTTGCCATATGCTTTTGCTCAGGCAAGCAAGCAATTCCTTATATGAAAAAACTTGTCCTTCGAGTGTGTCTATATCCTCACAAATCATCTTTGTGAAAGTCCCACATTGTCCAGGGTGCAGCTTACATATCTATTAGGCAATTGTACACATTACAATTTGGTTTCAAATATAGCACTGCTAATAACCTTACTTAACACAGAAAATGTTGAATGAAAAATAATTTATGCATTGAATTTCTTTCTAACATAACCTCTGCATTTTTCTGATATTTATCTTGTTCTTTGCAGGTTGTAATTGAGCTCCCATATGTTTTAGCACAAGCTGTGGTATATGGCATTATAATTTATGCCATGATTGGTTTTGAGTGGACTGTTGCTAAAGTTTTCTGGTACCTATTCTTCATGTACTTCACCTTCCTAACCTTCACCTACTATGGCATGATGTCAGTGGCAGTGACCCCAAACCAACACATTTCTTCTATAGTTTCCTCTGCATTCTATGCAGTGTGGAATCTCTTCTCAGGATTCATAGTCCCACGACCGGTAAGTTTTAGATCCCTTTGAAATTCATGCACTATTGTAGATGTGTACTTTCCAAGCATAGAAACATATCCTAATGTATTTTATCTTATTTTGTTTTTCTTTTATATATAACAACAGAGAATGCCAGTGTGGTGGAGATGGTACAGTTGGATTAATCCGGTGGCATGGAGTTTGTATGGATTGGTGGCTTCACAATATGGAGATATACAGAAAAGCATGGAATCCAGTGACGGTAGAACAACAGTAGAAGGCTTTGTAAGAAGCTACTTTGGATTCGAGCATGATTTTCTTGGAGTGGTTGCAGCTGTGATTTTTGCATTCCCAGTGGTCTTTGCATTGGTCTTTGCTGTATCAGTGAAGATGTTCAATTTCCAACGCCGTTAAGAACGCCTTCAAGTAGTATTTAGTATAGATTCTATAGAATGTTAAATGTAACATGTGGTCACAAAATGTCCACATAGCGTTCTGAATTCTTTTATTTACCAATTAAATGTATAACAGTGGAAATCCACCTTTAGGGTAGGTCAAAAGTAGTGGAAAAATGTAGGTACATTCCATGAGATCATAGATTTAAAAGTAGTGAATCTGTTCACTACCAATTTGACATCACAACCACATGTAACTTTGAGCTAAATTTTGTTTACAGTACCTTTTTTTTTTATAAAATTCACTTTTAGCCTCTTTACATTTTATTGACGGGTCTTAGTTTTGCTATTCTAAAAACACTACAATTTTTTTGACAATATAAAATTGTTAGAAACTTGCACAAGAGAGTGAACTTAAAAATAAAATAAGTAAGAATACAATTTACAACTCTTTCCTAATCTTAACCTTTAATCATTCAAAACCTCTCTATACATTCAATCCAACCAAAATTGACCTAGTTCATCTCATAGTAGATTGTTAGGTTAAACCGATTGCTCAAGAGACTAGAAAAAAATTTCCCAAACAAAACTTAACATGGTTGTCACAATATCATTTAGTCGTGTTCTCCAACTATAGAAACTATAAAAATTAACGAATAAAAAATTAGAAATTAACACCAGTCAAACACTTATCTAAGAATTAAAAATGAAAATCTCTAAAAATTAAAAGACTAAAAAACATATTTTTGTCATGTAAAGTTTGGTAAAAAAAATGTAAAATTTGGTAAAAAATAAAAGGTATATAGGAGGGACAACTCCTATTGCTGTATTGGGAAACTCGAGGCTTAGAGCATATGAATTCTATAAACTCTCAAGTAGAGCAGTGGCTTTATCTTGAAAAATCTGCCACGCCATAGTGACATGCCTCCTTTCTGTCAATGGTGCTCCTACTGCAAAACGTAGAATGTACTCACCTGATAGAACCTGCACATATTAGTTAACAATAAGGGAAAGAAAATTAGTGAAAATGAAAGAATAAAGAACAAAAGTCACAAAATTATGAAGCTAATTTATGCATACCGTGTGTGTTATGAAAATATTTCCTGTTGAATTTACTGAGTCGAGTAGATCACGATTTAGTTTATTACCGTGATCTTCAGAATTGAGAGGGGACAACAGCCGAAAGCAAACTAAGGAGAATGAGAGAGGTGAAATGACCTGTGTACGAAATTTGTTGCAATTTTAGAGAATATACCCAGATAAGTAAATAAAGTACTTAAGAACAAAATATTCAAAATTGGCATATTTTGACTTAACATTATTTAGATGGCCATATTTTGACTGAAGACATTCTCTAACACCTACCTAGTTATTACTGTCCACATGACGGATACGTTGTTTTTAAATTAAGAAATTAAGAACGAAGCTTTTCATAGAAGGAAGAATACCTTGAATCTTTTGTCCTGACTAACAAGCTCCTCAAAATAAGCAGCTAACTCAATGTGGTTTCTTATGTGACTTCGCAGACCTTCCAATCCATAAAGTCGCAACACCATCCACAATTTTAGTGATCTGGAGTTCAGTACAGTGAATAGGCAATTACACATTTGCTGGCAAAATATAATTTTTTAAGGTGTATTTATTAGAAAGAGACAAGACCAATGATTTAATAGAAGTTATGACATCAGAAGTTCCCGTAATCTCTTAAAATGGGAAAAATAAAAAGAAACTCAGACGTACAAAAAATCCAAAAAAAAACATTACAAATCAAGATCACAGACAAATTAATATAAGAAATTTTAACAACACTCTCTCTTGAACACACCCTTTACCATTGACCGAAATTTATTGAAAAATACAATTTTGCTGGGCCTCACATATTATAGTTTCCAATAAATTTCAACCAATAGTGAAGTCGGCTAAAGAGTGTATTATTAGCATTCCTCTTATTAATATATTTAGGCATAAATGAGTTAGAGCCCCAATGCATGAATAATACCAAATTTATGCATGTCCACATTGTCCAGTGATAAACTTCTTCTTTTTGGGCCCATGCCTCTTTTCTTTTTTTCACTGAGTGTTAGTTATATGGCCTTCTACTTTTGCCCAATACACTTTACTTTTTATATCTATGTAAAAACATCTTACATTTAATTTTTAATACACATCAGGAGATTCATTGTTATTCTTTTCATCTTCTATGTTTTTACACCACAAAGCTTCTCTTTAGGGTTTTGTTTTATTTTGTTCTTCTTGTTTGGTTTCCTCTCACGCAGCTCCTTGTTTCTCTTTCGTTTCACTGCAGTTCTTGTGCAATCTTAGGGATTGCGTTTTATTGCATTATGATATCAGAGCTCTTCTCGCGCTTTGGTTCTTGAATTCTTTCCTTGTTCTTTTTCTAAATTTGCTTGCTCTTATTCTTATGTTCTTGTTTTCTTTAGTGTTATGAAGAAAGAAGGAACGACGAGACCAGCTCCCTCAGATTCATTAACGAGTAGCTATCTCTACCTTTATCCCAGTGAAAATCCAACAGCTTCACTCATCCACCAGTGTTAGACTCAACGAAGTTCCACTTTTGGAGTAGGTCCGTCATCACCACCTTAAGCGCGAAAACAAAGTGGAGTTTGTCTTGGGTACACATCCTTGCCCATCGAAGGACGATCTTACTTTCTCAACTTGGACAAGGTGCAATAACATGGTAGCGTCATGATTAGTCCATTCGGTTTCCCTTCCTATTAGACAAAGTATAATTTGGATGGATAAGGCTGTGGATGTTTGGAACGATTTGAAAACGAGATATTTCCAAGGGGACCTTTCTAGAATATCTGATTTACAAATGGAGGTTTTTTCTTTAAATCAAGGTGAACTATCTGTCACAGATTATTTTACAAAACTTATATCATCAAGGATGAGTTAGATAATTTTAGACCGAACCCTATCTGTGATTGTTCTTGCTCTGCATCATCTACTATAAGTAAAAAAGATCTAAGGATCAGGCTATGCAGTTCTTGCGTGGATTAAATGACCAATTTCACAATATTCGTTCACATGTTCTCCTAATGGAACCTATACCACCTATACCCAAGATTTTCTCTCTTGTTGCTCAACAAGTACGTCAAATGGCTAGTAATTTTTTGGTTACCAATGTTAACAATGCCAGCACTAATCGTAATATTTCTACAAGTTGTTCTTTCTATGGAAAAATTGGTCACATAGAGAATGTATGTTTCAAGAAAGTTGGTTTTCCTAATCAAGACTACAAGACTTTCAGAACCAACAGTCACAGAAAAGTGTGCACTCATTGTGGTAAAACTAGTCATACCATTGACACATGCTATAGAAAACATGGTTTTCCTCCTGGTTTCAATTTTACTCACACTAAGACTAACCAAGTTCATAATGTTGTTTTATCTGATGAAGTTTTTTCTAAGCATTGCAATCAAGAACAAGAACAAGGAGGCATTCGCCTGACAGTCCAGCAATACCAAGTCCTGTCTACCTTGTTCAAACAACATACTAGCAGCAACGCTACCACCCCACAACAAGCACAAGTGAACCAGGTGGGTTCCTTCACTGTTGATTCTGCTCATAATGGTACAACACAGTCTCCACCAGGTAATATTTTTTTCTTCAACATCATTAAACCTGCTAGATGCTTATGGATCTTAGATTCAAGGCGACTGACCATGTATGCACATCTTTATCTGATTTCACATCATATAAAAGCATTCCACTTGTTTTCATTAGTTTACCAAATGAGCACTGTGTTTTCACTAAGTTTTCTGGGGATGTCATTTTTAATAATAGAATCTTTCTCACTAATGTATTGTATGTTCCAGAGTTCACTTTCAATCTTGTCTTTACTTCTAAATTATCTACAAATATGAACTGTCACTTAATTTTTTCATCAACTAATTGTGTGATACAGGACCATCAAACTAAAGAGAGGATTGATATAGTTGAAGCCAAGGATGGATTATATGTTTTTAAATCTTCTATTTTTCAAAATATGGTCGCAAACAATGTTATTCCTTCCTTTCATTGTATTGTTAAAAATATCAATCTCTGGCATTATAGATTGAGGCATCTTTCTGATGAAAGATTGTGTGTTTTGAGATCTCTTTATCCTTTCATTTCTAATAAAAGAATGCTTGTATGTGATACTTGTCATTGTGCAAAGCATAAGAAACTTCCTTTTGCTTTAAGTAAATCCTATACTGCTAGCATTTTTTATATTTTACATATAAATATCTAGGGTCCTTGCTCTATTGCTTCTATGCATGGTTTTCGATATGTTTTAACCATTGTGGATGACTTTTCTCGATATACTTGGATTATTCCTATGCATACAAAATCTGAAGTACGCAATCACATAGTTAACTTCACATCTTATATTGAAAATCATTTCAAAACTACTATTAAGACTATTAGGACAAATAATGGTTCTGAATTTTCTATGACAAACTTCTTTTCTTAAAAAGGTTTAGTTCATCAAAAACTTGTATTGAAACACTAGAGCAAAATTGGTATCGTTGAACGAAAACACCAACATATTCTCAATGTAACTCATGCTTTGCTTTTTCAAGCCAATTTACCACTTATTTTCTGGCATTTTGCTACTTTACATGTTGTTCTTTTCATTAACTGCATCCTTACTCCTTTCTTAAATAACATATCTCCATATGAAAAACTGCATTGCACTTTATATGATCTTTCCATTTTATGTGTTTTTGGCTGCCTTTGTTACTCTGGCACTATCACTTCTCACTAAAAGAAACTTGATGAACGCTCTATTTCTAGTATCTTTCTTGGTTTTCAACCTAATACTAAAGGTTACATTTTTCTCAATCTTAAAAATCATAAAATAGAGGTCTTCAGACACATTGTCTTTTTTGAAACTCACTTTCTTTACAAATTGAAAGATGAAGTTAACAAGAGTCCCAACAATTTATCATTACCCATTCCTTCTTCTTATGATTCCACTTATGATTTTCCCTATGATAACTACACTGCTAAAACGATATTGTGGCCCTTATGGACCAACTCATCCCTAATCCACCTCGACGTTCCACTCGTCCAAGACACACCCCTACCTACTTGAAGAATTCCACACTGATCTACCATCTACATAGACTGTAAGTACAAGATATCCTATCTCTAAATTTTTGTCTTATAATGCTTTGTCTTCTAATTTTGAACATGTTCTTTCCTCCTTTACATCACACACTGAGCCTAAAAGCTATGAAGAAGCTTCACAAATCCATGCTGGAAACAAGCTATGGAGGCCGAACTTGAAGCTCTCTCCACAAATAATACATGGCAACTTGTTCCCCTTCCACCGGGTAAGAAACCCATTGGCTGTCGTTGGGTCTACAAAATCAAACACAACAACGATGACACCATTGACCATTACAAAACACGCCTGGTTGCCAAAGGCTACACCCAGCTGGAAGGTCTTGACTTCCTAGATACCTTCGCCCATGTGGCCAAACTAACAACACTACGTCTTCTCCTTGCCCTTGCTACCACCAATAACTGGGCACTCAAACAGTTGGACATCAATAATGCCTTTCTCCATGGAGACCTCCATGAAGAAGTATACATGAAGCCCCCACCTGGTTTATTCTTCCAAACAAGACTATTGTTTGCAAACTACAGCGTTCCTTATATGACCTGAAACAAGCTAGGAGACAATGGTATGCCAAACTCTCACATTTGTTGCTTTCTAATGACCAGTCCTTATTTATTAGAAAATATCATACTAATATCATTGTTATTCTTATGTATGTGGATGACCTTGTCTTGACTGGAAACAACAATGAGGAAATTGCCCACATCACCAAACTGCTGCATCACCATTTCAAGATCAAAAATCTGGGTGACCTCATGTTTTTTCTAGGCCTTGAAGTTGCTCAAAACAGTGATGGCATTCATCTCTCTTAAAGGAAATACATTCTTGACCTCCTACATGAAACGGGAATGTTGGACTGTGCCCTTGTTTCTACACCAAAGGGTTCACTCTTCACGCCTCTCCAGTGAACAAGGTCTGCTGCTGAATGAAGAAGACTCATCTTCCTACCGACGCCTAATTGGGAGGCTCATCTACCTCACCAATACAAGACTCGATATTTCCTTCAGTGTCAACAAGCTAAGTCAATTTGTTTCTGCCCCAACCTCTACTCATCAACAAACAGTCTTTCAGATCCTGCGGTATCTCAAGAATGCTCCTGGCTATGGTATTTTTCTTCCTCACCAGAACTCTATCCATTTAAAAGCTTACAGTGACTCTGATTGGACCACTTGCCCTGAGACCAAAAAATTTTTTACTGGCTTCTCCATATATCTAGGAGAATCACTTATCTCCTGGAAATCAAAGAAACAACAAACCATTTCCAAGAGTTTCTCTAAGACTGAGTACAAAGCCATGGCTGCCACAACCTGCGAACTCCAATGGCTCACCTATCTGCTACAAGATCTTGGTGTCTCCTACACACAACCAACAACCATGTACTGTGATAATCAATCTACCATCCAGATTGCATCAAATCAGGTTTTCCATGAACACACCAAACATATCGAGATCGATTGTCATATTGTTCAGGAAAAGATTAATGTTGGTTCCCTAAAGTTGCTTCCCATCTCATCTTCCATACAGACTACTGATATCTTCACAAAGTCACTGCCTCCATCCACCTTTCAGCTTCTGCACTCCAAGTTGGGAATGAAAAACATCTATTCCCAGCTTGAGGGGGTAATAAACTTCTTTTTTTGCATTGACGGTTAGTTACATGGGCCTTCTATTTTTTGCTCAATACACTTTACTTTTTATACCTATGTAAAAACACCTTACATTTAATTTTTAATACACATCAGCAGATTCATTGTTATTCTTTTCATCTTTGTTTTTACACCACAGAGTTTCTCTTTAGGGTTCTGTTTTATTTTGTTCTTGTTTGGTTTCCTCTCACACAACTCCTTATTCCTCTTTCGTTTCACTGTAGTTCTTGTGCAATCTTAGGGATTGTGTTTTATTGCGTTATCTAGACGTGGATTTGCATGAACATTCTATGTACAAAATAATTCATTTTAAGAGAAGCAATGAAAACGTTTCCAAAGAAAAACTTCCAATAAACCACCTAAAGCGACGTCCAAGAGGAATTTGCCAATCTTTGTAATCTACGACCATGTTTCCTTGAGAGGCCTGCAAAGTCAAGAACGTAAGCAGACTATTAAACTAGGAATAAATAACAATAGCTGCGACGCGACCTTTCAAATGACAAGCTTCTTGTTTAAGTACTATATCCCACATGAGTCTCAAGATAAGAACTAGTTCACAGTGGAAGAGGAAATTAACTTTACATCGATACATAAGAAAAAGAATTGAAAAAAAAAATGCCCCGGGTTAATTTGTGGGTGATCCCAAAAGCATTCAATACTTATCATTCGTAACATTTGAAGCACCTCTCTAAGAGAAGAGGAAAAAGAGAAGGACATTTTTTAGGTGCTTCAATTTTGTTTCTCTCTCTCTTACCTTGACATGTATTTGCTTGCCATTTGGGTTCCTTTAAAGTAGAATGCACATTTCTTTTGGATTCAGTGAATAACAATTCATATTCTTCAATTTTCATCTAGAGATTTTAACTTATAAATTTAATGTGATGCTGTCTACACCTTGACTGAATGGAATGTAGTTTAATGTAAGATCCACACACACAAAAGAGAAAAAACTAAAGAATATTATTCAAAAGTTTGAAAAGCTCTTGCAGTTAAACTTCAGTATAAACCTCGAGCATGCAGTAGAAACTTACCTTGTTTTTCAGATATTCAGGATTTGTAGACAGTGATTGAATCAGAGAATTTCTGTCCTGTGTCATCAACTTGTAATCAGTTTGACATTGTTTTGATGCACATTGAAATGTTACAAATGAAGATGCAAAGTGAGATTGAGGTAAAAATATGCATTATGGATACCTTAACCCAAAGTACTGAACAGTCAAAGTTAGTCAAGAACCATTTATGTGCATTCATGTTAAATGAGTCCGATTCTTCAATACCGTCAAAGTAGTCGCGGTACTCTGGACATATACAAGCACTTCCAGCGTAAGCAGCATCCACGTGAAACCAAAGATTGTTGGTCTGCCAAAAAGACAGGCACCAGAGTATTATCAGATTGTATAGCTCTACAAAATGCATTCAAAAGACCAGTCAAACAATTTGATGCAGGTCAGCGGAGGTTTATGAACCGGTCATCCTAAAAGCCTAAATAGGGATCCTAAAACCTAAGCAGGGACAATGAGCCAAAACAGTTGGAAAATTCATGCATCGAACTTTTCTTTCTTGCAACTCCATAAGTATCATTATTCCTAACATACTGCATGCTGTTCCTTGAGAGTCACGTCTTTTTTTATTTTAAAAAATAAACGTTTGGTTAATAACCTTAATACAATGAATCAGAGGCTATACTAGCTTTTTTCATATCACAATTGAATAAAAAATATTACCTTGGCAATTTTCCCCAATGCAGGCAGGGGATCAATGGCTGCTGACGAGGTGGTACCAACCTGCATACATAAATGCGTAGTGTATGCAATTAATGCCAGAAACTTAATATCAATAATGGACTCTTAAGCTACCTTACATCAAGATTAGATACTTTTCACTCATCAACAAGAAATATAAATCCAACATTAGTTCCAAGTTCTGGTGATAAACATTCGCCATGTTAATTATCCATTTAGTACCATCTATAGATTTAAACCTTGAAAGAGTCAACATGCATATATTCAACACCAACTCTCTTGGATGTACAATTTAAAATAAAAAAAATGAGAAAATTTCATGAAACTGAATAATTGGACTGGAATAGAATGTCGAAAGAAAACAGAAAGTTTATAAACAGGAACCTGTATCTACGGGTCTGTATCACCGGGATAAAAGATCAGAAATGAGAAAGTAAGATTCTACATAGTAATGCAGAATAACAGTCACATCACCCTACTATTTTAGTCACATCACCCTACTATTCTAGATATTTGAGAGACATGGACTCTCCCCAAACTTTCAAATAAACAATTCCCCTAACTAACTTCGTTCAATCTTTTTCTCTCCCAAGTGTTACTATTTGCTGTCTATCAAAATTATGTTTTTTACAAACAGACTGGGATCTTAGTCCCTTACTCTCTCTCCCCTTTATTAGTCCTAAAATAGACCCTATTAGTGGTAGGTATATAACCATTTGTTTCCCACCAACAAATAATGAAGAGACAGAGGTTAGATAGCAACATGAAGAGACAGAGGTGAGAAATTTCTAATTTGAAGTTCTGTGAACATGGATGATGAAATATTGGATATAAGACACGTAAATAATGGTCAGTTAAGTTAATGCATTATAGTGTAATTTGTTTCAAATTCATATAATTGTGTTCAATTCTTACAGTAGCACATAAGAAAAATGGTACAAGACCGCCAGCAATGTCATTTGAAATTGCTTCAGAAAGTACTTCAGGAGAAAGTGCATAATTTGTTGAAGAATCAGCTTTAAGAAACTTGCAAAGCTCTGGATTAAGTCCTGCTATCTGCCAATGAAAAGTTCAAAACTATTACAATAAAAATTATCTCATTGATTATATTCAAGAATGCATCTAAGAAACACAGAGGAAGACTTCCGTACCAAAAATGGAATCAGACTATCATTTGATCAACTGGGTGATAAATACTAAACAAATTTTTAAAATACTCGCAGAAGAATAGGTTTTCTGTAATAACTCGTTAACTACTAATAGACTATAGAATAGGCTGAATAGTTTGAACTTTGTGTGATCGTAGTTAAGGTCAGATGTTATCAGGTGACACTGTAACACTGGCATATTCATCTATTTGGTGCTAAAGAGCATGATAATCATATAATTAAGGAAACAAATAGCCATTACAATTTATTTAAATGATAAAAAATCTATATAATTTCCCCATTTTGCAAACTATTAACAAGACGACTATGATTATAGAATTAAAAGATAACCAACACTTTTCCTTGGATAAAACAATAAACGGATCATAATAGAAAATTAAAAAACTTAAAGGCCTCTTAGAATTTTGGCATTCAACCTCACAAAATTTACTTATAAAAAGAGAAATGTTCAGGCTTTATACTGACTACATTGATCATATCTTTAGTGGATATGAATCTCCATACACCTACTCACGCCAAGGAATAACAAGAGAAAAGTTTAAAAAAATGTTCAGTGTATAAAATAGGTCAGAAAGCTAGGAGCACTTGCCAACAAAAGTTAAAGTTAGTGAAAATGAACAATAAGGTAACCCGTATGTCATTGAGTATATATGATAAGGTCATTTTATTGTTGTGTCATTGGAGGTACCTGACAAGCTTTTTGTAAAGCAGCGTGTGTTTGATCAGATGCATACATCACAAGCTTAGGGAGGGCACTCCTTCCAAGCCTTCTTAAGATCTTGTCACGTGCAGCTAACAGGACAACTAGTACAGCTTCACTTGCTGTTCCCTGTATAACTCCACCACCTTTCCCTGCAGTCAAAGTTTACATATAGTATTTGAGTTTTTCTATCAAATACATAATTCATATACAATTTAGGTTAACATTTTAATCATCTATAAAATTCAACCAAGTTGAAGGTTAATGAAAATCTCAAGCTTGAGTTTACAAGCTCATTCAAAGCCAGGAGAAATTTCATTTGCAAACCTACCTGAATTAGTCCTAATTCCTAAATTATGGAACAGTCCCATTTTCTCTTTTTCTTTTCCTTATCCTTTTACTCTTTCGGCAATATAAAGGACAGATATGAATTCAGAAAAGTGTCAAGGGCATGTAAGTCCACATTCTATTTGTTAGATATTATTAGATATAATTAGATATTATTTGATATTATGAGATATTATAGATATTGTTAGATATCTCATATTTATGTAATGGGCTTAGCCCATATGTTTCTTTTTCCTATATAAACATAACCCCCTATGTGTTCAATATACACAAGGGATTTACCCTATTCTTTCTTTTCCTTTAATATGGTATCAGAGCATAAGGTTAGAGTTTAGGGTTTAGGGTTCAATTTTTATTGGTGAATCCACTATTCACTGGAATTTTTCCAGCCACCACCCCTACCTTCGCCGGACCTTCGCCGGACCTTCGCCGGACCTTCACCGGAACTTCGCCGGACCTTCGCCGGAGACACCGCCGGAATCGCTGTCGGAGCCTTCATCTTTGTTGCTCCCGCCAATTAACCGGTGACTGGATTTGTCCTTATCTTTTATGGCTTCTTCCGCTTCCGCTGCCACTATGGCTTCTTCTTCCGTCATTATGCCGGATTCATCTATTTATACTAATTACGTCAATGTTCATCTTTCCATTGACAAATTGGATGGAACCAATTATGACACTTGGGCATCAGATATTAAATTATGGCTTAAGAGTCAAGGTTATGTTGATCATCTTACTCATCCTACTCTTGCTGAAAATGAGGTTGTTCGTTGGTCGAAAATTGATGCTCAATTATGCATTGTTATCAAATCGACCATTCACTCATCTTTAAAACAAATTTTTCGTACCTATGAAACATGTTCAGAAGTTTGGGAACAAGCAAAATTATTATACACCAATGATACTCAACGTCTTTATGGTGTGTGTCAAAATCTTCTCACAATTATTGCTCCCAAACGTCTTGATGGTACAATGGCAGAATATCTAGGTAAACTTCATGCTCTTCTTCATGATTTTAATGAGTTATTACCTCCTGCCTCTACTCCTTCTCAAGAACTAGAACAAAGATCCAAGTTCTTCATGTTATTGGGTTTACATGGTCTTCCTGATGATTATTCTCACGTTCGTGATCAAATTTTGGGATCTCCTATTGTGCCCAATTTTACTTCCACTTGTTCTACCCTTTTGCGCGTGCCAGGTAAACACACCGCTGATATAACGTCTCATGTTGATGACTCTTCTGCTTTAGTATCTCAGCATAATGATCGTACTCGCGCTCACAAGCCGGGCAAAGGGCGTCACAAGTGTGACCATTGTGGCAAACTTGGCCACAAAATTGACAGATGTTATGCCTTACATGGTCGTCCTCCTAGATCTGTTGCGGTTGCTCAAATTACCCCTGTGCAACCTTCTACCATGGACCATACTTCAATTGATACCCCAAGCCAGCCTGCTATTTTCAATGAATTTCTTAAATGGTATGAGGATCGTCAGAACCCTAGTTCCACGGCTTCTGTTGCACATTCAGGTACATCTTTTGTTGGCCTCACTCACTCCACTTCCCATGGCCCTTGGGTTCTAGATTCAGGTGCCACTGATCACATTACTGGTAATAAATCTTTTTTCTCTTCCCTATCTACTACGGGTTATTTACCTTCAGTTACCATGGCCAATGGATATAAGGTACCATCACATGGTGTTGGTACTATTAATCTTTTTTCATCTTTATCTATTGATAATGTTCTTTATGTCCCTGGGTCTCCATTTAACTTATTATCCATTAGTCGTCTCACTCGTTCCCTTGACTGTGTTATTTCTTTTACCAAAGATTCTGTTACTTTACAGGACCGGAGTTCGGGACGGATGATTGGCACCGGATGTGAGTCTCATGGACTTTATCAACTACAGATCTCTGCACATGTTGGCGCAATTATGGATTCTCCATCTCTCATTCATGCTCGGTTGGGTCATCCTAGTCTTGCCAAGATGCAACAGCTTGTTCCATGTTTGTCTAATGTGTCTACTTTATCGTGTGAGTCGTGTCAGTTAGGGAAACACATTCGTAGTTCTTTTCCTCGTAGTGTCTCACAACGTGCTTCATCTCCTTTTGCCTTAGTTCACTCTGACATTTGGGGACCAAGTCGTATTAAGTCTAATTTAGGATTTCAGTATTTTGTTACTTTTATTGATGATTATTCAAGATGTACTTGGGTATTTTTAATGAAAAACCGTTCTGAGTTGTTTTCTATATTTCAAATATTTTACAATGAAATTAAAAATCAATTTGGAATTTCCATCCGAATTTTGCGCAGTGATAATGGACGTGAGTATCTTTCTCATTCTTTTAAAAATTTTATGGCTTCTCATGGTATTCTTCATCAAACTTCATGTGCTTATACACCTCAACAAAATGGGGTAGCTGAGCGCAAGAATAGACATCTTGTTGAAACAACTCGTACTATTTTAATCCATGGTGATGTTCCTCAGCGTTTTTGGGGTGATGCCGTTCTTAGTGCATGTTATCTCATTAATCGCATGCCATCTTCAGTTTTAGATAACAAAATTCCTCATTCTATTTTATTTCCACATGACCCTCTCCACTCTTTACCTCCCAAAGTTTTTGGGTCCACATGTTTTGTTCATAATTTTAGTCCTGGTCTTGATAAATTATCTCCTAAGTCACACAAATGTGTCTTTTTAGGGTTCACTAGATCACAAAAAGGATATAAATGTTTCTCACCGTCTTTAAACCGTTATTTTATTTCAGCAGATGTCACCTTCAGTGAATCTTCCCTTTACTTTAAGTCTTGTCCTTCTCCTTCAATTTCTTCATCTAATCAAGTTAATATTCCTCTTGTTGTGCCTAGTGCACCTAACAATTCACCACCGCCGCCAACTCTTCAGGTGTATAGTCGTCGTCAACCATCTCATCGTCCATCAGCAGACTCTATTCTGGTGCCAACACCTCATCCCCCTCCGGCTCCTATAGTTGAACCTCCGACTGTTGAACCTGATCTTCCTATTGCTATTCGTAAAGGTATACGTTCTACTCGTAATCCCTCTCCACATTATACTGCTTTGAGTTACCATAGACTATCTCAACCCTTTTATACCTGCCTTTCGTCTATTTCTTCTGTATCCATTCCAAAATCTGTAGGTGATGCCTTAGCCCATCCTGGTTGGCGTCAGGCCATGCTTGATGAAATGAATGCGCTTCAGAATAATGAAACTTGGGAACTTGTTCCTTTACCATCTAGGAAATCTGTTGTTGGTTGCAGGTGGATTTTTGCTATCAAAGTTGGTCCTGATGGTACTATTGATCGTCTCAAAGCTCGTCTTGTGGCTAAGGGTTATACCCAAATTTTTGGTTTAGACTATGGTGATACTTTTTCTCCAGTAGCAAAGATGGCCTCTGTTCGCTTATTCATAGCTATGGCTGCTCTTCAACAATGGCCTCTTTATCAACTGGATGTTAAAAATGCTTTTCTTAATGGGGATTTGCAGGAAGAAATTTATATGGAGCAACCTCCCGGTTTTGTTGCTCAGGGGGAGTCTTCTGGATTGGTATGTCGTCTTCGCAAATCCTTATATGGCCTCAAGCAGTCTCCTAGGGCTTGGTTTGGAAAATTTAGCAATGTTGTTCAACAATTTGGTATGACTCGCAGTGAAGGCGATCATTCAATTTTTTATCGTCACTCGAGTGCTGGGTGTATCTATCTTGTAGTATATGTTGATGACATTGTTCTTACCGGCAGTGATCACCATGGCATCTCACAAGTAAAACAACACCTTTGTCAACACTTTCAGACCAAAGATCTTGGCAAACTCAGATATTTCTTGGGGATTGAGGTAGCACAATCCAATACTGGTATTGTTATCTCTCAAAGAAAATACGCATTAGATATTTTGGAGGAAATTGGGTTGATGAATTCGAAATCTGTTGATACTCCCATGGATCCCAACGTCAAGCTTCTACCCAATCAGGGGGAGCCTCTTTCAGATCCTGAGAAGTACAGGAGATTAGTTGGAAGATTGAACTATCTCACTGTTACTCGTCCTGATATTTCCTTTGCAGTCAGTGTGGTGAGTCAATTTCTTAATTCTCCATGTGAAGATCATTGGAATGCAGTCATTCGTATAGTGAAGTACATTAAAGGCTCTCCTGGAAAAGGTTTGTTATATGGTCATAATAACCATACCAAAGTCGTTTGTTATTCAGATGCTGATTGGGCAGGATCTCCATCTGATAGAAGGTCAACTTCTGGTTATTGTGTCTCCATTGGTGATAACTTGATCTCTTGGAAGAGCAAGAAACAAAGTGTTGTGGCAAGATCTAGTGCAGAAGCAGAATATAGAGCTATGGCCTCGGCTACTTGTGAGCTTATTTGGCTTAAACAGTTACTTAAAGAATTGCAATTTGGAGAGGTTACTCAAATGACACTGATATGTGATAATCAGGCTGCTCTTCATATTAGCTCAAATCCAGTTTTTCATGAAAGGACAAAACATATTGAGATTGATTGTCATTTCATTCGAGAAAAGATTATATCAGGAGATATCAAGACTGAGTTTGTTAATTCAAATAATCAATTAGCAGATATTTTTACTAAACCCTTACGAGGACCTAGGATTGATTACATTTGTAACAAGCTGGGTACATATGATCTATATGCACCAGCTTGAGGGGGAGTGTTAGATATTATTAGATATAATTAGATATTATTTGATATTATGAGATATTATAGATATTGTTAGATATCTCATATTTATGTAATGGGCTTAGCCCATATGTTTCTTTTTCCTATATAAACATAACCCTATGTGTTCAATATACACAAGGGATTTACCCTATTCTTTCTTTTCCTTTAATACTATTAAAGAAGAAAAGGCAAGACAAGACAAAGAATGACTCATGTCCTAAACAAACTCACAAAGGAACTTGTGGAGCCAAAAGGAAGGACCGAGGAAGTATCAAGATGAACTTCCTTTATTACAAGATTAATTGCTTAATTATAGACTCATAACTTCAATTTCTAGAGGATATCCCTTAGTATCATAGTTATATCTTACAATAGTTTAGAGCATATTAAATTATAATTATTATATATTTTAGATTGGTTACCCTATTTTCTTATATTTCATTATCTGTTTTCATATTTAATTTGGACTGATTCTGGTATTAATATCGATGAGGGTTAGTGCTTTATGTTTTTTAACACATCGAATATGTTTTCTCATATCAGGTAAATATCAACTTCAAAGTATCAGTCTCTATTCTCAACTTTACATCCCTCTGTACCTCAAATCCCATAATTTCTACAACTATCAGTTAAGACACGAACACCCCTCGAACATACAATCTCTTCCTTTTCATATACGAAGTAAAATAACAAAATACCCAAGTTCTTTCACTTGAGCTTAAAAAACATAGACTATGCATATTGTATCTTCACAAGCTATACAGCATTCAAGACCTTACCGCTAGAATAGAAATCTTCAGGCAACTGGAACGCCTTAGCAAGCCAGTCCAGAACAATGCTTTCAAGTTCAGTTGCAGCAGGAGAAGTTATCCAGCTGAAACCCACAATGTTAAGACCCGCACTGAGCATCTCTCCAAGAAATCCAGCAATGCTACTGTTGGCAGGATAATACGCAAAATAATTCGGGCTTTGCCAATGCGTCACCCCTGGGAGTATTTTTTCCGTTACATCTGCAATTTCACAAACAGTATCAAGCTAGCATTGCTCAAACAATTTTACATTCTACTAAAACTGTTGGGTTCTTAACAATAACACAGAAAAAAAACACAAGAACAAAATTGAAGAAAACACTTTTATTAACATCACTTTCTACTCACACAGTGTGTGGTATCTAAGCCCATAAAACCTCTATATATAGATCCTAAACTAAGGAGTAAGAGAATACTTACAACAAATACTTACTAGATAGTCTAACTTATCTTAACACTACTAAATTATTCCTAGTAGACAGTCTTCTTCTCCTTTGTATCAAATAGTGTAACCCGACCGTCTGACTAAGCTTTTTAGCAAACAGTTTGTTGTACTAAAAAGTCTAACTTGTCTTAACACTACTACACTAGTCCTAATAGACAATCTTCTTCTCCTTCATGCCAAACAGTGTAATCAGACGTCCGACTAAGTTCTTCAGCAAACGTTCTGTTCAACATGATTTAGAGTTAATCTTCAACCTATAAATGCAGTTTTCTATAACCATGGTATTAAAATGCAGTCTACAACCGCAATGAGTATTGCTAGCTGCAATTGCGGCCCCATTAGCCCGCAATCTTCTACAATGCCAAGGTTCACAACAGAACTGCAACTGTGTTGCAGCCAAATTTAAAACCATATTTGGAGAAGTTGAACTTAACTTCTCAATTGTCTTGTCTAGAAGTGTTTGTTTAAAGTTTATCCAAACGGAACCTAATAATAATAATAAAACATTGCAGTAAACAAAAAAAGGCTAATTCAGAATCGAAGTAAGAAGTTTCACCGTCCAAAACATTTTGCAAGGAGTCAGGATAATCGGGAGCAGAATCTGGTAAAAGCTTCTCCAGATAACCTGGCTAAATAGGAGAAATGGTGTAATCAAGCGTCATGTACGTAAAATCAGTTCTACAAATGCATTGATTGGGAAGAGAAGGAGGAGAATGAAGAACCTGGACTTGGCTGAGAACGGGGAAGTTTTGAATGGTTTTGTAGTAATCGGCAATGAAGTCGACCATCTTATGACCGTGCTCTCTCAGTTGCTCAGCGTCCATGGCCCTCAACGCACTCTCTTCCATCTTCAAACAATTTCAAACACTGCACGTAACAATGTAACCATCAACTTTCAATAAATCAGAATCAGAGCACTACACTAACTAACCATTCATACATTTCTCTTTCACGATAGTGCAAAGAGTGAACAAGAGCCACTCAAAGAATGAAGCTACCCTCCATCCTAACAAACATAACAAATATCATAATATTTTAGTTTTATTTTATTTAAATATAGGTTTTAAAAACACGGTTAAATATTGATAGGCAACTTCTTCCTGCACCTCTACAAATTTCTTCCTGCACCGTCATTGTCAGAAAAGACAGTTTTCTCCCTTTAAAAAATGACTTTCGAATCTTTCCCAAATATTTCCAGAACGTTTTATGAATTCCGGATTTATAAATCCGAAAATAAAAAATGTGTTTTAGACAAAAATATTTTGGAATGATTTTTTGTCTTTTAGATTTTATCTTTGGCTTATGGAACCACTATTCCATAAATACCTAAAACTACAAAAATAATTTTGATATTTTAAAGAATGTAGAGGTGCGGAAAAAAAAGTGTAGAGGTGCAGAAAGAAACACCTATATTGATATTTTCTAGAAGGCTGAGTTGAGTTTTAGGGAAAAAAATTATTTAATTAAGATAGTTTTGGATTAGATAAGGGTTGTTTCTTCATGCACCTTACATTTTTCTTCATACACCCCTACATTCATGTGTAATAACTAAATTTTCCTTAGAGTTTTGAAAAACCTTAAAGGCACCATAGCATTACTGTCACCGCGTATCTTTCTCCTTTCTTTGCCATTTTGTCTCCACATTCCCATTGCCATTGAAAGTTTTTAGAAGTTAATACTTATGTTTCTGCATTACTTCAATCTCAATGTAACCATTTCTTCGAGTTAACCACGTTATGATTTGTTATTGATTTGGACACTTGTAGTTCTGGATTTCATTATGAAAAGTGTTTTTGATTTGCTAATTTACGTGATTAGATTTTTTACAATTAAAAAAACAAAAGTTAAACCTCTCCAAACTTGTTACATTGGTGACATAACCATTATTGGATGCTATGAACCAGCACATCTTAGCCTTGATGTGTCACTGACACACCTTGTGCCTCTCTTGTGTATTGCTCGGTATAAATTAACATTTCACCATAAAATTTTAACAAATTATTGAAAATCATAATAAACATCAAAAAGTTAAAAAATCATTCTAGATTTACTAAGTAAAAAAATTATTCACCGATATGAACTCATCAATACATAAATATCCTGAACCAGATTTCTGAAAAGTCCCAAATCCCATAATAGTGTCTTTTCAAATAAAAATAACAAAACTAGTTTTCGTATTTTAAAAAATTGTAAGAATGTAGGAAGAAAAATGTAGGGATACAAGAAAAAACACCCTTGAATTAGAGGAGGTGTGAGATTTGTATCATTAAACCAAACCAGACAATTTCTTTTATGTAACTCCATAAATTTTTCAATTTCAAAATTATCCTTTAGCAAAAGGTGCAAGATTATTTTTTTTATTAATAGACCTTCAAAAGGTCTTTTTTGAGTTTGAAAATGAACTATAAAATTCAGAACACAATTTTATATTTTAAATTTTAGAATTTAGAATATATTTTTTGGGTTTGAAAATACATTTTGAACTCTAGAATTCGAAATAAAAAATTATATTATGCATTTTAGATAAAGGAGAAGAAGGGTGTCAATAAAAAAAATATAGAAAGGAAAAAATTGTCATGTTTTATGGAGGTGCAAGAAGAAAGCATGAAGTTACTGGAAGAAATAGTCACCAAACCAACACACTATTAGATGAAGTCGGTAGGTACTTAAAATATAAAAGTTATATTATTTTTCTTTTTAATTTGTTTTATGTAACTTTTAAACATTTATATTCAATAATAATATTTTGAATAAATAATGCAATTGAACAAATAAAATAATTTATGCAAATATAAGAATACATAAGAACATTTTTATTGACTATTCGTAATTCAATTTGTAAGTTAGCTTATTTTCATAAAAAAATTTGGAGTTTGGCATTGTAAAAAAAGACATTTTATATATAAGAATTTATTTTTATAAATATAAAAATAATTTCATTTTTTCAAAAATAATTTGTGTTTATCATTATGGATCGGGATTTTTAAACAATAACTTATTTTTATATAGAATTTTGAAATGTTTTATAAAAAATGTTATTTAAATATGAATTTTAAAAGAAATAAAAAATTATAAATTTATAAAAATAATTTACTTAGTTAAAACTATATTATTTTTATTTCTATTTTTATTTTTTAAAAGTAAGAATTTAAAATTCTTAATATTATTTTCTTTCTCAAATTTATGGCTTTTATCTTTTTATTATCTCTTCGACCTAGGTTTAACGGCTTAACTTCGATTGATACGTAATTAACTTAACATCGTTTTTTAACTAATATTGTATAATTTTTATTTTCATGTTATATCATGATTATGTTTTAGTCATCATTGTAATGTTATTTTTTTCTCAATGCAAGTCAATATTATTTATCAATTGACTTTGGTGAGAGTATTATTTTATTAACATCATTGATATTCTTTTATAGATGTCAAATACAACTTTGGCACGCTTTTTGAGTCAACGTTGATAAAAATTATTTTGGAATTATTTATCTGCAATGTAAGTTATAGTTATTTATTGATTGGTGTTTCAAGTCAAATGGATTCAAGGACTCGATTTATGTGATAACAAATCATGCAACAATTAGAATCAGAGTTTAAAATCTTAATTTTCTCTTAAAAAACTTTATTCACAAAACAACTAAATAATTATTGTTCTCGAACGGGTTTAGGATATAAAGAACGATTGCTTCAGCTTCCACCTTCGGTCAATCTACAATACTCCAAGTTTCATGTTACACCTTTCATTCTCTCATTGGTCTGACTTCACAGGCGGGGAGGGTACCTGCAAAAGGCACTCAAAGCTCAAGTCAGTCGAGATGTTAGCACTCGGGTGTGAGAGTACTGTAGATAATGACGTACCTTTCTCCTTGAAATGTGTGTTATTTATATTACCATAATGGACTTCATTGGTGGGTCGAATTAGAAAATTGATTCGTGTTTAAAGTTGCGCTAAACAACCCTTAACCACGGATTAATTCTGCTGACTTGGTCAACCATTGACTTAACGTTAAGGATCGGTCAACCACGTGTTGTCACGTGACCTTCTCACGATGGCTTGGGCGGTAATATGTCTCGAGTGATGGCCGACTCACTGAGTCGATCGGTCATACCAGTACAATTATAAACATAGCTGGTAAATATTCATTTAATTCATACAAGTAAAAAAACATAATATTGAACAAAACTCCACAATTTTCAAGGTAACATAATCAAGTTTGAAAAAATAATTATGTTATTACAATGGCTTAGAAATAATTTTCTTATTTCTTCTAAACTTGTTTATTCTCGGTCTTATCTCTCAGCTTAGGCTTGGTTTGTTATTTCTTTATTTAGGCTTGGACTTGGTTTATAGACTCTTACTCTCTGCACTGGATTAACTGGATCTCTCGGTTCTTGGTCTTGGTTTCCTCTCATGAATGGGTGTGTACCTGAAAGGTGCTCCAATGCCAAAGTCAAAATTGATATTAGTTAATTATGAGATAAATTCACTCTACTTACCTCTTGAATTGATCACCTATTTATAACACCTTCTTATTGGGATAAAACCTAGTTGGACTTTTACTCTTTGCACCTGATCTTCTTTAAATACACCCTTTATGTTTTGGGCAGTAACTATTTATTCATTCTTTTCTTATTTTTATTTTATTTGTGTTTTTCGATAAACCTTTCGGTTTACCTATCGGTCAACCTTTCGGCTCACCTTTCGGCCCAGATAGTACACTAGCCCCCCGAGGCATAAGGAATTTGAAAAGACGAAATGCTTGTCAAAAGGAATGAAAGGTTGCATTAAAATGCTTATAAAAAAGGAGTTCTTTTGGGAATGACTTTGATTTTAGCATTGATTAGATTCTGTTTATTAAATGAGTTTTTGTACGGAAAAAAATTGCATCGTTTCGCGTGTGTTATCTTTATTGTGCCATTTGACATGAAAGTTGATGAACTCTTGATCATTGGCTGTGTTTCCATTTGACGATCATGATGTTGCGACGTTTCGTTTGTAGAGATTTTAAGAACACTATAAATATTTGGTTCAAAATGGTATACCCTACCACTTTCATTACTTTGGTATTCTTGCATTCGAGAAATCTAGACGAGTATTTGGTCGAGAGATTTAGACGAATATTCTTGAAAGGTATTATGTCTTCTTCAAACTTTGTTTCCGTTTCTGATGAATTTTTGGGATTTTCGAGCTTATGAAAGTTTCCAGCTTATGATAAAATAACTCAAACTCTAAGCAACTTTAAAATGTGCTTGGAACTTTCGACCTTTCTTCCTTGTAGGTTTTCATAATAACTTGTGAAAAATCAATAAAATATTGGTTGAAAGCTTATCAACTTTTCGGTCTTTATTTCGACCAACCTTCCAACCTATAACTCAGTAAAAATCGATAAAATAGTGTTTAAAGGATTGTTTACCTTTTGGCCAACCTTTCGGCTTCTTAAATAAGAACTTCCTTCATTGAAATTTGATTTGAATGAAATACACTCTCGAGGGAAATTTCATCTGGAGTGAAAGCATCCTAGATCGAGAGATTTAAAGCACTAAACACACTCTAAGAAGGGATTTCACCTAGAGTGAAAGCATCTTAGATCGAGAGATTTGAAGCACTAGAGTGTGGATTTCACCTAGAGTGAAAGCATCCTAGGCTGAGAGGTTTGAAGCACGAAATCCATTATCGGGAGGGATTTCACCTAAAGTGAAAGCATCCTAGGCCGAGAGGTTTGAAGTACGAAACACACTCTCTGGAGGGATTTCACCTAGAGTGAAAGCATCCTAGGCCGAGAGGTTTGAAGCACAAAATGCACTATCAGGAGGTATTTCACCTGGAGTGAAAGCATCCTACGCTGAGAGGTTTGAAGTATACGAAGCATTTGAGAAAGTTAATAGTTTGATTCTTCATATGAATAATTTCTTCATTAAGTATTTCAATTTTGGATAAGACTTCTTTATACATGAGAAACCATCCTTGAGTGAAAGGTTTTATAATAATAAGTATTTTATTAGACTTGAGCTTGGTTTGTGGACTCTTATTCTCTGGACGGGGTTAACTAAATCTCTCAATTCTTAGTTTCAGTCTCCTCTCTCACAGATGAGTGTGTGTACTTGAAAGGTACTCCCATGTCAAAATCATAATTGATATTAGTTAATTATCAGATAAATTCACTTTATTTATCTCTTGGATTGATAACATATTTATAACACCTTCTTATTGAGCTTAAAACCTAGTTGACCTTTAATCTTTGCACTTAATCTTCTTTAAACACCTTTATAAACATTTTGAATGAGCTTTGCCATAGTAAATATTTATTTATTCTTTTCTTATTTTTATTTAATTTATGTTTTTCTATCAATCTTTCGGATTACCTATCAATCAAGACAGTACAAATTATTTTCTTAAATTCTTTAAAGAGAATTCAAAACAAAATCTACAGAAGTAATGAATTTTTTGCTTCTGCTCCATATTCTAGAAACATGTTCTAAGAAGTTGAAGCATGTATCAGCCCTTTAATTTTCTGGGATCTAGTAAGTTAAATAAGTTGGTACTGAGTACCAACCAAAAGTAATTTTCTGGGACCAGTTATCTCAGAAGTTTCAAAGTCACCATTAATATGTTGATCAAAAGGTTCAGAACTCAATCAATGCAGATTCATGTATCTCTTTCATTCAATTCAATGATCTTTTACTTTATTGCCAAATAAATTTGTTATCATGATTTTAATCTCTAATTTTCTATCATTAAAATATGACATTATTGGACATGTCAACAGTAACATAAATTAAGCCCTAAATAGTTAAAAACATGAAAAAACATGAAAAAGGTCCTACCGAGATTTGAACTCGGTTACTGGATTCAGAGTCCAATGTCCTAACCACTAGACCATAGGACCTTTCTCTAAAGATTGACTTTATTATTTTAATATTCAATCACTAATGGTTGAATCATCAATGACAGGAAAAATAGACATTTATAACACCCATAACTGTATACACTATTTGCAGCAACTTGACCAAATAGTACTTTTGATTATTATTGTTTTACTTATAAACTAGCACTTAATTTTTTCTGATAAATGTTTACTTTATATAGTTAAAATTTATATATATTTTTTAATTTACAATAAATCACTTGCATTGAGATATAAGGTTATTTTTAATTACTGATAATAGTTTATTTTAGAATATTAAAATTAAAAATAAAATGAAAATCGTAATTAATAGTTAAATCTGTACAAATATTTTGTTTCTTTTTAGAACAGTCTCATTCAAAATAATTATTCTAATTTATAGAAAACTAAATAAGATCTGTGAATTTAGGGTTAAATCAATAGAAGAAAAAAAATAGTGCACTCTAGGTCACTGTCCAAACAACTTGTACCTAATACATTCTCTTGAACATTTTTCATTACATACATGTCTATTTCCATTTCTGGTTATAAAAAAGTTAAACTTATGAATTTTTTTTTCATGAGTCTACATCAAAGAAAATTAATTTTCATAAATTTCATTCAATTCGTGATGACCCAATACAACCTTTTGGAAATTAGAAGGCACTTGTTTAATTAGTTTGACATTTTTTTACATTAATGAAAATTTTACAAAAATGTTAATAAAGGCAAAAAATAAAATTGAGGAACTGTTTTCCCAATTCTCAGAATTTCAAGGAGAAACGTAAATGAATAAATGTCCTAATTTTTCCTTATCGATAGTGCCAAAAATGATAGTCATGTTTGGCAGTGCAATGTCGTTGTCCATAAAAAAAAATATCAATCAAATCGAGTTGCTCGCTTGATGTCTTATTTTATTGTTAGTATAATTGATAAATTATTGAATTTATTTATAATGTTTAAGATATTAGCTCTGGATATTTTATTTAGTTAATTTACATTTAACAAATGAATAACTATCATTTGAATTATAGTAGTATTTGTTTTAAATTTCGCCTATAGCGGATTGTATAATAACAAATATGACACTTGTATCATATCAACGAAAACATATTTAGGTCTTACAAATATTATTTTTTACTTATCATTTAATAGTTTATATTAATTGTGATACCCTAAAATATATATAAAAAAACTAAAAAAAATGTTTTTCACTTTTTCCAAAGTCTCTTTTGCATTATGCTCATGTATATAATATATTCATACACAAATATCAGATGTAGAGGTAAGTTATCGAAATAAAATTATTATATACGATAGTATAAGTAAAAAAACCAATTAGATTAATCGTTCATATCAATAATTTTATTTAATTTTTTCCATCAATCATAATCATATAATACTCAATGTCAATCATCACAACCCAACTTCATTCCATTAGCATCATCAACAATCATATGAATCACACACACATTGACTCATACACCAAAGATATCGAACAGACGTCTTTCAAAAGACCTGTATTAAATAAGTTTTACTAGAGACAAACATCTGATCCAATCATGTACTTAGATGAATCCAAAAATCATGGTATCAGGGTAAATTCAATACATATGTTGTGCATCTACATAAGACAATGTGCATAAAATTCGCTCATCAGTTTCTCACCACCTAATATCTTAGTCTGTGTGACTTAGACCATCAACGAGGCTAGGGGATCTATGTTACAACATAGGCATCAATACTTAATACACAAACAACAATAGTCTACACATTGTTCCAATGTTTGACTTCAATTTCATACAATTTCACCATTCTCATACAATAGAAATTTCATGATTCAATTTAACGTACAAATTAATATCCAATTTGCATTAAAAATATATTCATACATAATTCAAATTATTGGAAAGACAAGAAGAAAATGAAAGAAAGAATGAAGGAAAAAGTATTTTAGGTTAGCTTGAGCGAAAATGTCTAGTTTTAGCGAAAATTGACTCACTTACGCGAAAATGAGACCGAAAGGGTTAGTTTTTCAGTGAAGTTTTCGCTTAAGCGAGAACATAACTAAAGAACAAGTCAAATTTATGAATATTTTCATTTGAGCAAGAATTATCTTGTTTGATAGAAAATATCAGTAAATTAGTCTCAACAATATACTCAAATCAAATTTTCAAATATCTTTTCACAAATATTTCAATACTACTAAACAAACATATTTTATATTTTTCTGGTGAACAATCATAACTTCATTTCCTTTATTATTATTGTTTGCGGATAGGTTTGAAATACTATTTCACTAAATTCTTAATTGGATTTGTTGGAAAATAACTTGGAGTCATTTGATCTTGTCTATATTATCATTCCTCTAATATTGAAGATCTATAATTATATTATTAGATAGTGTCTCTTCTAATCCTTTTAATTTAAGAGCTAAATGAACACTATCAACAACTATTATATAAAAATCCTTTTTCAAAAGACTTAATGAATGAAAGTTGTTACGATAAAGAGGATATATGTTATATTGAAATCCTAATAAAATTGTACCTAAAAGAATGACTTCTAATTGGTCAAAAGTTAAGTCGTGACTATAAATACGACTTCTTCACATTTATATGTGTTCATGTCGAGTGACTATGGACGAAGGAATTGTAATTGTGCACCTTGCTTTTTCCCAATCATTAGTACGCATGCATTTGATCTTCTATGCCATGAATAAGAATCTTAACTCCATTCCTACCATTTCTTTATTTCTTTTACCAAATTCCATGGCAACCCATGTGAATTTTAAAGCAATAACTGAAACCATTTTGCCTCCATATCTCCATATATGTGCTATAAATGTTAGGAGGTACAAGGCACACTACCTTTTTTAAATTCTTCATTTTAGAAAGCATTTTCCCCTTCTCCCACGGTGCCTATGGTTTCATTTTAGCTATCCATCACCATCAATCATTTGTAAACGGTAAGTAAGACTTATATATATATATATATAACTTTTTTACATCTTCGTTAATTTTTTTTTTTACTGGTATGCACCGCACGGTTAATACTATAACTCGATCTCCATGATCGAGTTGACCAAGCCCAACACGTCCGTACGGGTCGACCGACACATTTAGCCCATTAATGCTCAAATCAATGTCAGTAAAGCTAAACCACCATTAAGAACTAGGTAATACATCAATTCCACTAATCCAGTCTAATAAGGTAAGCCCATTAAAATAATATAAATAGTGCACATTCCAAGAACAAGGTACGTCATTATCGGATATACTCTGACAAGTACCCTTTGCTGACTTGAGCGTTGGAGTGTCTTCTACAAGTACCCCTCATTCGGCATTCACCTGTGATAGAGCGACCAAGATTTGAAGGAGTAGCGCGAAGGCGAAAAAGAGCAAGCTGAAGTTCTAACAAACTGCCCGACAAAAAGGAGGAAAACAAAGTCAGTCAATAGTTTTATAAGTTACATCTCCAAAGTAGTTTACATCTTGATGTATATATAAAGGTTTCTTCATTGAAGTTTTTTATTTTCACGCCTAGTATATTGCATGAGTTATTTATTATGTTAAAAAATTGACCTCGGATCTTCTATGTCATTTTGATTTCTGGTAATCTTGTAATAATTTATACCCCTTAATAGTGAAAATTATTTTGACATTTTAAAATCTGGAATAGTTGTATAATAGTTTCTGTATTGTAATTCTTAACAATGTAAAAATATATTAATAAGAAAAAGTATAATATTGAAACCCTGCATTGCCCTCTATATAAAACCAAAAACAAAAGATATTTAAATTAGAATAAATTAGGTTATAATTTCTTCATTATAAATTATGGCGAAAGTCTCCTACTAGATTTAACATTTATTGTTGTAAACTCATTAAATGTAATATAAAAAAATTATATTCAAATTTTGGTTGTATGTATAAGCTTGTTGTGAGAAAAGTCAGAGAGAGCGTTAGTATCACATGCTATACGGATATATGCATTTACTTTTGCATCAAATTAGAAAGTACATTAAAAACATATTTTTATAATTTAAAAATAATCAATACATATAAAATAAATTTCAAAATTAATATGTAAAAGTTTTGAATTGTCCTGAAAAATAGCCTTGACTCGTATTATTTTAAGAGATAAAATAGGAAAACACATACAACAGTGAAATGTTTTATTTAAGTATTACATTTAATAAATACTTAAAATAATTAATATTATACAAAAATGAATAGTCTATTTATTTATTTTCTTACAAAAATAAAATATTTATAACGTTAGAAAGTACATTAAAATTAATATATATAATCAATATCAAGACTAATATGTAAATTTGACAGTGACATCCTGTGTACTCAAAATTCTAGGAATTTATTAGTTATATAATATAAGGATAGTATTAAGGATTTTGATAGAAACTGTATATAGATAAAATAAAAGTTGAAAAATGTCTTTAGGTTAACGATTTATGTTTTTGCACATTTTCTTCAAATTAAGTATCTAATAAAGTAACTATTCTTTAAAATTAGAATTAAGTCACTTTCATGTATTAATATAATACATTTTTTATATGATGTAAAATGTTATGATAAAATAAATATTAAAAGGACCAAAAGATAACTATAAAAATATTTAGGAATTTAAATAAAAATAAATATTTTATTAAAGACTTCAAAAATATATGTTTAATTTATTAGATATCCGTATTAATTACTTGGTGAAATATTAAAAATATGAAACTTGTTTAAATCTAAAATAATCTTTTCATTGGTATAATAGACTTTCAGCTAGTGTGTTATTAGAATTCTTTATGAATAGGTATAATCTATCTATGTATCGTTTGTGTTAACATATGGGTTTTGGTCTAGTCCCCCCATATTTTTATTTTTTCTTTTTTTTTTCTTTTTTTAATAATATTTTTTTTTTCATGTGATGGCAGATGATTGTTGTTACTTGAGGTGTCAGCTTAGCTGAGATGTCAAGTTACATAGTGATGCCTAACACGAAAACTTTATAAAAATAAAAAATTAATAAACTACAATTTGAAGGTTTAACTTACTTTATATGTTTCATGTATCTATGAATTTAATTATTATTTATTGTTTAAAATATTTTTTTCTTAAAATTTATAAATAATCAGTATTCTCTTTAATATTAGGTTCTCATTAAATCACAACCTCTTATCTGAGATGTTAACAAAGAAGAAACGGAAATGAATAAATGTCCTATTTTTTCCTTATGGATTATGCCAAAAAATAATAGTCATGTTTGACAGTGTAATGTCATTGTCGTAAAAAACCCTCAATAAAATCGAGTTGCTCGCTTGATGTCTTATTTTATTATTATTATTATAATTGATCAATTATTGAATTTATTTATAATGTTAAGATATTAGCTCTGAATATTTTATTTAATTAATCTACATTTAACAAATGAATAATTATCACTTTGAATTATAGCAGTATTTTTTTAAAATTACACTTATAGCGGATTGTATAATAACAAATATATACTTATATCATATGAACAAAAACATATTTAGGTCTTAGAAATATTATTGTTTATTTATTATTTATATTTAATAATTTATATTAAGCATTTCATTTAATTGTGTACCAAGCATGAAAAAAATAAAACGCATTCCATCGTACCAGACAAAAAAAAATCAACAAATATGAATATATGGCCGGTCGAGTGAATAGGTAATATTGAATAAATAAATTTAAATAAAATAAATAATAACGATTGAATTCGAATAACGGATTAGAAGGGTTTTTTTTATCGTGATGGAGTTTTTTTTTATGTTTTTTACCAAAATTGGATCCGTTTTAAAAAAAATTACAAATTTAGACAAGTCGTGTCATATGAACAAATCGTCCCAATTTGACACGATTCTGTCATGTCATAATGAAGTCGTGCCAACTTGACACGACTTATGTCCTGTTATACTAAAGTCGTGTCAACTTGCACGACTTCTGCCACGTCATAATTTTTTTTTAAAATTTTATTGTTTATATATTGGGTAGTAAGTTATGTAATGTTAATAATCCCATCATGGTCAAAAACCCGGATTAGAATTATGTAAGTATCAATTATGATGTTTTAATATTTATAAATTTGTAGATAAATTTTAAATTTTATTTTTAGTGTCATATTTTTTTTAAAGTTAATAGTAAATTATATAAAATCATAGTCCATTATAAAAATTATTATTATTTTATATATTTATTTCATTTATTCCAAAATAAATATTTAAAAAAAATAACTAACCTAATATGAATTCCTAATCTCAATAACTTATTTGTATCAACCCACAATTCAAACAACTCATATCCAACTAATTCAATAAATTAATTTACCAAATATAAATTTTTAAAATACTAAATTCAAGTTTGGTTGCAAATCCGACCCAACCTAACAATCTTTAGAACTAATTGTTGCACCCACTAAAAAAAATTGAAGGGCCATAGGGATTCAAGTTAGGTCTCGAAATGATGAACTACCTTTTTTTTTTTTACGTTTTATTTGTTTGATGGTTACTTTTCCCTAAGTTATCTTTTTTTTCTCTTTTATACATCATAAAATTGAATTAAATCTAATGAAAATTTATTATTTTATAAATTGAAAGTGATGGCAACTTTTAAGACTAATATTTATTCAATTCATACAATTTATTGTTTTAAAGTAAATCTAACATTTATCGAAATGTAAAGTAAATACTAGTTATATATTCAATTGATTTATGACATTTTAAAAATTATGTGATCCAATTGTATGTTTATGAGTGACATGAACTCTGCATCATGTGAAGATGTGATCGAGACATGGTATTTTAAAGAAGGAAAATACTTTGAGATTGTTAGGATGTGTATTAATTAGGGATTAATCTAGAATCAGGTATCATGAGTCTATAGTATATTAGAATCATATAAATGAAGATTACTAGGCGGTGAGAGTTGAAGGAAATTTATATGACTAAGTTTGAGGTTTGAAAATAACTGATTAGAGCATATCATATGGATTAACCTTGTCATACAAGTTGAATGGATTCATATGTTTATGTGGTTTTGTGAAGAGATTCTTAAATAGGGGTAATATGACAAGTGCATATATCTGAGTCTAAATCAATGCACGAGTCTTTCGAAAGTAAAGTCAAATTTATATATGTGGATGTTAGTGGATTTCTACCATGAGTGATGTCGAACATGAGATATTTGTAGACACTTTGTGTTTTTAATACATGAAAATCGATGAAATGTGATGATTCATAGGTTCATGATTGTATTCATTGAATTGGATGAAATATCACTATTCATATGTTTGTGATTGTATTTCTTGAAATCTAAAGTTATATTGAAAGTCTTAAAAATACTACTTTATCTTGCTTTCTTGTTTGTATTGTTGTTTAAAAATCTAAGAATATCATGTTTTACCCGAGATAAGATACTACATCTGATAAAATATGTGAGGAGTTAGCATAAAGATAGAAAATTTTCTTTATCTTTTAATGTATATATTTCAATATATAGAGAGAGTATTTTGTACTACAAATATTATGAGTATGTAAATTATATGATATAATTATTAAGTAAGATGGTATGATATTGAATTATAATTTGTCAAGTCACACATCTAGAGATTATATGTTTGTAACATGTTCCTGCTAGGGAGATGGGACCTAGAGAACTGTTGAAGTCTTCTTCTCCTTCCTTCGGTCGGGCAGGTGGCTGAGTGATGAACTGGGATCCTTCTCTTCCTTCTGCTTATCTTTCGGCACTCGGGACTCGGTCGTCGGGTGTACACCGGATGGTGGGGGTACCTGCGAAGGCACTCCGACGCTCAAGTCAGCAAAGCGGATGGTTAGCTCTCAGGTAGGTGAACAGTAATAATGACATACCTTACTCCTTGGAATGCGTGCTATTTATATTATTTTAATGGGCCTACCTTGTTGAGCCCGTTTATCGAGGTGGATACCGCTTAGGGTTGCATTACCTAATTCTTGATGATGGATTAGCTTTACTGATCTCGGTTTGAGCGTTAATCGTAATAGGGTTCGGCCGTCGACCACATTCTCATGGTGAGGGTAGGCCATCGGCCAAATAAGTGTGGTCTTCGACCATCTTAGTTAAGTCTCCAAAGGTTTCGGCCACTCGTCAGTCGGCCAAGTATGCAAAGGTCTCGGCCATTCATCAGTCGGCCAAGTATACGGAGGTCTCGGCAATTCGTCAGTCGGCCAAGTGTACAAAGGTCTCGGCCAAGTATACGAAGGTCTCGGCCATTCATCAGTCGGCCAAGTATACGGAGGTCTCGGCCATTCGTCAGTCGGCCAAGTATACAAAGGTCTCGGTCTGCCGGCCGTTCGGCCAGATTTCTGAAGATATTAACTTATCAGTCTCTCGGTCAGGCTTGACTGAGAGTCGGGCAGGCAGGTGGGTCCCGGCCTCGCCCAGTACCGGTACATAACATTTTTTTTGAAGTTATGGCACAATATCTTCTAGTACAATATGTTTTAATCACATTATTAGTAATAGTAAGTAAAGTAAATATTTTATTATTTTTAAATCTCTAAAATAGTGAAACAACATCAAATAACTATTTAATGAATATAAGAATAAAAAAATAACCAAATATATATATAATATGAAAACATTGTTTTCAAATTTATCATAGTAGAAAGGGATAAGAAACATAGAAAGAGAAAAAAAAAATATATGGTTGTATGTACTTAATATCACACTCTTTAATTATTCCATGTTATTTAACTAATAATGATATTTTTTTATTGTACTTATACCTATTTCTTAGTTTATTTTACAATATATTTTTTTTGGTAAATAAATATAACTTACTATATATATAATATAACTTATGATATAATATTATTTTACTAATAGTCTAAATTAAGTAGATTAAAACATAAATAGGCAAAAAGATGAGGAAAATTTCTTATAGTAGACGATTTCATTGTAATGTAACGAATGTCACTGCATTAAATTCATCCTGATCATTAAATAGACTGTCAATCTATAATGCTTCTACATAGAAGATATATGATTATTGGATGTAAAATAGAAAATGTAAATGTATATCATATCAAAATAATTACGTTTATTGTTCAATTATATATTTATTTTATTTAGTTAGCTCACACTCTTTTATTGTATTTTATATATGAGTAGAGAATAATGCAAATTTTAATGACAATCCTAGGCACACTTAGAATTTCTTTATCAAGTTGTTAGATTTTACCAAAAATTTTATGTTTTGATATTTTAGATCTATGTATTTATGAGTCATGTTGAATGTATTTTGTAAACCTTTTTATTAGATAAAACATTGTATTACTATACACTTTATGTAAAATTTCATTACATTAGTGTATATTTATACTTTTGCTTAATATACCCGTAAGGGTGCTCATTTATTTTATAAAAGCAAAAAATATTTTGCCAAAAATAAATAATTTTAAATATTTATTTATAAAATAAATATATATTTTTTCAAAAAATATTTGTAAACATTTATTTTATAAATGCATTTTATAAAAATATTTTCAAATATTTACTTACTAATAAGAATATATTGTTTACCAAAATCAATAAAACTTTTTAACACTATTTGTTACCAAACTAAATATTTTAAATATTGTTGTAAAAAATATTTATTTTTATAAACCTAACTAAATTTTAAATATTTATTTTATAAAACCCAAAAAATTTAGGTTTCACAATTGTTAGATTGTTGAAAAATAATTAGGTTAGAATGTTGGTTGGGGTCCTCTTTTTTTAAGATGTAGTTGGAACATTGTGTAGTGATTTAATTCTTTTTTGGAATAAACCAAAAGAACTTTTCCTAGAGAAAAATCATGATCTAGTTGGGTATAACTCTATTAGTGACAAAGTTCTCTTTTTGAATGTTTGAGGTAGATGCATAGTCAAACTTGAAATTATTTGTCAAACTATACCTATTTATGTGTTGGTGAATAAATAGTATTTTAATATACAAACTATATACATCCTACCATTACTTGAAATTTATTGCAAATCACATTTTTTAGTCTCCAATCTTATTCAATTTGTCTTGATATAATGACCATATATTTTTTATATATTAAGTGGACCTAAGTTCGAATTCTATAGCATAATCTTAATATTACCTATAAAATGCATCTTTCAAAATCTTGTATGCAAATAACATATACAACTTTAATTCAAATGTAGAAAGACCTATATAGCAATTTCAAAAGATTTTACCAATTAAAAAAAAAACTCCAAAAGATAATTATTAGTTAAGGTATATACAACCATCATTACAAGAAAATCATTAGATAGTAATTAAATTCAGAGACAAAAAACAATTAGTCACTATATTGACTAAATTAGATACTAATTTAGAAACTAAAAAAATTAGTGATCTCTAATGTGATTTATATTATTAATAAAATATTATAAAATAGTTTCTAAATTAATATCTAAATTAGTTACCAAAGTTTTAACTACTAATATTTTAGATTCTAAATTAGTCTCTAAAAGACTATAGTAGAGACTAATTTAAAACATAAGTAGTTAATAGCTAAAACCTTGGTAGCAAATAGTTAGATATCAATTTAGAAACTAATTTATAATTTTTTTTATTAATAATAGAAACTATTTTAAATACGAATAATTTTTTAGTTTATAAAATGATATATAATTTAGTTAATATTGATAAGTGTCTAATTTCAGTAATATTTCATATTAAAATATAGACACTTATGAAAATTTATTGCTAATTTACATATAAAATAATTCTTAATTTATGAATTTATACCTTTTTACATTTGTTATGATCTTTATTTGAATAAGAATATTTTATTTCGAGGTGTTAATTGCATATTTTTAGGTATGATTGAAGATTTGGAGTAAAGGAAAATAATTTGAGCTAAAAAGAGAAACTATTTTAAATACGAATAATTGTTTAGTTTATAAAATGATATATAATTTAGTTAATATAACGATTAATTATTTTAATATCTAAAATTAGTTTCTATTTACTATTTTTTTTTAATTGTTCATATTAATAATATCATCTCTCATATACCATTCCCACGAATTATTTATGATACTTTCATTTCATCTCTATTATTGTTATATTTTCATTCAATAAAAAATTATTGTTTTTAATAATTATTTTATAAGAAATATTTGTCATCAAAATGAAAAAAAGTATTTTATAAAACTAAATAATTTTGACTATTTATTTATAAAATTTAGGTTTTATGATTGTTAGGTTTGAAAGTTAGTTGGAAGAGATTGTGGTGTCATGTATGTAAGGGAGTGAGATCCTATAATGGAGAGAAAAGTGAGAGTCAATGATTGGAAATAGGTTTTATAAAAAAAGACTTGGTTTAAATAAGTTTGTCTTGTTTAAAAATTTATGGTGGAAGTTTGTTCCATTATCAATCAAAGACTTTTATTTAGGTTAGATTTAGTCTTTTTGAAAGTTAGTTTAACTTAATATAAATATTTGTTACACGCAATTTTAAATAATTGTTACTCAATGAGGAAAGAACTCCAAAAAGACAGGTTGATTTTTTCAAAGAGTCTTGTATAATTTATGCATGTGATTCTCATGCTAATTTTCTAAAAGTCAAATTTATAGTAAAACCTTTTTTTTTTTATAAAACATAAATATATCCTTTGATAAGTTTGCTACCATTACTTTAAAAATTAAAATAATTATACTTAAAAATGGTTATTTATGTTTTTTTAATCAAACAAACCAATATGCTAAATTTTAGAATAATCATTTTTTAATCTCAATAATTTTTTTTAAATAAAAGCTTTTTTTTAGGCATCACTATGCAACTTGACATCTCAGTTGTGCTGACAGCTCAAGTAACAATAATCATTTGCCATCGTATGAAAAAAATATTATTAAAAAAGAAAATAAAAAATACAAAAATATAGGAGGATTAGACCAAAACTCGTATGTTAACAAAAATGATACACATGTATATTTATAAATAATTTTAAGAACAAACTAGATGATAGTCTATTATACCAATGAAAAGATTATCTATGAATAAATTCTAAATTAGTCAACTTATCGGCACATGTATTCCCATCACGAAAAATATGACTAACCCTAAACCTGATTTTCCTACAGTAATTAAGACAAGTATTCCATCGATTACAAAGCATCCAAGGAACATTGGTCATAGCAGTAAACGCAATACAAACAAAAACATAATCACATTCCAACCATACATTAGTAACCCCATCTTTTGAGCTTCCTCCATAGCATGTATAACCCCATAAAACTCAGCAACCAGAACAATCTGAACTTCAAGAAACGCAGAGAAAGCTCCAATAAATTCTCTCATACTCCTACCAAAAATATCTCCACAAGTAGCAAGACCAGGATATCTCCTAGCAACCCCCATCAATGTTAATTTTAACCCAACCTGGTAAAAGAAACTCCCATCTAACAGGAAGATGACGAGAAATACCAATACGAGTATTAATATAAAAAAACTTGATCACATTGAAATCCAACATATTATTATTCATTGAAGCTTTAGACGAATTAGCCATTAGACGAGTTAAATCTTTAATAATTTTTTTTATAAAAGCTTTAGTCACTTTTTTTTTTTTTTTTAAATAATATTGCTTAATTTCTTTTCACTCCTAGAAATAGAAACGAAAGTAATACATGGTTTATTTTTCTTATAATTTAATGACATTTTTTTATCTCTTAGATATAAAAGTTGTTGTCATTTAAGTTTTCCATGTTTTAATTGGGTATCCCAATATGACTTTTTGACTCCCGTATTATTTCCAAAAGTAACAATTAAATTTTCAAATATAATAATGATGTGATTTAAGTCCTTAAACAAAATCCGTCTAAGAAGAATCAAAATATCACAATTTTCTAAATAACTAAACATGAAAATGTATTTATTTTAATATTTTATTACCCAAATTGTTCAAAACCCTCCTAAACAAAAGGAAAACAAATTTCATAAATTAATATTTGTAGCATGACATTATCTAAAGATTTCGTTAATTAAATTGTCTATTTAGCACACACTAAACTATTCAATTTCATGAGAGGAACTAAAATAAAAAAAGATACGTTTAAAGATTATATTGATGATTTTTTCAAGACAAAAGTAAACACACATAAAAAAGAGTTTGAAACCAATTATAAAAAAGATATAAATACTCAAAAAGTGAATTTTACAATCAATTCCAAATATGTTATCCCTTTATGCTTTTATATACTTGTTAATTGGAGAGATCCCATTTAGAAGATTTAACTTTTGAACCAATTTTTTTTTATTAAATTATTAGTGTCCTTTTCTTTTTCTTTTAAGAACTTCACAATCATATGCATTATCCAATATGGGTCCATACCTGAAAAAGTTTTCATAAAAGTCAATAAAATTCTTACATCCACACGTTTTATTTAAGCCTACCAAGAAAAAAAATCACCTAACAATTTTATCCATTCACGCATCTTCCTAACCCTAAACCTTTTTAAAAGTGTTTCAATTGTGGTTACATTAATGTGGATGTAAAATCATCTTAGTGACTTTTACTATTTTTTTAATATATTTTTTTGTCAATCTTTTACACATTTTACCAATTTATTAAATTCTTAACAAAGTAATAACATGTTACTAAAAGAAACAAAAACAAAATTGTATTTGAGATGTATCATATTATCTTTAACCAAATTGGTCGAATATGAAAGAATTGGTTAAGTATCAAATAAAAGCTTTAGATATTTGAGGACTATAAGAAAATCAATCAACAAAAATGATGAACTTTTATGTTAAAAAATTAACACTCATTTTGAAAACCAAATTACCAGATTACATCATTAATTAAGGACACTCAAATTTTCTTTTAACATATTTAGAACGTGTAAAAAGATTATATATAAAAGGTATTTTTTTAAATTACAATAAAAATAGGTAAAAAAGAACAATACTTCTCAATATAACGGAGTTTGTGTTTAATTTTATATCACAAACTTGACTTTTACAATTTTTTTATAAAAGAACATACAATTTTATTTTTTTTTATGTAAAGAAGAGCGCATAAACAGTTTACATGAAAATAAACTCAAACAATAAGAATATAAAATATTAAAATTACAAAAAATGAAAATTATTATACAACTTAATTTTTTTTAATTGTAATGTATATTTATATTGTAATTTATTTTAATCTATTTTTATTTTGAAATATAATTTTTAAGAAATTTTATATTATTTATATTTTAAATTATTTTATTTTAAAATATACTTTTTATTTATGAAAATTTAATAATATTTTAATTATAATTTATAGTTTTAAAAAACAATTTTGGCATTAAATTAATTATTATATACATTATTATAAAAAAATTATCACAATAATAAATCATCTAGAATTTTTTTCTTCATTTTCCTTCTATAAAAAAATTTACTTTCTACTTTATTTTCTTTCATTTTTCGAATTCAAATAAAACCTTACTTTCCCTTGTTCAAATCGTTTTACTTCATTTCTTTTTCTCATTTTTCGAATCCAAACAAAACTTAAGATAAATTGTTATCCATCTCTTCATATATTTTTCAAATTAAATCAAGAGAAAGGTTTTGTATAATTTATTTTAAAATTTTAATAAAAAGTGTTTAAAAGTAATGATTAATGTATGATTCAATTAAACAAATGTTACATAAAAACAGAGAAATAATTCCATAGAAAGGTTATTATTATTCCTTATGCCAACAAAATCAAGAAATGCAAAAATTCTCATGCTTCTCTCCTATGTAACATCACCATCACACACACATCACAATCACAAATGGATGCCTAACAATTATATTTTTAAAGGTGTTCCAATCTCAATACCATTTTTTATTTACTGCACTCTTTCAATAAATAAATCACACATAGGAGACAATTTTGTTAGGTTATAGAAACTCAAACTTTTTCTAACATATTTAAAATTTGTCTCTTTTTGATTTTTAATTAATGAGGTTTTTTTTACAAGATAGAAATAATATTGTTAAGCCATTATAAATGGTGAAAGATTATTTTATTAAAGAATTGCATGAATTAAAAATGTAATGAAATTGTAGTAAATGTGTGGTTTGATGATATTTAAGTGATTTGGAATATTGTTGAAATATTGATAACACAAAAGAAGAAGAATAAGTGGAATGAAGCTATAAATAATATGGTAGATGAATGAAGAAGGTCTGAGTCAGTCTCAGAGTCACCCAGATCACACCAGAAACTGAGCTAAAATCTGTAGAAAAGGATTCTTATTAAAGCGAAAAAGGGTTTCCATTTTCGTTCAGCCATCACCAAATCTTCCATTTTTCTCAAACCTGATATAGAAAACTAAAAGGTTGTTCATTCTCGCACGCCACTTTTATGGTTACCAGCATCATCCACACACAGAGGGAAGCATAGTTAAAAAGGCAAAATAACAGAATATTAAAGAGAGCAGAAGAGAGAGATTCACTTCTCTGTCTGTCTGTCTCTCTCTCTCTCACTGTAAGACATTGTTGTACTTATTTAATAGCTGTTCTTCATTATCATTTTCTTCACCGTCACTGTCGTTGTCGTTCTCTGTATTGTCGTGATGTTCTGTTTATCTTCTTGCCCAGGTGCGATATTCTTCAAAGGTTGTAGCTTTTCGAAGAGCTTGATCATTCTGAGACCGACCCAGGTAATTTTTGTTGTTGTTTTTTATTCTCTGTTCATCTATCAGATTCTTTATTCCCATTTTTGTTGTCCCTTTCTGAATTTGGAATGTTGAAGAGCTGAGAGGTACTGGTGCCCGTTGTTTTTTTATGTTTTCGTGTGATGTTCCTCTGTTTTCTCTTCGGGTTCCGTGATGAAATTATCTTTGTTTGCGCTACAATGTGTCTGCAGAATCTGGCACCAGATGGTGAAATGCCCTTTGTTCAATCTCTCACGTTTCCATGACATCATCACAAGTGTAGAAACTTCTCAATTATCACCGACTCTCTCTTCTGAATCCACGTTTTGCTTCACTCAACAAGAATGGCCGTCGATGAAATTGGAATCTCGTCTCCGACGTCGTTTTTTTCTTCTTATTCTTCGGGATCGTTTGAGAGCCGTTGGACCGCGATCCTTGGATTGCCTTGGGTGGAAGTGGTGGCAATCTGTGCCAACTTGACACTGTTTATTGTGTTTGTGTTCGTTCTTTTGGCGAGGAGGGTGGTTGTGTGTGTAGGGGGTGGAGTTAGATTTGGTAAGGACGATGGAACTGGCAATGCCAGCCGCGGCTGTGATAGTGTTGATTTGGAAACTCGTGACGTTCGGATTGGAACGTGGTTCAAGTGGTCGGTGTTCTCTTGTTTCTATGTTCTGTTGGTGCAAGTTTTGGTGTTTGCGTTTGATGGGTTTGCTTTGTTTAGAGAAAGGGATGTGGATTTGGATTGGGGTTTGGCTCTTCTTTCTGCGCCTCTAGCGCAGGGTTTAGCTTGGATTGCTTTGAGCTTCTCGGCTTTGCAGTGCAAGTTCAAGGCGCTTGAGAGGTTTCCAATTTTGCTCAGAGTTTGGTGGTTTGTGTTGTTTGTTATTTGTTTGTGTGGTTTGTATGTTGATGGGAGGGGGGTTTGGATGGAAGGTTCCAAGCACCTGCGTTCTCATGTTGTGGCGAATTTTGCGGTCACTCCTGCTCTTGGGTTTTTGTGTATTGTTGCAATTAGGGGTGTTACTGGTATAAAGGTTTGTAGGATTTCTGAGGAGCAACAGCCATTGCTTGTTGAGGAAGAACCGGGGTGTCTTAAGGTTACTCCCTATAATGATGCTGGACTTTTTAGCTTGGCCACTTTGTCTTGGTTGAATCCCCTGCTTTCCATTGGGGCAAAAAGGCCTCTTGAGCTTAAGGACATTCCCCTTGTTGCTCCTAATGACCGATCCAAGACAAATTATAAGATTTTGAATTCTAATTGGGAGAAATTGAAGGCAGAAAACACATCCAGGCAGCCTTCATTAGCTTGGGCGATTCTCAAGTCATTCTGGAAGGAGGCGGCTTGTAATGCCATATTTGCTGGTGTCACCACTCTTGTCTCGTATGTTGGTCCATACATGATAAGTTACTTTGTTGATTTCTTAGTTGGCAAAGAGATATTCCCACATGAGGGGTATGTTCTTGCAGGGATATTCTTTTCGGCTAAGCTTGTGGAGACCTTCACTACTAGGCAGTGGTATATAGGGGTGGACATCATGGGTATGCATGTTAGGTCGGCTCTAACTGCAATGGTATATCGGAAGGGGTTAAGGATATCAAGCTTGGCCAAGCAAAGTCACACAAGTGGGGAAATTGTTAACTACATGGCTATTGATGTTCAGAGGGTTGGGGACTACTCTTGGTATCTCCATGACATGTGGATGCTTCCTCTCCAGATTGTTCTTGCCCTGGCAATTTTGTATAAGAATATTGGAATTGCCTCTGTTGCCACGCTGATTGCTACAATAATTTCCATTATCGTCACTGTTCCTGTGGCCAGGATCCAGGAAGACTATCAAGACAGATTAATGGCTGCTAAGGATGAAAGGATGAGAAAAACATCCGAGTGCTTGAGGAATATGAGGATTCTCAAACTTCAAGCTTGGGAGGACAGATATAGAGTGATGTTGGAGGATATGCGTGGAGTAGAATTCAAGTGGCTTCGGAAAGCCCTCTATTCTCAGGCTTTCATAACTTTTATGTTCTGGAGCTCTCCTATATTTGTTTCAGCAGTCACTTTTGCTACTTCCATATTGTTGGGTGGTCAGCTGACTGCTGGTGGTGTACTTTCTGCTCTGGCTACTTTCAGGATCCTGCAAGAACCTTTGAGGAATTTTCCAGACTTGGTGTCAACAATGGCTCAAACGAAAGTTTCTCTAGATCGGTTATCTGGTTTCCTTCTGGAGGAAGAATTGCAGGAAGATGCAACTGTTGCCATGCCACAAGGCATCACTAACATTGCTTTAGAAATTAAGGATGGTGTGTTCTGTTGGGACCCTTTATCTTCTAGACCTACCCTATCAGGGATAAGTATGAAAGTTGAAAAAAGAATGCGCGTGGCTGTTTGTGGTATGGTTGGCTCTGGGAAATCAAGCTTTCTGTCTTGCATCCTTGGAGAAATTCCTAAGACTTCTGGGGAAGTATGTTGGTGCCTTTTAGCTTTTGATTCCCTCTTTATTCTATTAATATGTTCATTGACATTTTAATCTTTGTGATTTTTAACACTTTTTACAAAATGCATTGAATTATTTTTCAGGTCAGAGTGTGTGGATCTTCTGCATATGTCTCCCAATCAGCATGGATACAATCAGGAACTATAGAAGAAAATATCCTCTTCGGAAGCCCAATGGACAAAGCAAAGTACAAGAACGTTCTTCATGCTTGTTCACTGAAAAAGGACCTAGAACTTTTTTCACATGGTGATCAGACAATTATTGGTGACAGAGGTATAAACCTGAGTGGTGGCCAGAAGCAGCGGGTTCAGCTTGCTCGAGCACTCTACCAAGATGCTGATATTTATCTTCTTGATGATCCCTTCAGTGCAGTTGATGCTCACACAGGATCTGACTTGTTTAGGGTTAGTTTTCCTTAACATGGAGTTGATCTGTTTAAAATTGTGGATATAGCTTACCCTTTGACATGGTACTGCAGGATTATATATTGACAGCACTAGCAGATAAAACAGTCATTTATGTGACCCACCAAGTTGAATTTCTACCCGCTGCTGATTTGATACTGGTATGTCTGTGTTGTACAGTTTTTTTGGCATTATGCAATAAGTGGCCAAGTTTATGATAATGCTTTATTTCACATTTAAATTTATGAATTGTGTATTCCCGCATGATGCACGATTCAGGGATTCAGTTTTTAAGATGCCCTTTGGTATATCAAAGTGAGGTTTTTCTCTTGATATCCTGTTTGCATTTTAGTTCTCTATATTACGTGAAGTCAGTTTGTGCACCTACTTGCTTCTTTATAGAAGGAATATTTAGCTAGTTACACGTTTTGGTGTTTTTGAACGAAAGAAAAGTCACATCTTCCTTACAATTTTCTTCTAAAAAATAACATATATGTGTGTGTATGTGTATGTATGTATAGGATAAGATCCATTGAGACTAGAAATAAGTAAATATCCTCCGCTGATGCAATTAAATCCCATGCCCGAAGTTATTTTACTTTAAAAAAATAACAAAGTGAGTCACACGACCTTCTTTTACTGTCCTTCAAAATTTGATAACCTTCTTTACCTTTTCTGAAATATTAGACCCCTTTTCCCTTTCTGATACATCAATGAAGCCCTTTTGTGGGTGTTCTTGCTTGTTCGTGATTTGAAGTACTTGATTCAAGTTTTCTATTGTGAGCTGATTGGTTTCCTTGCCTGTCCAACTTATTTTATCTCTAACCTATAACCAATCCCATGAGTTGCTACTTTCACATTCCAAATCAAATTTACAATAGCAAAAGCTTTGACATTTCAAGAAAGGATGGTTTCAGTACAGCTAGAATTAAGTGAAAGCTTAATATAAATTATAATAAATCATTCATAACAAAATGCACTTGACTCCTATTTTCTACACTCGTCACATTTTTTTGTAATTTCCCTTATAGTATAGTTATGGGAGTGCCGTTTGCAACTAGTGCAATTAGCGCTTGGAAGCTTTTTATAGGGAAGAAATATTCAAATGTTTCACATTATATGAAATTTTTATTTTTCTTTTCTCTTGACAAAGTTTTAAGTACTGAAAATAACTTATGTGATGTTAAGACGCTTTTTTCTAAATTTAATTTTCCATTCTTGAAGGTGCTTAGAGAAGGCTGCATCATACAGGCAGGAAAGTATGATGACCTTTTACAAGCAGGAACAGATTTCAATATTCTAGTTTCAGCTCATCATGAAGCCATAGAGGCTATGGATATCCCTACTCACTCCTCTGAAGATTCAGATGAAAATTTATCTCTTGAGGCATCTGTTATGACCAGTAAGAAGTCCATTTGTTCTGCAAATGATATAGACAGTTTGGCCAAGGAAGTACAAGAAGGAGCATCTACTTCAGCTCAAAAGGCAATTAAGGAAAAGAAGAAAGCAAAGAGATTGAGGAAGAAACAGCTTGTTCAGGAAGAAGAGAGGATTAGAGGTAGAGTCAGTATGAAGGTCTACTTGTCATACATGGCAGCCGCATATAAAGGCTTGTTAATTCCTCTCATAATCATTGCGCAAGCATTATTTCAGTTCCTTCAGATTGCTAGCAATTGGTGGATGGCTTGGGCTAACCCTCAAACAGAAGGAGACCTGCCCAAAGTAACCCCCTCAGTTCTTCTTCTTGTATATATGGCCCTTGCTTTTGGTAGCTCATGGTTTATATTTTTAAGGTCTGTTCTGGTGGCTACATTTGGCCTTGCAGCTGCACAGAAGCTATTTTTGAAATTGATTAGAAGTGTTTTCCATGCACCAATGTCTTTCTTTGACTCTACACCAGCTGGAAGGATCTTGAATAGGGTAAGTTCTCTTTGTTGTCATCTATTTTTTTTTATCGTATCTCTCTACCTGTATGGTGTAGATAATTATAACGTGTCACCTGTATCCCACCAGGTATCAATTGATCAAAGTGTTGTGGATCTTGACATTCCTTTTAGACTTGGTGGGTTTGCTTCAACAACAATACAACTTATTGGTATTGTTGCGGTAATGACAGAAGTTACATGGCAAGTTCTACTCTTAGTTGTCCCAATGGCTGTTGCTTGTTTGTGGATGCAGGTAATTAGAAATTTGTCCAGCTTAAAATCTTTCTAAATGCTCTTCCAAAATATTTGCATAAAAGAAAAAACTGCTTTCTTTTGGATAAAAATGAGAATTTTGTTCCTGAGTAAAAGAGAGGATGCACTGACAAAGTACTAGTAATCTTCCAATCTCATTGCATTATTTAAATGTTTGTATATCACCCTATGTTTTAATTTAGTCTAGCCAACAACCAATTCCATTGCAGAAATACTACATGGCATCCTCCAGGGAACTGGTTCGTATTGTTAGCATCCAGAAGTCTCCAATTATACATCTTTTTGGTGAGTCAATTGCTGGAGCATCCACCATCAGAGGTTTTGGACAAGAAAAAAGGTTCATGAAGCGGAACCTCTATCTTCTTGATTGTTTTGCACGACCATTCTTCTGTAGTCTTTCTGCAATTGAGTGGCTTTGCCTGCGGATGGAGTTACTGTCAACCTTTGTATTTGCTTTCTGCATGGTATTGCTTGTGAGTTTTCCTCGAGGAACTATCGACCCCAGTAAGTTCTTTGTCTGATTACTTATTTTATCCTTAGTTTCACAAGTGCTATGCCAAATCTTGGAGGGTGAAGTTTTGTAGTTTTAAGTAGAAAATAGATTTACTTTCACGAGTGGTGGTTGTGGTTGAATGCAATAATGGAAGATTATTCTGTGCTCATTGCTGTTACCTTTTCTCTGTAGGCATGGCTGGACTTGCTGTGACATATGGCCTAAATTTAAATGCACGCTTATCACGGTGGATACTCAGCTTTTGCAAACTTGAAAATAAAATTATATCCATTGAGAGAATATATCAGTACAGCCAAATTCCTAGGGAAGCACCCACTATAATTGAAGATTCTCGCCCTCCATCCTCATGGCCAGAAAATGGGACAATCGAAATAATTGATTTGAAGGTTCCAAGCTCAGCTTCACATTTATTCTTTTTTTGTCTTTTTTTCTTCTAGTCAAATCTTTATTGTTTATTTCTTGATGAATAGTATGATGTCTCCTGGTGTACAGTATCTAATCCTAGGTGTTAGCCTTCTTACATTATATATCTTTATTATGATTTTTGTGCTGCAACTGGCTTTGTCCCATCACGAGTAGAGGAACTCCACTTCTCTTATCCTTACTCTGTCTCTCTTGAAGGTCCGTTACAAGGAGAATCTTCCTTTGGTGCTTCATGGAGTAACATGCACATTTCCTGGTGGAAAGAAGATCGGAATAGTTGGACGAACAGGAAGTGGAAAATCTACCTTAATTCAGGCATTATTTCGATTGATTGAACCAACTAGTGGAAGTATCCTTATAGACAACATAAATATTTCAGAGATTGGCCTTCATGATCTTCGAGGCCATCTCAGTATCATCCCACAAGATCCAACTTTATTCGAAGGGACCATTAGAGGCAATCTTGATCCTCTTGAGGAGCACTCAGATAAAGAGATTTGGGAGGTTAGTATTATTTCATACCTCCATACTTTTATTGCACAGCTTGTATTATCTGTTTAGAAAACTGCTTATGAAGTTTACTTGTATTCAGTTTTGGATGTCTATGTATAGTAACAGTCAAATTATTATAAGAGAAATGGAAATATTGTTAATAAGGCAGGATTAAGGAGTAACACGAAGTTCAGGATATACAAGCAAAGAGATCAAACAAACTGATATTGATAAAGGGGGAAAATGAGAACATGAAGCCAATAATATAAAGAAAAACACTCCAATATTTGGTTTAGAAGTAATCTATGCAGTAAACTTCTTCCAAGCCGAGCCTCCACTGTCGTCATACCTAACAAACTTCCTCCACATATGCACCTTCCGTGGATAAGAAAGAAAACTTACCACATATGCCAAAAATAACCTTCCATTCGAGCTAAATGTGGTATGCAAAAGAAACTTGGGTACTTGATTACTTGTTCATGAGTGACAAGTAGTTTCAGTGCCTAATTTGGAAGACCGTGTGCTTAGCCTGATTAATATCACACTCCAAATCCAATAAATCACTCTATATCTTTACTCCTAAGCAAAACTCAGTATAAGAAAATAGACCAATAAGCTTTGATTTTTGAAAATTATTGCTATTTGAATAGAAGTTTGGGCGTTATGTGATCATTGGGTTTTAATTTTTCTCAGGCACTTGACAAGTCTCAGCTTGGAGAGGTTATCCGTGATAAAGGACAACAGCTTGATACACCAGGTAGGTGACCAAAAGAAATATGAAAAGCCACAGTATCTTTCCCTCCCACCCCTTAAAAAGAAATAAACAGTGTTAGTTACAAGTAGCCATCTTAACAAATACTTTGAAATCTGCAGTTCTAGAAAATGGAGATAATTGGAGTGTAGGACAGCGACAACTTGTTGCTCTGGGCCGAGCACTGCTGCAGCAGTCAAGAATACTTGTACTGGATGAAGCAACAGCATCAGTTGATACCGCCACAGATAATCTTATCCAGAAGATTATCCGAAGTGAGTTCAAGAACTGCACTGTCTGCACCATTGCACATCGTATACCTACTGTCATCGACAGTGATCAAGTTCTTGTGCTCAGTGATGGTGCGTATAAAAGCATCATGTCTTATTCTTCTTCATGACTTCTATCCTTTTTCTTCTTCTCTATTTATATATAAATTTGCATAATGGTTCTTTAGTGTGTGCTTCTGAAGTTATCCTTTGGATACTTTTTGCAGGTCGAGTTGCAGAGTTTGACACACCTTCAAGACTATTAGAGGACAAGTCTTCCATGTTTCTGAAGTTGGTGACTGAGTATTCATCACGTTCGAGTGGTATACCAGAATTTTAGATCAAATGGAACGTGTTAATGGTTTCTTAATGTGGTGGCTTAAGACAGTTCAAAAAGTCGAAGCAGGAAGTGATGCCACCTTGCATGCAACTGGTGCATTCGAGGCATGCATAGACACGAATGGAAACAAACAAAATAAAAAGGAGAGGTTTGTGCCTCATCAACCAAGCATCCCACTGGCAGAAATTTGTTTGATTCTTCCCCTTAAAATTGAGAAATTCATGCATGGTTAGCATGCTTTGTAACACAATAAGAGTATCTGTGATTACAGGAAAGCACCGAAGTAGTTTGTAGAATGAGGCACTAGGATTTTTGCTTTGTTAGAAAAGTGTAGAGTTTAATCTAGTTGTGTATTCAACAATTTTCTTGTAGTCAGAAGTTTAGATGAATTAAGCTCATATCCATCTCCTCTCTAAATGTTATATTAGTAGTCGTTTCTAAATTGTTTCTTATTTTATTGTTTTTCTTAATTTTTATTACTAATAGTATTTAAATATATTCATCATGCTTAGGGATTTTATAATGAGAATGTCATGAATGTATGGGCTCCAATGTTCTAGTTTTGGACCATTTCCAACAATGATTCAATCGTGGCCTCATTAGCCATAAATTAATATACATTTTCATATTATATTATATGCTATACCAAGAAATAAGTTCCATAAAATTTTTAATTATCACAAAATTTATTTTTTATACTCTGCTTGATATAACAAAACTAATAATTAGAGATTCAATAACAATAGTATTTTATACACATTGTCATTCGGCTCTCATTTGACTTAATAATTTAAAAAGGTTCACATTGTTCCATTGGGACTTTTTCTGCACAATTGTGCCTGTCCAACATGAGTTCACATTGGGACTTTTTCCTAAAAAAAACTATTTTTACATTAATTTTCCAAAGTGCTGCTCCATTTTTTTTTTAAATCTATATAAATTATATTTAAAAATAGAACACCAAAAATTGTCTCTTTGAAATGGATGTGATTTGAATGCTGCCGAATCCAGTCAGAATACCTTTGGCAAGATTCTTCCTATTTTCCACTTAGAGTGTGGTTCAAGTAATTCCAGGAGATCGAACATTGGGTTCCTTCAGCAGTAGGAAACCTTCGGATTCAATCTTAACTTTGAGAAAACTGAGAAATCAAAACCATGTGACAGCAGAAACCATAATATTCCCCATAGCAGCAGCAACTCACACTCCTCAACCAGTGATGACTCTCTCATGGACTCAAAATTCAAGAATGACTCCTTTGAATACATCAACTTGGATGGCAAAAACGTGGGTGCCACGATGCACATTCATCATAGAAGCACGAAGGGTGACCCAAAAGATTGCTGTTGCATCAACATTTATGTGAACAACAATGTTCAAGGTGTCTCAAATTCGGTGTTGCACGGTAGTGAGGTAAGGATGAGAGACCCAGGAGTTAGTTTATACTTTGAAAACTTGAAGTTTGACAGAGGAACTCCCACATCGAGCAATAACTTTTTCTGGCGTAACAGATTTGGGTTTTGGCTTTGCATGGTACATTTGTTGGCTCTTATGTTTCTCTTGGTGCTTCTATTCTCAACTAGATCCATCATTATTGTCTTCTAATTAAACTAGGCATGCTATAAATTCATCTTTAGGTGTTGGATTCTTTTTGGGGCATTATATGACAATGCTAATTATGTGTTCATGTTTGACTTCATCTTAGGTTGTGTTGTTGCTTTCATGTATGCCAAGGTCAACTTTAAGAATGTTAGGAATCATAATTAACAAATTCTGGATGCTTGGGATCTATAATTGTTTATAAGGCCTGCATTGGATCAACACAATTGGAGTTATTATTATTATTATTTTATTATATTTATTAAAAAAATTCTCTATGACTCTCTTTGTTTCTTCCCTTGCATTAAATGTTTGGTTAGTGGTATCCCACTGGAAGAAGAAGATCCGTGGCTGATGCCCAACCACAAGACAGATAAATGCACCCAATTCACTATCACTGCTATGTAAACTCGAAAAGACATAAACATGATCATAAATGTGGTTTTCAAGTTTCTTTATCCAACCACACATCTTAAATATTTAAATATTTGTAATTATTATATTATTATATTGAATCATTATCGGATTATAAAATAATGTATAATCCATAGTCTTACAGTGAAAAATGTGTTAGAAATCTCACATTAACTAGAAATAAAGACGTTTTATGGTATATAAATAAGTACAAACTATATGAATCGGTTTTATATAAGGTTGAGTTAAACTTGAGATTTATTTCTTGATATAGTATAGTCACACTCATGAGATTGACAAATTTGAGCGTGAAATATTGCGTTGAAGATCCCAAATCGATTATATTAATAGATAAAAGAATAAAGTAAATTAAAATTCAATCACTTTATAGACTATCAAATAATCATCAAGTTTGTAATCTTAGACTTCTGACAGTGCGAGTTTTAGGATGAAGTGTTTTAGGTCTTTTATTGTGTATAAGGGTTGAACCACCTGAAGTGGTTTACATTTATTTTTTTATTGTCGAATAAAAAAAATCAAATACTCAATAATTTTTTATTTTATTTTAATTTTTGAGGCACAAGAGGAACCTAAACTTTTTTTTTTCTCTTTACCAAACAAAATTATATTATGGGCGCAATTGAAGGCATTGTTAATTGACATTTGTCACTTTTGATGTCTATTTTTCTAATAATTTGTGGATTTGTGGGGAGTGATTAGTGGACTGACCTTAATCTAATAATGTATGGGAAGTGAATGTGACGACTTTTTCCTTTTCAACGTGACCACCTTCTAAAATTGAACGTAGTTAATTTATGTGAATTCTATTGTTTTTGTTATTCATAAATGAGAATGGAGCTTCTATTTTTTTTATCGTGTTCAAGTATCATGTTTTTTTGAGAATTTATTTACGAAAACATTTTGCTGCTGAGAAAGACATTTTACGAAGAATTTCAAAATGATTAATAAAATTTAATGTAATCAACTTATTTCTTTAATCTGCGTGATTTTTTTTTTTCACATATCAACGATAACGGAGTTGATATCTTAATATTGTGTCACAGTATCATATTGTTGCTTATCAATGTTCTATAATTAAAATTACAAGTGCTAAAACTATTTTCCTTTTTAAAGAATAAAGAGGTGATGGATAAAAATGTAAAAAATAAGTGAAGAATAAAGTAAAAATAAAACATATTTATATATAAGAAATAAAAGATCAAGAAAAGATATAAAAACAAATAAATAATAATACAATATATATTACAAATTTTAAAAGTATTTTCCACTTTTTTTCCTTTACAAACCCGCGAATATTTTTATTTATCCATTTTCTCTATTTTTAAGTCTACTAAAGACATCTAACAACAGAATACTCATTTTTGTGTTTGACATCTTTTGATTTGCACTTTAATTAATCAGTAAAATTATGAATTATAATCAACAAACTTGTTCTGGCTAACAAATATTCATAATGTGATTTAATTAATTTTATATGACTGAATTTTTTAATACGGGTATGTATGATTTATAAGGTTGGATCTCTACTTATCTAGTTCTTTTAATCAGTAAACAATAAATTAATAGAAAAGAAATACAGAGGGGTATTCTAAGTCTTATACATTTTAAAGATATAAACATCTTTAATAAGTACCCCACAATGAAAGTAAACCTGTCAAAACAAAACAAAGCAAAAAGTCCACTACCCTCACAAAAAAAAAGTCATGCTAAACAGAAAACACTAAATAGCTCCCCAACATGGAAAAATTGTACCTTTCACAAAAGAAAAACCAAATAACCAAAGCGGCAAATAGAAATAAGACGCACACATGCCGAGCCAAGCATTTGGAAAAGATAACTGACATCTTTAACTCACAAAGTTCAACTTTTTGCTGCCATATTAATACAAGTAGTTGGACATTGGATCCAATCTGAAAAATAGAAAGACACTATTGGAACTTTGTTTTTTAACCAAGTTCACGATTGCATTTGAACCAAAGAGAAAATTTCACTTGCATCCACTTTTGCTTGGTTAAACACTATCCCATTCCTGTGTTTTCAAATGCACCAAATGATGGAAACTCACACTCCTTTCCACAACTTATTACCTTCTTTGTTAAACTAAATACAATGAAATTGTTCGAAGTGTTCCTTCAGAGCAAAATGGTTTACCGATCTAACCCCGATCCATTTTCTGTAGGAATTCCAAACAACATTTGTAATCAAACAATATATCAGAATGTGGGAAATTGTTTCCTCCTCGCTCAAGGTGAACCGACCTTCTAAACAAATTTTGCTTTGTAGAGATCATTTTTTGCAATGGCCTCCAAGCAAAGCATTGTGTCGAAGGTGGAACCAACAAAACCCATAGGACTTTAAACTAAATGCATCTAGTTAATAGAGAGGGTTTTTATTCAAACATGATAATTTCTTAGTTTACTTAACGAAATAAGTAAAATTTTAAAATTACTAAAATAGGTAAGCCGTGTAAAGTTGACACGATTTTATTGTTAAGAAATCGTATCAAGGTGGCATGATTTTAGTGTATTTAGTTTTCAATTAAAACAAATTCAATATTAATCGAAATTTGATTTGAAATTGTGCTAAAATGACATGACTTATCCATTTTTGATAATTTCTTAAAATTTTATTTACTGTAATAATTAATTTATAAAATTATTTTAATTTTAGTAAAAAACCTTAATAGAGACACGTTAGTCAAATATAACTTGTATTTATTTCCTAAGTTTAAAATTGTTGATGTAGGTTGTGTAGGTTGATTAGAACACCAAAATCTAAACAAATATTTTTTTACATAAAATTAATTCTTACATAAAATTAAAAAATTTACTTCCTTCCAATTTTTAAATTTTTTAGTGATCTTAAAATAAAACAAATTTTATTTTAAAAATTTGCATTGTCTAGGTTGGGTAGTCTGGCAGTTTTGGGCATGGGAGTTGTCATGTTGCGGCATTCACGTGGCTGCTGCGACTGGCTTTTGGTGCAGTGGTTCTGTAGTGCAAGTGCAGGATTGTTTGTGGGTGTATATTTGGTGAGTGCGTGCAGTAGTATTTTTGTGTGTATGGAGTTTATTATTGGAATACTGTAAGATAGGTATGAAAAATTTTAGATTTCAAATTTTGTGGAAGTAGATCAAGGTTTTTTTCAAATACAAAGATTTCTTATGCGAGTTAAGTAAAAAAGAAAATCTTTGTGTGAGCATTGAATAATGCTGGTACCATTTCTCTCTCGCAATTGCAGTTTAAATTCCTGAAGATATTTATCTCCCTGGTTTGGAAGAGTACAAAAATCACCTTCAAGATTATTTTAGCTAAAGGTGATAAACCTATAACTCATTTAGATTTTCGCAAAAAAACTAATATTAATTTGTTAGGCCGATGAAGGGCTATTCCCCTTGGAAAAAAGGTTTTGAGTTTGCTTTTGATTCCCTTGAAGATACGAGGATAACTCTTGTCGAGGGTTCTTAGAATATCAATTCGGGGTTTATGAGAGTTTTTGCTTGGTCTAGAGATTTTTTTTGTACTTCCTTCTTTGAAGTTTACCGAAATCCAATGTTGGATTAGGATTCATGATTTCCCTTTAGAATATTGGTGGCCAAAAACTATTTTTATATTGCAATCCCGCTAACTCTTGATGATTACACAATGAATAAATCTAGAGAATTTTTTGCTATAGGGTCCTAGTTGATATTGATATATTATCAAACTTTCCAAATCAAATTGGAGAGACCTGACTTTGTATTCATTGCAGGACAAAATGTGTTGTATTTGTTAAGGATATTGTTGTAGCTCATGTTGCTACGGTTGATGTTGTTTTCACTCTAAAAGTATGATTGTCACCCACCTGTCACCCACCTGTCACCCACCTTACCGGCGAACATCACAAACCCACACCTCTTTCTACATACAACCCTAACTCTAACAATGTCATTTTTACAAATTAAACTTCTCTCTCATTCAACATAGAATGCTCCATAATTTTTTGTTTGAAATCTTTTGATGAACTAAAGTTCATCCTGAACTTGAATTTAAATTTCTTGCACATGTCTTGAAATATGAACTTGGGAAATTTATGCACACAATGGTCATCTTCATCTGCATCACTACCTAACTCTTCACTAATGTAATAATCTCAATTTATTTCATGATTGTCAAGGGTCTTACTTGGCTAGAAAGTACCCTCACCCTCATCGGTATCTATAGTCTCAGATTGACTCGTTCTTTTGTTCACCCTCTTAATCAATTTTGCCCATCTTTTGATTACATCACCCACATTTATTTCCATCTTCTTCACTATCATTAAACTTCAAATGTTCAACATCTCCATCATCTTCGCTAGCATCTTCCATTTTAGACTAACCAACACCTTCCACATTACATCTTCATAGCCATTCTCCACACCATGACCTACATCATGCATTTCAGTCCCCGAATCCTCCAAACTATCACCTACACCATGCATTTTTGTTCCCAAATCCTCCATACCATCATATTCCACACCATTAAATTAAGTTCCCAAATTCTCCACTTCATCATGTACACTATAAACATCACTCATAACACCCTCCAGACCATCACTTCCAACACCTTCCACACCATCACCCTCAACATTGACTCCATCACTTTCATCAAATCCAACATACTGAATTATATGTGATTTACTAACAAGATTGTGTTGAACATAAATTTCTACTTCCTTTCTACTTTCTGCACACTCAATGAATTCCATAACATATCTATCCCCAATTGATTGTTTCAAATTTGTGTCCATCCTTCCTTTCTTAGATTTCTACCACAACTTGACCTTAAAATCATACTTAAACTCCTGAATTATCCCAACCGTTTCAAAATATGATCACCTATATGAATCCAACCCAAGAAAAACACATTTTTCACCTTTATTGTAATGCAACAACGAATATATTATAAACTTTCATATATGATGGGGAGTGACTATAAACTACATTTCCTCCATTTTTATTAGAACAAAACATAAAAAACTAACTTTATTTATTAAAGGATACAGATACCAGAGTTATAGAAGAATCCTAATATTAATTGAGTGTCTTTTCTAATTATCAGTTGTTTCTCTTTATAAAGGTAAATAACCTTTATTTTTGTCTTTGTGTGTTATGATTATAATATTTAATTATTGATTCTTTTCCTCTTTAATTAAATCTAGAATGAGTGTACTAATTGTATATATTCAGACCATTTGTTTTGATTTCAATAACAAGAAAAGAGAGATATTCATTCTCATATATTTTATTTTCTTTTTACTCTTTTGTTCACCTTTTGTTCTCTTTTATTCATCTTTGTTCTATTTCGTAATATTATTATCATTCATAAATTTTGAATCCAATGTCATTCCACCAAAACAACCAATGATCTTCAACCCTAAAGATCACCCCATCACAAGCCCCAATTTATGAACAAATGTAGAATAAAATAGTTACTACGATTTCACCAAACACAATCCCACTTATCACAACGAACGAAAATGTAAAATCACAAACCAATATCAATTCACTTTCCATACAGTAACAATGTCACAACTAACAATCACTCAACAAGAAACTCCTTTCTCAACAAGAAACACCTTTCTCAACAAGGATTTTAAACTTTTTGAGTCAAATATTATCACTCTTTGGTTTCTTTCTCCATACATAATCCTACAATCAATGAATCCACATGAATGTTTTAATAGACTTCACACTAAAAGTTTGTTCGTCATGTGACAAAAATATTAATATTAATATAAATCTTAATATCATAATCTGTTTATAAGAATCTATACAACACTTTTCAAGTAAAAAAAAATAATTTTAATACCAAGTGCTTATAGAAATAAGAAATAAATTACACAAGGAAGGTTAATAAAGAATAGATTAGTAACGAGTAACTGGTTTTGGGGAAACCGACACGTGACAGGAGGTGTGAATTGGTGGAATATAAGAGGCACCGACACGCGACAGTTGCCACCAGCGCACGTTGCTGATCTCCACACTCTCCGTTCCTTCAAACTCTGCACTTTTTTCCTTTCTTCTCAATCCACCACAGACACAGTCGAATCTCCATTCCTTGATCCTTTCATTTCCTCGCCATTCACATTCTTTCTCCTCTTTATTTAGGGTTTCGATGAGCGGCCGGAGTTCCGTCGGAATCGGAGTCCAATGAGACGGCGCCCCGTGGCGGGCATTTTCCCGGAGCAGATGGAGAAAACCACCTCCAGGAACCCTAATTCCCGCCTCTGCTTCCTCGCATTGCTCTCCGCATTCTTCTGGTTCCTCCTCCTCTACTTCCACTTCGCCGTTCTCGGAAACCAATCCCCCAAAGTATCCCCTCTCCCCATCACCTTCCAACAACCTCGCAAAAGCCTCGGCTCTCAAACACTAACCCCAATTGAAACGCCTCCGACACCCTCCTTCCCCTTCGCACGTGCCCTACGCACCGCCCTCAACAAGTCCGACAGGTGCGGAGGGCGCTACATCTACGTCCACGACCTCCCCTCGCGCTTCAACGAGGACATGTTGAAGAAGTGCAGAACGCTTTCCCTTTGGACCAACATGTGCAAGTTCACCACCAACGCCGGCCTCGGCCCCCCCTTGGAAAACGTTAAAGGCGTCTTCTCTGACACCGGCTGGTACGCTACCAATCAGTTCACCGTTGACGTCATCTTCAGCAATCGGATGAAGCAGTACGATTGCCTCACCCGCGACCCTTCCCTTGCCGCTGCGTTCTTCGTCCCCTTCTACGCCGGCTTCGACATCGCGCGCTACCTCTGGGGCTATAACATAACCGTCAGAGACTCTGCGTCGGTTGAGCTCGTTGATTGGCTCATGAAGAGGCCCGAGTGGAAGATCATGAACGGGAGGGACCATTTTCTCGTGGCGGGGAGGATCACGTGGGACTTTCGAAGACTCACTGAGGACGAATCAGACTGGGGGAACAAGCTTTTGTTTCTGCCTGCGGCGCGGAACATGTCCATGCTTGTGGTGGAGTCGAGTCCCTGGAATGCGAATGATTTTGGGATTCCTTATCCCACTTATTTTCACCCTGCTAAAGATGATGATGTGTTCATTTGGCAGGAGAGGATGCGGAGGTTGGAGAGGAAGTGGTTGTTTTCTTTCGCCGGGGCTCCGCGGCCGGATAACCCCAAATCGATAAGGGGGCAGATTATTGAGCAGTGTAGGGGATCCAGGGTGGGGAAGTTGTTGGAGTGTGATTTTGGGGAGAGTAAGTGTCATTCCCCCAGCAGCATAATGCAGATGTTTCAAGGGTCACTTTTCTGCCTTCAGCCTCAAGGGGATTCCTATACCCGAAGATCTGCTTTTGATTCGATGCTAGCTGGGTGTATACCTGTGTTTTTTCATCCGGGTTCCGCTTACACACAATACACTTGGCATCTTCCCAAGAATTATACTAAGTACTCGGTGTTCATTCCGGAGGACGATATTCGGAAGAGGAATGTTAGTATAGAAGAGAGGCTTAGACAGATTCCCGAGGAGGAAGTGAGGATCATGAGGGAGGAGGTCATTAGTTTGATCCCTAGATTGGTGTACGCGGATCCTCGATCCAAACTTGAGACTCTTAGGGATGCGTTTGATGTTTCGGTGCAGTCTGTGATTGACAAGGTTACCAATTTGAGGAAGGACATCATGGAAGGTCGCACTGATGATAATTTCATTGAGGAGAATAGTTGGAAGTATGCGTTGTTGGATGAGGGACAGCGCGAGGTTGGACCTCATGAATGGGATCCCTTCTTTTCTAAACCCAAGGATGGAAATGGGGATTCCAGTGATTTGTCTTCCGAGGCTGCAAAGAATTCTTGGAAAAATGAGCAAAGGGATACTTCTTGATTCGGGCAGGGGAGGTAAAAATTGCATCTGTAGGTTCTTAGATGTGGTTTATTGCTGACTCAAATGGTTTCCCTGAATTAGGGAAGAATTACAGCTATACAATAATTGCTGGGTTGTTGCTACAATCTTACTCCAGAGAGTGTACCTGAGTTTACTGAGCAGACTTTCTCATTGAAAACCACTAGCATGGAGAGATATTCTCTGCTTTCTACAGTTTTGTTATATAGATTTTCTTTTTCTGATTTCTGTCTTATGTATTCGTATTAGTGGTTCCTAGATGTATTTTCCTAAATTAATAATTTCTTTGTTGCTATATATTTTCCCCCTTGATTCATATAGGAAATATAAACAAAATTATGGTTATCAATGAGCTGAAGTGTTCACTGAATGGTAATATCATTTGGCAGCTGCATTATCAGAGTTGCCTACATTTAGTGACCTTATTTGGATTGTGGTTAACATTGAAAAGATAGATTACTCTATTTTGATAACCGTGAAAATAATTGTTGCTTCTGATTTGTATAATTCTTGTTTCCGATCTTTGCTTGCATGGCAATCCATAGCATTTGACACTGTCTTGTTAATTTTAGAAAACTCTGCAAGCTTGTCTGGTGTCTGAATGTCCATTTCTCTTTGTCGTCTTCGATCTGTTCAGTATGACTGTGCAATGAGGCAAGGTAGAAGAGAACTTGTGCGTGGAAAGTGATTGATTATAAAAGGTTGTGCAAGTAAACTGTATTGCATGCAAAATCATAATTTATTTCGTTTGTAGACTAGTGTTGTGTGATCAATACAATCGTGTATTTGATGTCAAATGTTTGATTTGCTCTTTAATCTTGACACAATGAAATTCAAAATCCATTTATTTGTTCTTTTATATCCCTCTCCAAAGTCAAATAATTTGAAGCTTCTTACTGTGTTAAAATTTTCTGCTCAAGAAAAGTGAAGACTGCCATAGCACGAGGAAGAGGACTTGAAAATAATTACTGGATGACAATTTAATCTTTCTTACTGTAACATTACAGAAAAGGGGATTCTTGTAGGTAGCAAATATGGAAATTATGATTTGTTCTTTCCTAATTCACGAAATGGCATTTTGTTGCAGTGGTATAAGAAATGAAGACAGGTTATAAAGTGGAGGAATTGAATTGACGCATGGAACCTGACACTGAAAACAACGAGAATAACTTTTTGTTGCTTTACTAGTTTCTGGCTTTCTTGTTGTTTTGTGTTAGTGTCTCCACAGGACCCACGCCCTACGTCTGCTATGTGAAGCCATTAAGGTGGATACACATGCAGGTATAGAGAAAGGAGTTGAATGAAAGAAACATGCATGACTCACTGTGTTGTTTTTTTTCTTTTCATTTGGGAGCTCTGGCATGGCATGTACCACAGTCTTGGCATTTGGCAACGCAACATCTGAAGAGCTCATGTAATGCACGAGGCTCACTCCTGCATTAATATCATCCATCTATCTATTTACTCTTTTATTATTTACTTTTATCCATGGTTTTTGAAGTCTTCATATTACCATTCCTCAACCATGGATTTCAGACACTGCTACCAAAAATAAATATTAAAACAAAAATTAATAACAAAGCATTCAAAACTTAAAATAATGATAAAACATTGAATAATGTTCTTACCAAAATGTGAAGTTTTAACATGAGATTTGATATTCGAGTACCAAATAAAGATTCAGGAGAACGAGATCAAATGATAACGAGTAACAAAGTGTGTATAAAAAAGATAGACTTTTATAAGTTGTGGCATATTCTCTTAATTTCTCACACAAGGGAAAGATAAATAACCTAAAAATATCAAATTGAGTTTCATTATCGCATGTTAAGTAATTGAGTTGTTATCACTAGAAGTAGGTTAAATATCTCCAAGTGTATTGGACTTAGTAACTAAAGTTATAGGTTACCTTTACAAGAGAAAATGTTGAATAGAGCTTATTTTAAAATACATTTGGAAAACCTTTCGCAAGGTTCTACCGAATGCAAGAAGGGGTTGACTCATAGTTTTACAAATATTGTTTTGCAATCCTTTTATAAGGGAATACTAACAGATAATACACTAGTAAAAGGAATAAAAGAAGTAAAAATAATACATAATTTATATTGGTTAACTCAACCAACATATATTCAATTTTATTAATTGAATTTTTTTTTAATTAAATATAAATGTCTATGAATGAAAAACCAAATTGTAAGTTAAAATCTTGACGACAAAAAAAAACTATGTTGTCCCTTTAAAATACCTAACTAGAGTTAAGACAACAAAGTGAATGTCTATCTTAAGTGTCTGGTTGAACAAACTGGGTATTGTTTGACAAAAAACTATGTTATTTATATCAAAACCACATTCTCGTAGTGAAACTTGAGAATTTATCATATCATTATTTACGTGCTTTTAGGGAGGGAGATATGCTAACAGGGAAGTGGCACTGCACCAATTTCTTCGTGCATTGAATAATATACACTAATTCAAAAGTTGTCTCCATGATCAATTATAGCATTTATAAATATTATTATATCTCCCTTTTCAAATATTTTATATTTTTATTTATAAGCTCTATATGTGATGGACCACTAGTTGGGCCCGATTGAATAAAATACAAATAAGTGTTTATCGAATACCATATAAGTTGTTTTATATTTGAAAAGAAAATAGGACTAAATTGTTTTATAAAGATTTTAAGTTATTTTTATAAGTTATGTCAATAATACTACGTTTGAATAGAAGTTGAAATATGAAAGAGAATAAATAGCGAAAGAAGAAAAAAAATGAAGGGGAAATTATGCTGTATGAGTTTATGAACTTTAATATTGAATAATTTCAAGTCATTTGTTTGGGTAATATTGAAAACAAAGGAAAATAAATAAGACTACCAAAACAAGAATGCAAATTCCCCTTAAAACTTAGATAACAAAAATAAATAAAGGTATAAAGGAAACATGAAAATATAAGTCCTTTCACTTGCCTTTTACATCTTTCATGAGTAAAAAACTATTTATCGTTGGACCCATATTTTTTTCTGGTTTTCTTTATGTCACCTTTGTTGCAAAAGAATAATAAAAAGTGTACCTGAGTGGAGAGATGGGGCCCAGGCACGGTCGGTTGACGTGGTGTAATTGCTGACGTGTTGATCTTCTTCTCCTCTGGTCGATTGTCCTTTCTTGCTGTCTCCTTTGGTCGGTCGTCCCTTCGTGCTATCAACTTCGGTCGGGCGGGGGAGGGTACCTGCGAAGGCACTCCGACGCTCAAGTAAGTATGAGATTCTAAGCGCAGTTTCGTAAGTGAATGAAAAACGTACCTTTCTCTGGCTTGAGCACAGTATTTATAGGATTGCCTAATGGGCTTTCTATCCCTTGGGCTCAGGGTGGTTATGGATATGTCTTGTCAGTCGTGCTCCGGAATACCCGGGGAACATATCTTCTCTAAACGCATATTCCTTATTCTTCGGAGGTGTATCTTAACCACCTTCGCTTGTCACATAAATGCCCTTACATTTAGTGTGTATACGGCCGGTCGGCCACGTGCGTTCGTTTCCATTTAGTGTATAAGGCCGGTCGGCCACGTGCGTTCGTTTCCATTTAGTGTATAAGGCCGGTCGACCACGTGCGTTCGTCCGGTGCCTACCAAACGTGGCATAAAAAAGTCTGATTACGTTAAGGTAATAATTCAGATGCCGAACGAGGCATAAGATTGAGTAAATAATTCTGATGCCGAACGTGGCATAAATAATTCTGATTACGTTGTAATAATTCAGATGCCGAACGAGGCATATATAAATCCGATAACGTCTGATGCCGAACGAGATATGAATTGAGTAAAGGACTAGGAGATTTGGATTTTAATTTAGTGCCTCGTTAAAACCTTCCCGGTCGTAAACCCTCCTTAGGGAAAAACCGACTGAGCGAGGAAAAAGTGCACTTTTATTATTAAAGTTCAACTGTAATAAAATTTGAGATCTGTGGCATTCCACGTTCTCGGTATTTCCTTCCCAGATAAATATTCTAAATAATAGGCTCCACCGGCTGCCGTATCAGCTATGCGGAAAGGTCCTTCCCAATTGTTGGAGAACTTGCCTCCTTCCTTTCGTGCGCTGCTCCGCATTCGCCATACTAAGTCGCCTTTGTGGAACAATCTTGGTTTAACTTTGGAGTTGTATCGTCTGGCCGCCCGAATTTTGCATGCTTCTTCTCTAATTCTGCACTTGTCCCGGAGTTCGTTGATGAGATCGAGACCGACCGAGAGGCTTTCCTTGTTTAGATCAAGATCAAGGGTTTGCCGGCGGAGAGAGGGTTCGCCAATCTCGACAGGGATCATAGCTTCGGTGCCATACGTTAGGCTGTACGGCGTTTCTTGTGTAGTCATCTGAGGAGTACAGCGATATGCCCATAATACTTCTAAGAGTTCTTCAGTCCAGTTGCCCTTTGCTGGGCCGAGACGTTTCTTCAGTTCGTTCAAAATAACTTTGTTTCCAGCTTCTGCCTGTCCGTTTGTTTGCGGATGTTCGACTGAACTAGCGATGTGTTTGATGTGGAGCTTCTCGTAAAATTCAGCTAACGTTCGGTCGGTGAATTGCCGACCGTTATCGGTGATGATGATTTGTGGAAGCCCGAAGCGGCAAACGATATTTTTCCATACGAAATTTTGAACATTGCGGGCGGTGATTGCAGTCAGGGGCTCGGCTTCGATCCACTTGGTGAAGTAATCAATGCCGACTAGTAAGAATTTACACTGGCCTTTACCGGGGGCGAAAGGACCAATGATGTCCATACCCCATTGGACGAACGGCCAAGGTGATAACATAAAATGGAGTTCCTCAGGCTTTTGATGGGACAAAGTGCCAAACTCTTGGCATTTAAGACATTTTTGTACGAAATTGGTGCAGTCACCCTGGACGGTCGGCCAGTAGTATCCAGCCCGGAATACTTTGGCAGCCATTGTCCGTGCGCCGGAGTGAGTTCCGCAAATTCCTTCGTGCAACTCTTGGATGACATAGGAAGCCTGGTCTGGTGTCAAACATTTAAGGAGTGGTTGGGTATAACCTCGGCGATAAAGGTCGTCGCCGATTAAGACAAAACGGGCGGCCTGCAGCTTCATGGTTTTTTCGCCGAGAGGACTACATGTGTCGTCGAGTAAATATTGCTTGATTGGGGTAATCCAAGTAGATTCCGTGTCGGTCGTCAGGCATTCCTGTAGGTCGATGCTTGGGCGTGCAAGCGTAACATGGATGACCGACCGATGCATTCCTTTACACTTCGTGGTTGCTAATCGGGACAAGGCGTCCGCGCGGGTATTGTGATCGCGTCGAACGTGCTGCATAGAAATTTCGGAAAAGGTGCTCATCTCTTGTTTGACTAAGTGATAGTATCGCTGTAAAAAGCTTTCTCGGACTTCATATTCGTCGTTAAGCTGACCGATGACAAGCCGAGAATCACTTTTGCAAATTAACTTAGTGATTTCTAATTCTTGAGCGAGACGTAGACCGGCTAATATGGCTTCATATTCGGCCTGATTGTTTGAAGCTTTGAAGTCGAATTTGAGGGCCTGCTCGATGACAATCTCGCCGGGGCCTTCCAAAACAACTCCAGCGCCGCACGACCTCTCGTTGGAGGAGCCGTCAACATATAAGATCCATGATGAATGTTCGGTGTCGGCTGAAGAAGTAGTGAGTTCAGCTGCGAAGTCGGCGAGAGCTTGCGACTTGATCGCTCCGCATGGTTGGTACTGAATATGGAATTCGGATAGTTCGATCGTCCAACCGATCATTCGTCCGGCTAAATCTGGCTTAGTGAGGATCTTTACAATAGGGTAATTTGTCCGAACAATAACCCGATGATTCTGAAAATACATACGCATTCATCGGGCGGTAATGATGAGGGCCATGGCTACCTTTTCGATCGTCTGGTATCGGATTTCGGCTCCATGAAGGGCGCGGCTGACGAAGTAAACCGGCCGTTCTTCAAAATTAATTTCTTGCACTAAGACTGAGCTGACAGCTTCGTGTGAAACGGCGAGGTAGACTATGATGGGTTCTCGTGCGTCCGGTTTCTGGATGACCGGCGGGGTTGATAAAAAAGTTTTCAAATTGAGGAAAATTTCCTCACATTCGGTCGACCACTCGAAACGGGATGCTTTTTTCAGTAGTCGGACGATGGGCCTCGTTCGTTCGGCGAGTTTAGGAACAAATCTGGATAGTGCGGTGAGTCGGCCGATAAGTCTCTGAATTTCCTGAATGGAGTTGGGACTTCGCATTTCGGAGATAGCTCTGCACTTCTCGGGGTTAGCTTCTATGCCTCTATGAGTTAGCATAAAACCTAAGAACTTCCCCCCCTCGACGCCGAATGCACACTTGTCCGGATTGAGTCGCATCTGGTGTTGGTGGAGGGCCTGAAAAACTTCTTTTAGGTCGGCAATATGTTGTTTGCATGAGTCGGACTTAACGACGATGTCATCGACATAGACTTCAACATTCCTACCAATCATGTCGTGGAATACGTGGTCCATTAGTCTTTGATAAGTGGCTCCGGCATTTTTGAGTCCGAAGGGCATCACTTCATAGTAGAAATTGCCGGAATCAGTCATGAAGGCCGTCTTCTTCCGGTCGGCCGGGTGCATTTGGATTTGATTATAGCCAGAGTAGGCATCAAGGAAGCTGAGGATGTGATGCCCGGCTGCACCGTCGACGAGACGATCAATGGTAGGCAGAGGATACGAGTCTTTTGGGCAAGCTTTATTGAGGTCTGTGTAGTCAACACACATACGCCATTTTCCGTTCGCTTTCTTCACCATAACCACGTTGGCTAGCCATGTGGTGTAATGGGCCTTCCGAATGAATCCAGCCTGTAACAATTTGTCGGCTTCCTCACGTGCGGCTTGACGTCGTTCTTCGCCTATATGTCTTTTCTTTTGAGCTATTGGTTTAGCTTCTCTATACAGTGATAATCGGTGAGTGATAACCTGTGGGTCTACGCCAGGCATATCAGCGGCCGTCCAGGCGAAAAGATCGGAATTTTTAACAAGTGTCGTCCCGATGGCCATTCGGTCGTCCGGTTTCAGCGAAGTACCGATGTGCGTAGTGTGGCGATCATCGCGAAGCGGGAATGGATGCAAGTCTTCTCCTGCTTCCATACGGGGATCGTCCATGCGAGGGTCGAGGTCAACAAGGGCTATCATTTGACGACGGGACATGTGTCGTCCGGAACGCCGTGTGGGGGAACGTCCTCGTTTTTGCGGGACTCGGTCGTCCGTATTGGTTGTATAGAGTCGTCGAGTTGGCTCACTTTTCAAACTTGCTACATAGCATTCCCTAGCGATTTTTTGATCGACATGGATGGTTGCAATGTCGTTGTTAGCCGAGGGGAATTTCATGGCTAAGTGTGGAGTGGACACAATGGCTTTTAATCTGTTAATGGACGGACGACCGATCAGGATGTTGTAGGAAGTTTGTGCGTTAACCAGGAGGTATCGTACGTTTATTGTTTTATGGAGGCCGTCTTCCTCACCAAAGGTTGTGTACAAGTCTATGTACCCCTTAGTATCGACCCGTTCACCTGAGAACCCTACAATTTGTTCGTTATAGGGCTGAATATGTGCTTCTGGGATGCGCATTTTCTTGAAAATGTCCCAATACAGTATGTCGACCGAGCTACCCTGATCTACCAAAGTCTTGGCAATTGCGAACTTGTCAATTTCTACAGTGATGACCATGGGGTCGTCCTGGGCTGGATCTATGGCTGTAAAGTCTTCGTCAGTGAAAGTAATCGGAGGTATATGTGGACGCCTCCTCGTGGTAGCATGAGCGGACTGGATGTCACGAAGATGTTTCTTTCGGGCGGAATTTGAGCACCCGCCACCGGCAAATCCTCCAGCTATATAATTTGTTTCGTGGTTCGGTTCGCCCAATTTAACGGGTCCAGCAATCATGTTGATGACTTCGCGGACTCGTTGGCGAGGTCGGGCATTTCGGTCGGGACTTGTGCTACGGGGGCGTGTACGCCGAACGGGGCTTTCGCTGCGTTTTCGCGAAGTCTGGCTACGGTCAGTGTGGCGTTTGTAATCGTTACGGTACGACCGGTCGACACCACGGGAAGGACGGTCAGTATTCCGTGGTGGGGATCTTGAACTCCTTGTCCTCTTGACGAACTGCCGTAAATGGCCAGCTTGGATGAGTTCTTCAATTTTATCCTTCAAAGCTTGACATCCTTCGGTCGTGTGACCGAAATTCTGATGGTATTGACAACGCTTAGCAGTATCTGCATTCGGTGGTGTTTGATACTGCTTCAATGTCGGGATTAGGTCCGTTTGTAGTGCTTCATCTAGGGCTCGTCCCCTCGGCACAGTTAAAGGGGTGTAACTGTTAAACCTGGGGATTCGGCCTCCCCTATTCCGGTCGGACCTCAGAGTGGTTCGGACGGTTCGTTCGGTTTCGACTTCTCTTTCTTTACTTTGGGTTTGGTCTTTAAGGGCTCCGAATCCGACAGCTTTGAACCGTTGATGGTAATCAATGTGTTCTTCGATTTGCATGAATTTGGTTGCTCGAGTTCGAAGGTCCTCCATGTCTTGAGGTGGTTTCTTGATGAGACTTTCAGTGAAACGGCTCGGTCGGATGGCCGAGACCAAATGGTGCAATGCAACCTCTTGTTTGAGCCCTCGGATGTTCATGCATGCTTTGTTGAACCTATCTAGAAAGGTTCTAAGAGATTCACCTTTTTCTTGTTGTACCGCTAGGAGAGACATGGAGGACATGTGATGCGGTCGGCTAGTGGCATATTGAGTGGAGAATTTTGCGGCTAGGGTGTCAAAATCGTTAATGGAGTTTGGAGGCAGCTCTGTGAACCAGGTAAGAGGTTCTCCCTGGAGCGACGTGGGAAATACTTTACACCACACATTGTTATCTGTGGTATACAAAGTCATTTGCGTCTTGTAGACATTTAAGTGTTCGTCCGGGTCGGTCGAGCCGTCATAGAGTTTAATGACGAGGCCTCTCCATTTGTCAGGAAGTGGAGTGGTGATAATTTCGTCTGTAAAAGGATGACCCCTTTTCCTTGACTTTCTTTCGACTGTTTCAGCTCTGGAAGCAGGATTGGTATTGGCAGGTGTAGGTATGCGAGAGGCGGTTCGGTCGGCCATATGGGATTGGCCTTCTCGTTCGGGATTATCGACCTGTTGTTGGAGTCGTGCATTCTGCTCTCTTAATAAGGCGATTTCTTCTTCTTGGCGGCGTCTATCTTCTTCTTGGAGGCGTCTATCTTCTTCATGTTGACGATGGTCTTCCATCCCCTTTTGTCGCAGTTCCTCCATCTGAGCTTGGAGGATTTGAATCATAGTCATCTGTTCTGCCATAGCGTCGTTGTTGTTTCTTGTCGCAACCATTATAGCTTCAAAAATTGAAGATTTGCCTCGGCCCCACGGTGGGCGCCAATTGTACCTGAGTGGAGAGATGGGGCCCAGGCACGGTCGGTTGACGTGGTGTAATTGTTGACGTGTTGATCTTCTTCTCCTCTGGTCGATTGTCCTTTCTTGCTGTCTCCTTTGGTCGGTCGTCCCTTCGTGCTATCAACTTCGGTCGGGCGGGGGAGGGTACCTGCGAAGGCACTCCGACGCTCAAGTAAGTATGAGATTCTAAGCGCAGTTTCGTAAGTGAATGAAAAACGTACCTTTCTCTGGCTTGAGCACAGTATTTATAGGATTGCCTAATGGGCTTTCTATCCCTTGGGCTCAGGGTGGTTATGGATATGTCTTGTCAGTCGTGCTCCGGAATACCCGGGGAACATATCTTCTCTAAACGCATATTCCTTATTCTTCGGAGGTGTATCTTAACCACCTTCGCTTGTCACATAAATGCCCTTACATTTAGTGTGTATACGGCCGGTCGGCCACGTGCGTTCGTTTCCATTTAGTGTATAAGGCCGGTCGGCCACGTGCGTTCGTCCGGTGCCTACCAGTACAAAAAGTATAAAATAAAATAAAATTAGAGAAAAAGAAAGTGAAATGAATATAATAACTATAATAGATAATACACTACAGTAAAAAAACAAGAGTGTGAAAATATGATATCTTCTTAGTCATTCATTTGTATGTAAAAACCACTCGTTTCCTTCTTTTTTTCTCTACATTTGGACGATGAAGAGAACATATTTTAATAACTTTTATTCTTTTCTTGTGCATTTCTTTCTCTTTCAACGGATCCATACATAGTATAAATAGACGAGGTAAGAAATGTATAACAATCTTTTTAATTTCGTTCCTTTTCGTGTAAGTAAACAAAAACAAATTTATTCGAATAAACTAAAATCAACATATGAACATCATAGATCATTTTTACAAATTTTTCCAAATACTAAGATAAATACTTGTACATAACGTAATTATAAATTCTTCAAAGGACAACAAAAAGTGGGTTATAATGTAGTAGTTTGTTAAATATCTTTTGCCCTTAAATTTTGACCAATAAAAGGTTCACATCCTTGAATGGTTCTATATTATAATTTCTAAAAATAGAAAAAAGAATAATTTTTATTTAAATGTGAGTTTATATGAGAAGATAGAAAAATTTGAAAAGATTAAAATAAAATTTTTATAAAGTTTATTTGACACTCAAATAATAATAAAATAATTATTTTTTAGAATAAAATTATAAGTTTTTTAAGTGTGAAGTAGATCAAACTGATATCAAAGTATCATTAGCTGGATAAATGACTATTATGATTAGTCAAACAAAACAAAAGCAGAGTTAAAGGTAATGGTGATGATATACTTTAATAACATCAAATTAAAAATATTCAATTCACATCCCCAAATAATAATATTTATTTTATTTTTTAATTTAAAATTTTAACATATATTATTATATTATTAAACCGTAAAGTGATGGAAAAAATAGTATGCAGTGAAAGTACACACGAGAGACAGAAAGGAGGGAGCCAAATATAACATGGAACAAGAGTTTAATAAATTAACACAGTTTTGAGTGAATGGTAATAACTTGCTCCATTCATAATCCTTTTGGCTACTTTAACTCATCAATTTAGTTAGCAAACAAAAGCAACATTATTTGTAAAACTCAATTTTCTGTGTTTGGCTTTCATAGTAAGTAGAGGAAGAAAAGGAGAATGTGAGTTTTTCGTTAAAATGATTTGGTAACAAAAACACATAAAATGATTTGGTAACATGGAATTGAGAGAATTTGAATGAAAGGGTTTTTTCCTATTAAAGGGAAGTAAAAGATCTCGTGACACTTACTACGAGGTTTCGGCTCCCGAATTGTAAGTCAAATTGAGTTTGGGAGTTCTCTCTCAACAAAGGATCCTCGTGATGAAGAGCTCTCATATTTCACGAGCTTCGTATCAACAACGCTTACCTTCTTCACTTTTCAATTCTTCTCAACACCTTCAAATACCCCTCCACAACATCATGCATCACCAACCAACCAACAACAACACTTCCTCTTCCTCGTACTACAACACCCAATGGACTCCAAATCCAAAATTCAACTCTTTTTCCTCACCACCCTTTTCCTCTTCACTCTCACCTTCGTCAATGCACAAACGCTTGGAACTTACATAGTTCAGCTACACCCTCATGGCACCACCAGCTCTGCCTTCACCTCCAAGCTCAAATGGCACCTGTCATTCATCCAACAAACCCTTTCCTCCGATGAGGACCCTTCTTCGCGTCTTCTCTACTCTTACCGTTCCGCCATGGACGGTTTTGCAGCCCAGTTAAGTGAGTCTGAGGTTGAGTACCTCAAAAACTTGCCGGATGTTATCTCAATTAGGCCTGATAGGATGCTCCAGATTCAGACCACTTATTCTTACAAGTTCTTAGGACTGAACCCTGCTAGAGAAAATGGCTGGTACCAATCCGGTTTCGGCCGTGGAACCATAATTGGGGTGCTTGATACTGGAGTGTGGCCGGAGAGTCCCAGCTTCAATGATCAAGGAATGCCCCCGGTTCCCAAGAAATGGAAGGGTATATGCCAAGCTGGGAAGGCCTTTAACTCTTCCAATTGTAACAGGAAACTTATTGGTGCAAGGTACTTCACCAAAGGGCATTCGTCAGTGTCACCTTTTAGAATTCCGGAATATCTCTCTCCAAGAGACTCCTCTGGACATGGCACACACACTTCATCCACCGCTGGAGGAGTGCCTGTGCCTTTGGCGAGTGTGTTTGGTTACGCGTCTGGCGTGGCGAGAGGAATGGCTCCTGGTGCCCACATTGCGGTGTACAAAGTGTGTTGGTTCAATGGCTGCTATAACTCAGACATCATGGCTGCAATGGATGTGGCAATCAGAGATGGGGTGGACATTCTCTCCTTGTCTCTAGGTGGCTTCTCTACGCCTCTGTATGATGATAGCATTGCCATTGGAAGCTTTAGAGCTATGGAGCATGGGATTTCGGTTATATGTGCGGCAGGAAACAATGGTCCTACGGCAATGTCTGTTGCCAACGAGGCTCCTTGGATTGCCACCATCGGTGCAAGCACACTTGACAGGACATTCCCAGCTATAGTTCACATGGGAAATGGACAAAGGCTCTATGGAGAGTCCATGTACCCATTGAACCATCCAATGAGCAAGGGAAAAGAACTTGAGCTGGTTTATCTTTCTGAAGGGGACACCGAGAGCCAATTTTGCCTCAGAGGGTCTCTTCCAAGGGACAAAGTTAAAGGCAAAATGGTGGTCTGCGATCGAGGCGTCAACGGAAGAGCTGAAAAGGGACAAGTGGTGAAGGAGGCTGGTGGTGTTGCTATGATCCTCACCAACACGGAGATAAACTTGGGAGAGGATTCAGTTGATGTTCATGTCTTGCCTGCAAGTTTGGTTGGATTTGATGAAGCAGTTACCTTGAAAGATTACATAAACTCCACTAGAAGGCCTCTTGCAAGGATTGAATTTGGAGGAACTGTGATAGGGAAGTCTAGAGCTCCAGCAGTGGCAAGATTTTCAGCTAGAGGCCCAAGTTATACCAACCCTTCAATCCTCAAACCTGATGTTATAGCTCCAGGAGTGAACATCATTGCTGCATGGCCTCAGAACCTTGGCCCTACTGGCCTTCCAGAGGATTCTAGAAGAGTTAACTTCTCTGTCATGTCTGGTACCTCAATGGCATGCCCTCATGTTAGTGGAATTGCTGCTCTCGTTCGCTCGGCTCACCCGGGTTGGAGCCCTGCAGCCATCAAATCTGCAATCATGACAACAGCCGAGGCAACAGACCACACTGGAAGGCCAATACTTGATGAAAGCCAACCAGCAGGAGTTTTTGACATGGGAGCTGGACATGTGAATCCACAAAGAGCATTGAACCCTGGACTTGTGTATGACATTAGGCCAGATGACTATATCATCCACCTTTGCAGCCTTGGATATACAAGGTCAGAAATATTCAGCATCACACACAGAAATGTGAGTTGCAATGCAGTCATGAAGATGAATAGAGGCTTCAGCCTTAACTATCCCTCATTCTCAGTGATTTTTAAGGATGGGGAGAGGAGAAAGATGTTCAGAAGGAGACTAACAAATGTGGGAAGTGCTAACTCCATCTACTCAGTGGAGGTTATGGCACCTGAAGGAGTAAAAGTGATAGTAAAACCCAAGCGGCTTGTATTTAAACAAGTGAATCAAAGCTTGACTTACAGGGTATGGTTTATATCGAGAAAAAGGGTTAAGAGAGGTGATGGTTTGGTGACCTATGCAGAAGGGAATTTGACATGGGTACACTCACAAAATGGTTTCAACAGGGTTAGAAGCCCGGTGGCAGTGACTTGGAAGTCAAAGTAGCATGGAGATTAGTAGTAGATTATTAAGTTTCTCTAGGGACGTAATCATTATGGTTATTGGTTCAATAGGTTATTTATGATTGCAGAATTATACTGAAGTTGGTGTTACGAGTTTTAGTAGAAAAAACTCGATAGGAATCTTTAAGAGTAAGCCCATTTATAAATGCTAAATAAATTGGTTGTGCCAAGATTTAGTCAAAATTCTCTGCTTTACGTGTTTTCTGAATCAGAATATGTAACTCGTTCACTCCTTAAAATTCCCAACTCCTGTTTCTCACAAAACAAGGTTAGATTCGTACAATATTGTATCCATCAAAATGTTCAAAGTTCGCACAAAATATCCCATTAATATTCTTTTCTATAGGCAAAAGATGTTAAAAAATGATAGAAGGAAATAGGCACTCACTCAGGCCATAAACAAGCTATAAAGTTGGGAGCAAGGTTTTAAATTATGGTCACAGTTTAGTTGTGATTGTTAACAATGTGGAAAATTATGGACAAAGAGGGAGGGAGCCATTGAAGCACAAGTAGTGTCAAGTAGAACAGTTTGGCAGCATGCCAAGCACCTTTTTTCGATAAATATTGGATCTCAGAAGGGTTATGTATGAGACTATTAGCGTAAAAAATTAGCATGACAAAAGGGTAGAAGACAGAAGGTATTCCACATTAACTTATTTTTTAATGAATTGCAAACCATTTGCATCAGAATATCGTTCCATAAATCTCATGAATCTGTCCCAATCTCGTGGAGTCCGCATCACATACTTGGCTTCAATTCCTGAGGGCTTTCCATTGACAAACTTAGCACTCACATCAACAGACTGAAGGACTCCTTCCTCATCAACCATGTATAAACCAGTGATATCACCAACTTCACGAGAAGAATCAAAAACTGAGGGTTGATCAAAGTTGAAGATTGCCATGCCATTTGTTCCATCACGTGATGTAGTAAGCCTCACATCTGGTATTGTCTGTTCATCAGTTCCCTTAATGAACTGTATGGCTGGTTTGGCCATCATGATAGCAGGCATGTGTTTTGGAGTCTTTTGCTTTAGCTTGGATAACCTCAAACGTGGCAGGTTTACAGATTGGCCAGTGAATGAAGAGTGTCTGCTGTGATGAAAAATCATAGATGGGACTGAAAACACAAGATTATCATGTTAGCCACGAACAACATCAGACCATATAAGCAGAATACTACTTCAAAACTCCCAAAACCTTCAAAATTGTGAATTTTAATAAAGGCATGAATTCATGATGGTAGAAATTCAATGACGGCTCATACAATATGCAGCTTAGTTTCATCACCCCTACTATTTGTTTACACTTAATGGAACAGAAATGCAAAATCCTTTCAAAAAAAGAAGAAAAAAAATGTAGTTAGAGGAGATAAATGTACCTGAAGATGAAGGTGAGTTGTTTAGAGTTTTTAACAGGGAGGAGGAGAATGTGAGGGAATAGAAAGAAGATGCCATTATGGAGAGAGGAGTTGTGAAGAATTGTGTCTTGTGTTGTGTAGTGTAGTGTAGTAATTATAAATGAAAGAGAGAAGTAGCATTGTGTTGTGTTGTGAGGTTATTGACAGAACAAAGTAGTATATGTGTAACAAAGAGAGCCATTCATTTGATGAAACAAAATTTGAGGTTTTGGAAAAATGGTTGTTTGTGTGTAGGTTAGACTGACACTGTGATTGGATTCAATGGCTCATATCAGATTCACATGCTGACATGGCACACCACAGTATGATGGAAGAAGAACATCTCATTGTAGTATTTTAAGATTTTTTTTTAATTTAATTTTTGCTAGTTTCCTGTTTCATATAACCTTTAAGAATTTTTTTGCAATTTTTATTTCAATTCAAGATTTTTCCGCTCTTACTAATGCTCTATTAGCTATATAGTACATATATGGATATGACACGATACGGATACGGAGATAAGTATAATCACTAAAATGTAGGACGGGTGACACGGATCTATATATTATATAATTATGTGCAAAAGTATGTTTTAAATTCTGTTGAGAGAGAACAGGAAAATATTCTTCATGACTGGTTAAAAAAAATTGTTGTTTGTGTGTAGGTTAGACTGACACTGTGATTGGATTCAATGGCTCATATCAGATTCACATGCTGACATGGCACACCACAGTATGATGGAAGAAGAACATCTCATTGTAGTATTTTAAGATTTTTTTTTTAATTTAATTTTTGCTAGTTTCCTGTTTCATATAACCTTTAAGAATTTTTTTGCAATTTTTATTTCAATTCAAGATTTTTCCGCTCTTACTAATGCTCTATTAGCTATATAGTACATATATGGATATGACACGATACGGATACGGAGATAAGTATAATCACTAAAATGTAGGACGGGTGACACGGATCTATATATTATATAATTATGTGCAAAAGTATGTTTTAAATTCTGTTGAGAGAGAACAGGAAAATATTCTTCATGACTGGTTCAAAAAAAATTGTTCCTTATTTTTATAATCATAATAAAAATTTACACAATAAATTTGAGTTTTTATAAAATTATTGTATTTATACATTTTAAAATTGTGTTAGAACCGTGCTAAAATTTTAAAAAATCCAATAAATATTTTTTGAAATGAACATTTCACCGATAAGTGTTCTACGAGTGTCAACACCGATACGTGTATCCGATACGGATACGCCATTTGATAGAAGTGTCTGAGCCTCATAGGATGTTAGACATAAATATATATTTTCAAAATCACTACAAAATAAACGGAAATTATATACGGATTATTACATACGGATAAAAATCCGTATATAAAATCAATATTATATACGAATTTTATTCCGTATGTAAATAGAAACTTTAACCACTACATCCCTCCGACAAATTCTTTAATATTATTATGATTTTTATTATACTTATTATTATTAAAAATATTAATAATATTAATAATATGAATATAATTTTTATTATTATTATTATTATAATTTATATTATTATTATTGATATAATTTATATTATTATTATTGATATAATTTATATTATTATAATTATTATTATTAATAATAAATATAAATTATATTAGTAATAATATAATAAGTATAATTTTTTTTACTAATTTTGATAGTATGTAATTGACGTGTTTTTCTGATTGTGAATAGAGAAATAATTTTATTCTTATAATCAAGAATTTTATTAATCCAATAAATAAGTTTACTTTCACTTTAAAGGTGAAACAAACTTTAAAATACTGGTGTCAAAAAACAAAAATAGTTATAATCCTGTAAAATAATTAATTTATGCTCCTATAGGAAAAATTGTGATATAAAACAAAAGAAAAACTTTCAATTAATTATAAATCATTGCTGTTGTGCTTTTAAAACAAATATTATTATAAAAGTATACAAAATCATTAGATGCGTGAGCGTGTTTGAAAAATATTATTTATTTATAAATTAAAATTACTTTATATTGGAACTAATTTATCTAAAATCAAACAGATTTTAAATTTTAATTTATTTATGAAAAAAATTATTTATTTTTTATCTATTTCTTTAAAGTATGTATGAAAATAAACAAAATATTATATTGTTTAATTAAACTAGCGGGCACACAATAGCCTTTATCTTAGTTAAAATTAGTATTTGTATTAATTTTATATTTTTTAAAATAAAATTATATGTATTATTTTTTTCTATATTTGATTTGTAATCTATAATTTTAATGAAAATGAAGTTAGAAAACCAATATAAATTATATGTTGCATAAAGGAAAAAAAAGTTGTAAAGTAAATAATTTTTTAGTGGATGAATAGTTTATCTCTACTATTTTTTCGTTTTTTTGGCACTGGTAACAAAATGATAATTTTGAGGTTCAAAATGCTAGAATTTAAAAAATAATTAAAGACAAAAATATGAATACAAAATGGGAATAAATCCTATATATATATATATATATATATAACCTATTATTTTCTACTTTAAGTGATGAATCTAAAATAATTGTTTCACTATCAAAATGCCTGTCATTTTGTAATGTTAAGTTTAGCAATGAAATCATTATTTATGTCCCTTATACATGTTACAATACAAAATTTAGTTTAGATTTTATCTCATATTTCTTTAGTTATCTTAGTATCTTTAATAAAACAAATTTATCACAAAGTAATAAATGTATATTTTTTAAATATTTTAAATTTAAAAGATTTGAATATTTATAGAGATAATTAAACTATAATAATAGGGTAAAGATAGATAGAAACAATCTATTTTATAATTTAAGTATAAATAATCATAGCATACATATGTAAGCAAAATGCACTAAGAGAACAACATAACCCTTGATACTATTTTGAAAATTAGGAAATCTTCACACCAATTTGTAAAGTAAGTGGAGACATATACCAAAAATAAATAAAAATATTGAGATTATGAAAGTTTATAATCAGATAAAAAATTTAATTTAATTAATTAAGAACAAACTCAATTAATTAAATAATTAATATATTTGATAGTAATTTTTTATGAAAAAAATAGAATAAATAGAAGTATTAAAAGTACTCTAACCCGTTACAAAAGTTCTTAAAAAACAAAATAAAAAACTTGACAAATAAATAGGGTTTTGATAACCTAAACCTAAACAAAAGGAACATCTGCCTAGATCAAAGCCTCCCCTTTCAAATTACAAAAGAGTGACATTGGTGCGTTTCATAGGCCTCACAGACACCAAAACCAAATAATAAAAAAAAAAACATAATTACAAATTTGGCAGCAAGTTTTGAATTGTCTAATTTGAAAGTACATATATTTTAATTAATTTTGAATTATGTAATCGAATAAATATTTTTGGATCCGAAAATACCTCCAGATTCTTCTATAATTTAGAATGTATTTTTTAAAGAAAAAATATATTCTGGATTGTAGAATACATAAGGTAATACTTTTCAAATTTTACTACATTATGCAAGATGCATAAATTCTTAAAATATATGTTAATTCGATCTTAATTAATTTTGGTGTATTTCAATTTAAAAATTGGCCTAACAAGTAGTGGAGGAATTTTGTCTATCGACTAATTATTTCCAAAGATAAGATAATTAGGAATGCAAACGAGTTATCTAAATTTGTGAATTATTAAGCTTTGATTATTTGATGTTCTATCAAATTTGTTTCTGTAAGTTAAGTTTAAAATAAGATCTAATTATTTAAAGGAGTTATAATGAAGGTTTTTTTTTTTTTGTAGAATTAATGCTAGTAGCTCGAAATAATTTATGTACGTATTATATGAAGAATTGCAACTTTATTTATTATACTTGAAAAATTATAATTTTCTTTACTACCTTCTCATATATTATTTACGTAAGTTTAGTTTTAGAGATCATATTTTAAATAGGTTACCACAACTTTCTAAAACTTTCTAACATTCATCATAAAAATATTAATTTCCAAATCTTAAGAGTCTTTATGAATACAAAATAATACTTTTATATATAATTGTACTTTTATTTTTTTTATTAAATTCTAAACTGATAAATAAAATTTATTCAAAGGAAAAATAGATGAGAACATATAATTTGGTCATGAATTAGTTAAATGAGTAAAATCTAAGTTTCATACTTTTTAGTCAAGCCAAATTCAAGCTTTACATTTGACTCATATAAATAAATGAACTAAATTTAAATTATCTTTTTGATTCATAATCCTAACCTACAGTTTAAGTATTTGGCCTTTGATTAATCTATTTTCATCCATATAACAACAATTCCTATAATACTCACATATAAAAGCGGATAAACATTTTAATTTGGTCTTGAAATATTACCTTTTTTTTCTAAATAGTCTTTAAACTAATTAAATTACATAAATAATTCTTACAATTATTAAACATCACGTTAAACAATCCTTCAAGTGTTAATTTTTTTTAACCTGGTGTTATTTTTTTTCGAAATTAGTCCCTTAATGTTAGTAAACTATATCAGTTCAGAAACTAATTTAATAAATATTTATATAATTTTATTAATTTAAGAATTATTTTAAGAAAATCATACATTAAATACTAAAGAAACAGTGGAAGAGTTTTCTCTGTAAAAAGTTATATATCTTATAAGTTAATATTGAATTTGAGACTTTTCTCAAGATTGAAGAGTGTCCTTGTTTAAAAAATTATTTTACACTAATTTCATATAATTTATTTAAGATTATGACTTTTTTTATATTTTGGTTCTTATTTAGGATTTATTTGTTCTTATGAGTAGGGGACGAATATTTTTTAGGGAGATTTTTACTTGAACTCTCTTTAATGAAAATCTCTATCATCAAAATTTACATTTTTTATTATTTAAATTTTATTCGACGAAAATGTAACGCGAGAACCAAACCTTAAGTAATTAATTAAGATCTTAACTAAAGATATACTTTGGTCTTTTTCCATCAGCTTTAATAAGATATTGTTTGAATAGTAGTTAAAATTATAATAATTATTTAAAATATTTTAAGTACATAGAATACAATTTTTATTTTATTAAAAAAATAAGAACTGAAAATTCTTTATATCCAATTTCTCTCTATCTTTCTTTTCTTTCCTCTCTCCTCTTTCTTCTCTCTAATCATATGCTGAAAATTAAATGATATTCAAACTAATAATTTAAAGTTTTTTTTATTCAAATAAGATATTTTAAAATTAAAGAAAAATACGGATTTATTGAAATCTTTGTTTAAATAATTTGAGGTTAATAAAATTTCTGATTGAAATACAAACTAATATTTTTATTTTTCAATTAGATATTAAATTACCAAATTTGTTAGTTCTCATTTGGTGTTTCTATTGATACTATATACTGCAAAGTTGAGCATTTTTTTTTATCAGATTAATAATAAGAAGAAGTTTTAAACCCTAATTGGAACCTGGTTTGGTGCAAGAGATATATATCCATTTAGGGTTCTAGATATAATGGAAGCCCAAAATCCAGTTCTTGGTTTGATGAAGCAAAGGAAACCTAGGAATGATTTTCCAAAGCAATAGAAGTCTGAGCCACGTCACATGCACGTGCTGCATGTGCAATTAGGAGCACCATGATCCCATTGTGGCATCTCTTCGCTGTCTGCAAAATGGTTCTCTTTTTCTTTCCATTTTTTATTAAATGGTGAAAGCTGGTTCTGGTTTTTCTTGTCACCAAGGCATTTGGACTCAACTAATCAAAGTTTTTTCAGTTCTAACCTCTCTCCATTCTCCACCAAAGAAATGTGAGATGGAATAACCATCAGACAATTTCAATACAAACATATTTTAAATATTTGAACTTCTCATTTGTTTGTCTCTCTCCAATAATAAGGAAGAACGTACTTCACTAGGAAGCTGCTATTTCACATGGCTTCCATCTGTCTCAGCATCAGATGTGATCTAAGCAATAGGAAGGGCACAAATATTGTCACTAAATTAATCTCTTGTTATAGCAGTCCACACCATGTGTGCATGTGAATATTGAAAGAGAGAAATGAAAAGAAGAAATCTATTTTATATGAGAAGTGGCAGTTGGTAGGCTCAGACCATGATTGATCTAGAGCTGCACTTTTCTCCCATTTTCTTCTGTTTGCCAATTCCCCTCATAGTTTATTCTCCATTATTATGAACATGTTCCTATCTTCATCTAACACTTGTTAATTTCTTCATCTAAAAGACTGGTTTATGTTTTATGAAAAACAAAAAACAAATAAACAAACCTACTCTAAAGTCTAGAAAAAACAAGGACCATTAATTCCCGGATGCAATTGAAGATTTATTCTGGCACATTGCATCTGCTTCTACTATTTCACCAATGGTCAATTGAGTGTACAAGCCATGCACTAGTTTAAAAAATACCCTTTATATTTTTGTGGCCCATGCATTTTAATTTTTTTAAGTTAATGGGTGGTAGAACTTGTCTTATTTTCAAGTTTCTTTCACCCTATAACATGGAAAGATTCCCTCATCAAAATCATAATGAATAATTAACATTGATGAGCCTAAAACCATCAAGTGCATGATGGGTGGTGTTTCAGATCTTTTCTTTATTCTTTTTTATTTTCATCTTTCTCCCTTTCCCACCCGTGTGTCTTTTTTTCTTCCTTTCCTTTCTAGCCCTTCCTAGTGGACTTAAAAAAAATATACAGGGGCATGATTTTTCTCTGTGTGTTAAAAGCTATTCTCATCATCACATGACTGGTTTGGAATTTGATGTTAAGATAATCACAAGCACATCAATGTTCTTTGGTGGATCCTACATTAACCATATGTTAGTTGGCCCACTAATGCATCATTTCTGAATCTTTGTCATACTTAGAAGTTACCCTTCAATCAGCTCGAACTTGAAAGTGCATTTTCACACTCATAGCGATGGAACACACTTAAAGCGGCTTAACAAAAAAGTTGTATTTAATTTACTGAGAAAGATGCTTTAGACAATGCTTATTGTCTGAAAACAAAACCATAAAGCTCAGAGGAGGTTGAAAATAAAGTTCCCTTTAACACTTTAACAGTGTAGTACTGTGTTAATCTGGATGCCATATTCTTCTATATTTTTACCTCACTTTTTTCTCGTTTCCCGCATCTGGTTGATCTCAACTATAGATTGTGGAATTGATGTCTATGTTTGTGAAGCTGTGAGATCTAGTGTTCTGATAGTTTAATTGGAAAAGTAACTCGGAGATGGGGTCAGTAATTATTATGATTACATTTATTAGTATTAACTGCTAGAAAAGAAATATAAAATCTTAAGGCCATTGTGGATCAGTCTTCTGATCTATGTGGAGAAGATTTTAAATTTCACATTCCTTCGCTAACAATCATGTTAGCAAGAATTTGATTACCGTAAAAGGAATTTGTAATAAACAAACAAGAGATAAAGTTTTTTAAATAAAACAAATTAACTGCATTATCCCTCTTCAAATTGACAAGGACAAGCAAAAGATGAAGAAGTAGAAACTTAAACAACATTAAGAGCCATATTCTCCCATGTTTTATGACGGATAAACTTGTAATAGATCCAAAGCTTCACCTGTCTTTACATACACTGTGGTGCACTACTAGCTTCTTTGAAATACCACTTCATAAATCTGACTAGTTCTTAAACCGAAACTACTGTTTTCTGGTTTATTTATTGGTCATATAATATACAGAATCACATCCATATGCAGTTCTTCTTTAAACCATTTTTCACAAATTGCACATATTACTCTCTGTCAGTGTTGTGTCCATCCTCACAACCGTCTCCCTCGTTTCACAAGAATGCAAATGATGGACAAGTGAACCATTAATCAAACAGCATGAAGAAGATCAAGAACCAAATGAAAATCCAGCTTTTCATCTTCTTTTGCTACATTGGTTGTTCCTCCTATGGTTTCTCTGCTGCTGTAAATGATGAAGTATCGACTTTGCTTTCTATAAAAGCAAGTCTCATTGATCCATTAAACACTCTTCGGGATTGGAAACTGCATGACAAAGCACCGGGAAAGGATGCATCTCATTGTAGCTGGACTGGCATCAAATGCAACTCAGCTGGAGCCGTTGAGGAGCTTGATCTCTCCCACAAGAATCTCAGTGGTACAGTATCCAATGTTATACAAAGACTTAAAAGTCTTACCTCTCTCAACTTGTGTTGCAATGCTTTTTCATCACCATTGCCAAAATCCTTAGCCAATCTCACCACACTTAACAAACTTGATGTGAGCCAAAATTTCTTCGTTGGTGACTTTCCATTAGGCCTTGGAAGAGCATGGAGACTCATGACTTTAAATGCATCCAGCAATGAATTCTCAGGTTCTCTTCCTGAGGACCTTGGAAATGCCTCCTCCTTAGAGGTGCTTGATCTCAGAGGCAGCTTTTTTGTAGGGTCAGTTCCAAAATCATTCAGTAACTTGCATAAGTTGAGGTTCCTTGGTCTATCAGGGAACAATCTCACTGGTAAAATTCCTGGAGAGCTGGGACAACTTTCATCACTGGAGTATATGATCCTTGGATATAATGAATTTGAAGGTGTCATTCCAGAAGAGTTTGGCAACCTCACCAATCTTAAGTATCTTGATTTAGCAGTAGCCAATCTTGGTGGTGAGATTCCAGGTGTATTGGGAAAGCTCAAGTTGTTGAATACAGTTTTCTTATACAACAACAATTTTGAAGACAGAATTCCAGCAGCAATTGGCAATATGACTTCTTTGCAGTTGCTGGATCTTTCTGATAACATGTTGTCAGGACAAATTCCGGCTGAAATAAGTCAGCTGAAGAATTTAAAACTTCTCAACTTGATGGGCAACCAGCTGACAGGTCCTGTGCCTTCTGGCTTTGGAGATTTACCACAACTGGAGGTACTTGAGCTATGGAACAATTCTTTGTCAGGGCCATTGCCAAGAAACCTTGGAAAGAATTCACCATTGCAATGGTTGGATGTGTCATCCAATTCTTTCTCTGGAGAGATTCCAGAAACTCTTTGCAGCCAGGGCAATCTCACCAAGCTTATACTATTCAACAATGCCTTCTCTGGTCCAATTCCATCAAGCCTATCAACGTGTTTTTCACTTGTACGTGTTCGAATTCACAACAATTTTCTTTCAGGGACAGTTCCTGTGGGTCTTGGCAAGCTTGGGAAGCTTCAAAGGTTAGAATTGGCTAACAATAGTCTTTCTGGTGGAATTCCTGATGACATTGCTTCTTCCACATCCCTTTCCTTCATTGATCTCTCAAGAAACAAACTTCACTCTTCTCTTCCCTCCACCGTCCTTTCCATTCCAAACCTGCAGGCTTTCATGGTCTCCAACAACAACTTGGAAGGTGAAATCCCAGACCAATTCCAGGACTGTCCATCCCTTGCAGTTCTTGATCTCTCATCAAATCATCTATCTGGAAGCATTCCAGCAAGCATTGCTTCATGTCAGAAGTTGGTAAATTTGAACCTCCAAAACAACCAATTGACTGGTGAAATCCCAAAATCTTTAGCTAAGATGCCTTCATTGGCCATGGTTGACCTTTCCAACAATTCTCTGACAGGCCAAATACCTGAAAGCTTTGGAATATCTCCAGCTCTTGAAGCACTCAATGTCTCATACAATAAGCTAGAAGGCCCAGTCCCAGCGAATGGAATACTAAGAACTGTAAACCCGAATGATCTTGTGGGCAATCTTGGCCTATGTGGTGGTGTCCTCCCTCCATGTGACCAAAACTCTGCATACTCCTCAAGGCAAAGAAGCTTACGCACAAAGCATATGATTACAGCATGGATCACTGGAATATCATCAATCCTAGTTATTGGGATAGCGATTGTGGTAGGTAGATCTTTGTACTTAAGATGGTACACTGATGGGTTTTGCTTCCGAGAAAGATTTTACAAGGGTAGCAAAGGATGGCCCTGGAGATTGATGGCATTTCAGCGGCTTGGTTTTACAAGTACTGACATTCTAGCTTGCATCAAGGAAACAAATGTGATTGGCATGGGAGCCACAGGGATTGTTTATAAGGCTGAGGTACTGCAATCAAACACAGTTGTGGCAGTGAAAAAATTATGGAGAACAGGAACTGATATTGAAGTAGGACGTAGTGATGACCTTGTGGGGGAGGTGAATCTTTTAGGGAGACTAAGGCATAGGAACATTGTTAGACTATTAGGATTTCTTCATAATGACATTGATGTGATGATAGTTTATGAATTTATGCACAATGGCAACCTAGGAGAAGCCTTGCACGGTAGACAAGCAACCAGATTGCTTGTAGACTGGGTTTCACGGTACAACATAGCTCTAGGAGTTGCACAGGGACTTGCTTATCTTCATCATGATTGTCATCCCCCCGTTATCCATCGAGACATCAAGTCAAACAATATATTGCTTGATGCAAATCTTGAGGCACGGATAGCAGATTTTGGTTTAGCCAAGATGATGATCCAGAAGAATGAAACAGTCTCCATGGTTGCTGGATCTTATGGTTATATTGCCCCTGGTGAGTTACTAGTTCTATACATCTTACTTTATCAATTCATAGCTACATTAGCTTCCAAACCACTTAAGATGAAGCAGGATATGTAGCGTATACATTAGAGCAAGTATCTTTCAATTAACATATCATTAAATGTTTATATTTGTGAAGATTGTCTATGTTCATATTTGCTCTACCTTAGATGTAGAAATTCATGACATTTCAATGATTTACTATTTGGCAGAATATGGATATGCCTTGAAGGTAGATGAGAAGATTGATGTTTACAGTTATGGAGTAGTTTTGTTGGAGCTTCTCACAGGAAAGAGGCCTTTAGATCCAGACTTTGGAGAGTCAATAGACATTGTAGAGTGGATTAGAATGAAGATTAGAGACAACAAATCACTGGAAGAAGCATTAGACCCCAGTGTAGGAAATAGCAGGCATGTTGTAGAAGAGATGCTTCTAGTTCTAAGAATAGCAATTATTTGCACAGCCAAGCTCCCCAAGGACAGACCAACCATGAGGGATGTCATTATGATGCTTGGAGAGGCTAAGCCTCGAAGAAAGAGCAGTGGAAATGAAGCAGCTAACAACAAAGAGTCACCAGTTTTTAGCACATCACCGGTTAATGGCCTAATGTAGAAGCTGAAATCAGTTTATCCTTGTTCATCAACCTATTTAGAGCTGTAATTTTGTAATCAGCTATTCGCATGTATCTTTAAAATATTAATTGGTATATCAAGATGTATTGATTTTTGCAAATAAATTTTCTTTTGTATCCTGGTTTTGGTACAGAGACATAGATTTCAACAGAAACCAAGGTAAAGCAATTGTATCTATTGTTCTTTGAATAGGAATAATAACTCTCTAGACGTACTGATGAAGTAAACACAAGTAATTAACTTAGTCTGAGTTTTTTTCTTTACACTTATAAACGTGATTCTTTCACAAAGATTCATTGGATCGGTGCACTTGAGCAACGCACGATTTCCTTAATTCATAATCTCAATCCTGACCAACAAAAACAAAAATAAGCAACGAAAATAGTGCTTTTCTTGCACTAAACTCTTCAAACAAAAATTTGCTCTGGACTCTGAAGTACTAGACTCAATTTTATTTATGATTAATTAAAAGGTTTAAGTTTTTAATTCCATAAATATGGATTATGTCTTTTTTAGTCCCTAAAAAACAAAAATATTATTTTAATCCTCCAAAATTGTTAAATGACTTTTAGACATTAAATTTTTGTGACGTGAACAATGGAATCTATCAATACTTATAATCTATTAAGCACTTACAATAATCTATTTAACGCGCAATTTAATGTTGATCTACATAGTGCAAGGGTTGCAATTTCTGGCATCAATGACATTCACAACACAACACTACAAAGTATTGAGTTTATTTTAAGTTTTTATGAGCTTAAAGATGTTATCCAATTACAAAAACGAAATCAGGCAACCTTTAGCTAGTCAGTCCTCAGCAAACCAAACCAATAACAAACACAAATTAAACATGACAAGCAAGCGCAAAGCGCTACAAAGAGATAGGACTTTTATTAACGGATCACACAATAAATTACATGTATTATAGTTGTATCCTAAGTAAATGTGAGGCTAAGGTGAGCTGACAGCTAGCTACTCGTTGTATAGGACTGTGACGTGAATGATACAATTTTGTTATCACCAATAGTCACCACAAGAACAACTACCATTTCTAAAATGGTGAAATCTACTAGCATCTTTTATCACAATTTCTCGTCCTGTAACCTTGGCTATAAGTTTAACTGCACTATGGCAATCACCACACACACGATGACTCTGAGTGATTTGCAAAGGTGTCCAATATGGAGTGTTGATAAGTCCAAAAGCTATAGCCAGCTTTTCACTGTGGTATTTTAGAATATGCTGATCCTCTTCAGCCACATCAGGAAGCAAAGTTTCATTCTCCACGGCATAACCATACCTAGATATTTCAACCATCAGGCTGTCTACCTTATCATAAATTTCCTTTCTTTGGGAATGAGATTTGTCTCCACAAAGGAAGGCATAAGGTTGTTTCTTGACTTCAATCCAGCTACATGCTGAAAGCATTCTTAAACCCTTCCTCTTTAAGGTCTGCAAAACACCTGCTGCTTCCTTCAATTTACCAGAACTGTTGTATAGGTTCAGAAGCAATATATAATTACACAGCTTCTCGGGCTCCAACCCATAAAGCTTTTCAGCAGCTAACTTCCCCAGCTCTAGATTCTCGTTCATTCTGCATGCTGTCAACAATGCTGCCCACATGTTTGTGGTTGGTTTGAAAGGAGCACTTCTTATTAGTGCGTAAGCTTCGTCTAATAAGCCCTCCCAGCCTAATAGTTCAATCATACATGCATAATGCATTGCTCTGGGCTTAACCTTGTGATCTCTACTCATAGAGTGAAAAATCTCCCAACCTCTTTCTGATAATCCTGAATGGCTACAAGCAGATAAGACAACAAGGAAAGTCACATGGTTAGGAATCATCCCTTCTTGAAGCATCTGCTCAAACATCTCTACAGCCTCTTCTCCTTGACCGTGGTTACCATATCCGCCAATCAATGCATTCCAAGATATGACATTCTTGCAGCGCATCCTGTTGAAAACATGCTGGGCATCCTGCATCCTACCCCATTTGCTATAGAAGTCTACAAGTGCAGTGTTTGCCACTATATCAGTGCCATAACCATGACGAACTAAAGCAGCATGCACTTGTTTTGCATGATCTAGAGAAGCCAATCTTACACAAATTCTTAACACTATTGAAATAGTAAAATGATTTATTGTAGCACCGCTATCTCGCATGCCAAAGTATAAACTAAGAGCCTCCTCACTATAACCATGAAGTGCATAGCTAGCAATAATGGAATTCCATCCTACAGTTGTCTTCTCTGGCATTTGATCAAATACAAAATGAGCATCATCGATGCTACCACACTTACTGTACATATCAATCAGTGCACAAGACACAAAATTATCATCACCAACCCCTCTTTTCAAAGCGCATGAATGAATCTGCCTTCCCACTTGAACAAGACCCAATCCAGCCGACGCACGAATCATGGTGACAAACGTGCGAGATCTTCCATCATTAAACTCTTCCCACATACACAGAAACAACCTAAAAGCTTCAGAGAAATTCCCACAATCTACAAGTCCACCAATCATGGTCATCCACGAAACCGCGTTTCTCTCAGGCATTTCATCAAACAGCTTCCATGCCTTAAGCATGAGACCACATTTCACATGCATAAACAAAACCCTGTTCATCACAAACAAATCAGGCTCAAACCCACTATTGATCATATAATTATACACCCTCTTAACACCTTGAATCGATCTCAAACAGACACAAGCATTCACCAAAGCATCATAGGTGCTGCCACCCACATCGAAACCATCATATCCAACTTCCAAAATTTCAAACAACTCCATTGCCTCCCGGTACCTATTACACAAAACCAACTTCTCAATCTGACAACAAATCCTAAAAGAGGACAGTTTCCTGATCGGGGTACCCTCCAAAACTGTCACTTCTCTTTCAACATACTCAACTTTCTTTGGTTTGGGTTTCAGCCTTCGTTCCATGGAGGAACAACAAATCCGGGAAAAGGGGTGACACCAATCTCTTACCTTTGAGGCAAAGCAACGCCCCAAAGAGGAAAGGTTCCCAGGAGATGAAGAACCCAGAAGTGGGGTTTGGGAATTGTGAAGAGAAAGTGCAATTTCCATTGGCAATAACAAATGCTGTTAACGAGGAGGGAGGATTAGAATGAGTGCCCCCAATTCCTCGAAGTGAGGAAGGGAACTTGAACATGGATGTGAATGTGAAAAATAGGAAAAAGTGAGATTTGGAACAAGACCTCGTCAGAAACATTGAAGTTTCCGCCCAGGTAGGTTTGGTAGTTACCAACTAAATACTTTTGCAACATCCACATGCACCACGCGTCAACACTGACGTTGTTTCCAAAGTTCTCCGATTGGTGCAACATTTTCTGTGCATTGTGTGTTTTTTTATTCTGTGATTTCATTGGTTTATGTGCATTGGGTTTTTTGATAAATTGAAATCAAAATCCTATTTCATTGCGTTAGTCCATGTTCTCAATTCCGGTAAGTCTATATCAAAATTGTAGCACCACAAAAAAGGGCATCAATTCAAATTTCACAACCATTAATCCGGCCAATTATTCTTTCTAAATTCCATTGGATTGCTTGTGCTTGAGGACTTGCTGTTTTTTACTTAAACATTGTTGTTAGACAAAGAAATGTACAAGATAGTATGCAATCCCTTGGGGTTCTCAAAGTTCTTATAAAAAAGTTAAGCGTGTTCAACATGGAGAAGAAAAAATAAAGTAAAACAGGTAGATTAGTTTAGACGTTTAACAAATTTGGCATCAACAAATTTTGAACAAACTCATATAAGAAATATAACCACATTCAACCCAAAATCATAAGATAATGAATTTATGAATTTTTTTCTTATATAATATCCATCTTACTATTTTTATCAACTTTCCACTTATCTTAAATTCCTATACACTATTTTCAACAGTGGTTCTGAAAAACAGGGAAAACAATTCTTATTTCAACTGAAAATTCAAAATACAATAACAGAAATCAAAATTTGATAAGAGAGATAGCAAACATCTCATTTACATTTACATTATGAACAAACAGAAATTACTTATATTACAAATGTATGGCGCCTGTGCCTTCTATGTGATATACCAAGAGAAATTTAACAACCACCCTTTCAATTGAACCAGAAAAAAAAAGACGAGGTTTGATTATTTAAATATCAAAAATCCATTACTTCGCAGTATTACTTAACATTCCTGTTCCTGATTTTTCTCCCATACATATTCATTCTTTTTGTGTTGTACGTTTTAGGCCATAAGTTTTGCGATTTAAAGTTGTAAACGGGAACATTATCTATATGAGCTTGCATTTCGATCTGTTATTCTTCTTTCCAATCTTGGAGCTGCACATAAGTAACTAAGTTAGAGAAAGAAAAAAAGAGTAAAGGGAGGTAATGGTAGGAATAATAATGAATCTACTTACCAAGTCCATTAGCTTCATGTGTCCTCATGATTCTGAGCCTCCTCACAGAGTTAAGGAACATCCTGATTGCAATTTCAAGGATCAAGGTAGAAAAGTATCAAACAAGATAAAACAAAAGGTCCTACACCTCAACAAATCAATTGCTTTCTCAAATCTCAACAGTTCATGCTTTTTGTTCTGGTTACAATTTTTCACACCATTTCCCTTGTTCCAGAAAAGACCATGACCGGTAAACTCTGATATGATGGATTGTCCACTGAATGGAAGCTTAAGTGTTATGAAACACAGGATGTGCAAATCAGTAGCAAATAGTGATATATTTAATTTAAGCCTTATAGTAGCTAGTAGCTACTTTCTGGCACCATCAATTTTTCATATAGAATCCTGGTACCCCACAAACTACACAAGGGTAGCAGAAATAAAGGTTTAGAACATATAATACTGAGCATAACCATGTTTGCTTCTTTCAGTTATTACCATTAGAGGTAATTTTTCAAAAGGGCTAGGAATCATCAAGAAAGCAGCATGGACTTCCTACCGCACATTCTTAGGTTTGCCACACCAAATGAAACAATACACATATACTATTTGAAAATCAATCAGCAATGCAAATTTTAGGTGGATGGAAAAATATAGAGCATGTGTCAATGATATGCAGCACTTAAAGGGAGAGAAACTTTGAAAACTAAAATGTAATTGATGAGTTCAAACCGAATACTTACCACCAAGGAACATCTCCAACGAGCATCCAATCTCCTTCCTTGTCTTCATAAGTGAGCACAAAGTCGGAAGAACCATCCAGCCATTTTGAATGCCCATTTCCTCCAACTATTGTACCATGATCTTCTCCATTTGATCCTACTACAATGATGTCATCGCCATTGGGGGAAAAGAGGAGTCAAGCACATTGAATAGCCAAAATTAAACTCTATGTTATTTATCAAAACCAAAATGTACTACACACCAACAGAAAAAAAATAAGCCAAACCAGAACTTTATTTATAAAAACAGAATATAATGTTGCTATGTAGTTTTGTACTTTGATCTGTATCTTTGAAATTTGTTACATTTTGATTACTAAAATATGGAGTATACACCAAGATATCTATTTTATTCACAATTAGATAAAACAAAAGGCAGAGTAAAAGGCTAAACCACATGTGCTTGTCAACTTTTCAACCTTCTATTCATGTACAAACTACCTTTTGAACAATAGTAAATAACACATAATTTAGATTTGGCACAGTGAAAAAAAGAGGAAGAAGTTATCATCATGACATGCCAAAAAAATCCATTCCAATGGATTCCAGCTGGTAAAACCCATGAGTTGGATTTGTTTGTTAGACCCCTTTTCCACCTACTTATTAAATGGGGTTGGGGGCGGGTACTGAAGTATATGATACCTAAATGCATTAAATTTACCTTTTGATTTTAGTTGTTTTGATTTATGGGTTGATTAACTTCTCAATTTTGTTGCATTTAGTATGTGGAGCTGTTGATCATTTAGATTTTGATTGTTTTAAGTTATTCGATTGTTATTTTGTAGAGTTTGTATTGAGTGTTGAGAAAACTTTTGGATTTTTTTTCAAAAGGAAATTTTACCTTTGTTAGGGAGGACTGTAGTTGATTCTTCAAACATTTCCTCCAAAGTTTGAGCTAAGGTTTCATAGGAACCATGAACATTCAAATCAACCTTCCTTCCAATTGGTATTCCATCCATTTTTACTTTCACAAACAGGGAATTCCTGAGATTTACGTTTTCCTTGGAAACAGTGTTGTTACTATCACTGCCACCATCTGCACTCTTCCTAACCCCAGTACTAGTGCTTGCTCTTTTGTCAACTGTAGAATTGAAAACTTCCGTGGCTGGTGACTTTGCATGGCTATTATAGTTGTTCATTCTATATGCTCCAAGGGGAGGCCATCCAACAACTTGTCTGCATAAAAAAATCAGTCACAATCACAACAGAAGTGATAATTCCATCACAAGTCAAACAAGAATAACACATGAATCAACAATGTATATTAGGAAGTGGACTTTCACTGTATTATATATTATGAAATGTTTCTTATATGTTCTATACTATCATTATTACAACACAATGAAGAATGTATTAACATTAAGATTTTGATTTAGATATCAAATGGTGAATAAATGAAATTGGATCCAAACATAGCAGACATATTTACAACAACTCTCATATACTTTTGAATCAAGTGAGTTAGACCTTTTAACATATTAGTATACTAGATTAAACAGCAAAAGAAACAAGAGGGTGATTTGGTATTAAGGTAATTTACCTGGGAGAGGTAGCAGGAAGAACAGAATCAGAACCAGAATCAGAAATAGAGACAGGTCTCTTGGTTCCAGAAGTGAGAATGGTAATCCCACTGAATGAGGAAGCTGGGGCATAGGGAGAGAGGGTCAAGGAGAGAGCCAATTCAATATCAGATGAAGAATCCTGTGAAGAGTTATCATCTTTAGACATTGAAGCACACCTGGTGTAATGAGAAGCGTGTGTGAAGAGTGGAATACTGAAGTTGAAGAGTGAAAACAAAGAAGAAGAGGAAGAAGACAATGGCGTGGTGAACAAGGGTCTTAGAATCGTTACCGTGTGGTCCACGTGTCTGCTTTGATCATCATTCCTCGAAATTAGGAGAAGTGGTTGCAATTAGCAACCGTGGTAGGGCCCACACTAGCTTCAAAGACATTGCGACAAACGCTCCACAAAATACCATGTTTCTGTCCTTTACCTCAACAAAAGTAACCATCGACGTCGTTTTCATATAAATAAACTGCCACGTGTCAATCGTGCTTCTTGCCACCTGGCGTTTGTCCATACTGCAGGAGACCGCCATCTACAGCATGACGTAGAAGTGGTAGAATATGAAAATGTCATTAAAATTCGTATTATCTTTTTTCCTAAAATTTGTATTTTGTTTATTTTATCTGCTATGGTTAACATGTTTTTATTTTTCATCTGCTTTGGATATATAGTTAGCAAACCAAAGACTTCCTCATGGATTTTTAACTGTATAGTATTAAATTAAGACAAAGTTTAATGTCGTAAGTGTATATATTCTTTGGTTTAAATTAGAATTTTATATATGCTTGTAACAGTATTAGAAAATTATTAAATAATAATTAATTTTTATATTAATTAAATTATATATTATTTTAGAAATAAAAATTTATTAATATTTAAATTAATTTTTATTATTAATAAATAATTTTTAATTTAATATTTAATTAGTTATCAATATTTAAATTTTAAAATTAGTTAATTAAAGTATTTGATAACTAATTAAATACTAATTTAAAAACTATTTATCAATAATAAAAATTAATTTAAATATTAATAATTTTTCCAGTCTTTAAAATAGTATTTAATTTAATCAATATAGCAACTAATTATTATTGATCTCTAAAATTGGTTTTTATTTAATAATTATTTTAGTGTGAATTATATAATACAAGTCAATATTAAAGGTCATTATAAATTGTTAAAGAAAAAATTTAATTTTAACTAAATAATTTTAGAAAATGTATATTAAATATTAATATCACATTTCACTACAAGAAAATCATGAAATATAAACTAATTTTTAGAGACTAAAAATAATAAGTTGCTATAGTGACTAAGTTATAGACCATTTTAGAGACTAAAAACAATTAGTTTCTATCATTGTTAAATGGTTTCTTAATCAACAACCAAGGTTTTTGCTACCAATAATTTAGATTCTCAATTAAAAATTGTCCCTAATCTATTGCCCTAATTTTTCCAATTAAAAACATTTTTTCTTGCAACAATCAAAAACTCATTAGCACCATCACCTTGAAGAGTCTCACTTAATAATATCAGGTGATCATTACACAATCAGAACTCAGCGACCACGACAGAAACACAATCGTCGCACAACCAGAACTGAGACAAAGGTGAACACAAACTCAATGAACATGACAACAACAAAGGTGAGGGAAGTGACCACAAACAGAGGTGAGACAACAATGAACATGATAAACAACCACAACGAAGCGACCTCAACCAACGAAAGAACATCAATTTGATTTCTAGTTTAGAAACGATATTATTTTAGGTTTAAAAAAATCCCTATGAACTTATCGACTTGGTTGCCAACTCATGGGTTCAAACGAATTCACTAAATTTACAACAAGTTTATCACTCCAAAAACAAGTTTGCTTTTGAGTTAACTCGTCCATAGTGAATGGAAATGTAAACTTGTCAGGAGTTTGATAACTTGTGCACTTTTATTGCAATGGAATTGTTTTCCTAAAACAAAAATCTAGATAAATCTTTGAATTTCTTCTTATTTTAATTTTGAATTTTGCTATATCTTGAAACAGGGATGCGTGGCAGATAGGATCATATAGGTTGCTTTTATACATCTAGCACGTAAATAGGTTATATCCCCTCATGTGAAATAGGAGTGGTATGTCTTTACATATGTCACCCCTTATATATATCTGATAAAAATAATGAAGTATATTATTACCTAGATGAAATAAAACATGGGATACCAAGTTTCTTAAAGTGAAAACACATTTTTATTTTTATCATAACAAATGATCACGTCTTGCTATTCTTAAGCATTATTACTTTGGGGTCACTGATATTTGTACCCGTGGTAGACACCCTCATGACACGTTTGGTACTTCCAAGAAGAAATAAATGAATTACAAGAGTGTGGAAGAAAATCATAGCTACATATACCCTTAGAAGAAGATATATGTAAATATAAAACCAGTATGAAAACATTGCTGAAAAGAGAAGAGAATATATATAAATATAAAACCAGTTCACAACTTCTTATACCAAAACCCCAGCAAAGTTTAAACCCTAAAGAAATAACTCACAGATTTTATTATCTTTTCAAACTAAATATCCTCTCAAATCCGATTTATTTATTAACTTTAACGTAGCTGATTTAGCTTTCCATGAGAAAATTAATTTAAACAACTGAGAAATTACGAAACTCGATGCAAAAAAGTTAAAACATCATACATAAAAAAATACGATATTAAAACGGCAATTAAAAAAGTGATAATTCTGGGTGTAGACTTTATAAAAAAAACTTAACATAATTGAAAAGTACAATATTATTAAAGAATATTATTCTTACGTTCCTTCATCAATATTGCATTAATTCTGCCAATTCACAATCAGCACCACCAGCACTCCAAAAAGGATCGCAAGCTTAACTTTTTCAATGAGCTTATCTTATAATAGCATATATAGAATCTGTTTAAATACAATAAAATTCCATAAAAACTAATGAGACAAAAAAATCTTCAGAACTTAAAATTAGTTTATACAAAAATTAAAAATTAGACCCACAATGATTTTGAAAAATTTATTCAATTTTTCTTTCTATTTTCTTCTCTTGTAAGTGTATATCAAAATGTTTATTCACCCGGACTGATAGTAAAGGAGACATTAATAGGCTGCCAATGACAAAGTAACCAAATAAAAACTACCACAGTGCTTACCTCAGTAGTCAAGAAAATTACAATCTCCAAAAAATAGCTAGCAAGATCAAAAGGAAAAGACAAAATGCAAAATAAAGAAAATTTACATCACTCCACAAGGAAAATTTTATTTTCATTATAAAATAAAACGGTGAATAATATTATAACACGTTACCCAAAGAATATTTGGAAATAAATTTATTCTGTCAAAGCCAAAATATTGACGTCCACCTAGACTAAAAATCATATAAAATATTTAAACAAAATGGTCAAAAACTTGTTTTTAGATGGATTAAAGATTGCTAATTAAGCTTTTATTGATTAGAACTCAAATTTGCCTTTGAATTTTCCGATGGATGAGGTGTGCTCTCGGTGCAAGCAGTGCAAGAAAGAGGATTGTCAACAAGATTGATCCGCAATGTTCGGTGCCTCTCCTCATTCCCAGGTACATGGAGGAGAGCATCCATGATTAAAATGTCCCAGTCACGATGAAGGAAAAAGGAAGACCAAGTTTCATCTGTTTCAAAGAAGCCAAACCAATAATAATTTCCGTTACCTATCAAACTGGCCTCGGTGTTCCCACTTTCCAAACTCTAGATCTTATAAAGTCAAGTACAATTCACAAGCAAAAGAATATAATATGTCAAGGTAAACAGCCAGATCATGGTGGTTATACATACACACTAAAATGGTTAACTAGCAGTTTGTGAAAAGGTTTTCATTCGAATCATAAAGATAAATATTCAAATTACTAACCTCCATTTCGAACTGCCTTCAGCTGCAAGATACCGGTGCCTTGCGGCCCAGAAACAGGAAATGAGCATGAAACAGAATGTCTTTTATGAGCTACTGCAAGAGATGCATTGTACCATGGACCTTTAAGAATAGGTTCTCCAATAGCATCTATTAGTCCTTGGTTCTTGATAGCCTTCTCCATGGCCTTGCTGAAAATTTTGCAGCCAATAACTTTAGGGGCTGCCATGGTAGACAAGTTTTCAACTTTGAAATGTAAAGAACAAAAGTCGAGAAACTACTTATGAGATAAGTCATATGTATTAGTAACAGTCTCATAAAAGTATTGAATAAGCTAACTATCTAGTATCTAATATGTAAAAGAAAAATAAAAATAGAATAGGATTTATAAGGTGAGATAGGATGATGAAGAATTTGAAAATAGCGCTTATTTTAATCAAAGTTGGAGAGCTAGGTAGCTGGAGTGTAGATAGAAAAGGACAAAAATAGAACAAATATCTCAGAAGCCCCTCTTACTCCATGAGAAACTTTTGTAGTTAGCAACTAAGAGTATAATTATTATCTCAGTATTCTAGATCTGATTTGTGCGCACCACCTTAGTGCCCTTGTTCTTTTCTATGGAAAATGAAAATGCCATGCAGAGTAGAGCTATTTCGGGAAAAAAAAAAAGATAACCACAAAACTTAGATGCTAAAAGGTTTCAGTTAAACAAGGACAAGTTTTGGCCTCCTTGAGGAACATAGCCTTTCCATGGACAATAACGATGGGAGTTAGGAAATATCATAAACAAAGTCTAAAAAACACTATGTTAAAATGCATCTCTTAATAGTTTTCTCAGGCCCGGCTAATGCAGTCCCAAGAGATTAAGGTAAAATAACTAGCTATTATCAACTCTTAACTCGGAATACCAAATAACATCTCAATATACCTGCTACATCCACGATATATGGCAAGGTCATCAAGGGCACTCAGAGCGACACCACCAGTAATAGTAACCAAAATAAATGACACTGCCTTTCTACCATAGTATTTGCTGGTCTCTTCATCCACATTCCTCGTGGAACTGCAACAGTTTAAAAAATGGTAGTATATTACAGTTCAATTATGATGTCAATTTCAAAAATATACCTAAAAAATGCATCTATTCTTTAATCATCTAGGAAAAGCATATCTATCTACAGATCCCTAACTAGATAAAAGAAATATGCTAAGAATGACAAGCAACAAGAGCACAAATTTGTATGAGTACATATCCTCCATATTCATTTAAATGAAAAATGTTAACAAGTACTTCGTTTTTTCACTTGCAAAAGAAGTTCAGCTTAAAAAAATAAGTATTACTTTGGGTAGAAATATAGTTTGGATCCCTCATCCGATTTTATTTTTTTTTGTATTTGCTCTGGTAATTTTAAAAGGTTTCACTTTAACACGTTAATCTGTTCAATTTGGTGATACGTGACAAAGTTCGAGAGATGCTACTTCAGATGGGCATTTCCACATTAAACAAAATTAACAATGTTACTGCATAAAATAGACAGAAAGACCATTTTGATATAACAAAACCTAAATAAAACTTTTTAAACTAAACCAAACACTAAGATGAGGAGCCAAAAAATATATTTTTAGCCTATTATTCAACTTCCTTTGCTTTAGAACTCGTCTCGGAATATTCTGAATTCACGGGCTTTACCTATCGCGATGAAAACTGTAAAATTCCTAATTTGAGTTACAGAATATAATTACTTTGTTGAGCTATGAATTCGGAAATTTTAAAGCGTGAAAAATTGAGGGCATTAATGAGTGTTTGAGTACACTCAAAATCCCCAATCCCCAATTCTTGCAAACCTCGTCACATACATATAATTTAACAATTGATCTCTAATAGAAACGCATAACTTACAAAATCTAAAACAGCCAATAAAATTTACGAGTAACAATCAAATCCACTACAAGGCGAAAATAAAGACAAGGAGGGCAATAAGATGGAAATAGAAGAAGAACCATAGAGCTTACGAGGAAATCTGAGGTTTTGGGGAGAGTTTGAGGAATGAGCTTAACCTCTTCACCAACATGATCAATCAACAAATGTCGTGTCACCGTTGTCGGTGGCTTGCGATTTCGCGGTTATCAAAACGAACTACGAGAAATTGCGATGTTGCGTAGTATATTAACGTGAAGATGAAAAATTGTAGGTTTTTTTGGGAACGAAAATGGAGCGAAAACTCAATTATGATAAACCCTAAACTTACAGGACGAGATTCGAGAAAGATTGTGAGTTTTAGTACTATTATTACATCCCAAAACTCAAATTTGAAAATAATTTTACATTTGATTTATTCGATTTTTAGTTAATTCTGTTTTTGTCTTCATTTAATTCTTAAATCTTTTGCATAAATTGTGAGAGGAATAATAAACAGGCTTGTTTTGTTGTTTTCTTTTATTGAAAAAAAAAATCTACAAAATAAACAATTACTTAGTAATTTCTTTAAAAAAAAGAAAAAAGAAAACAAAAGTTTTTTTTTTCTACTTCTACTTTTATACAGTCATATTTTTTAAGCACAACTAAAGATTCAATGATAAAAGACTAATTGCAAAGTTAAAAACAATGTTAGTATAAGGATATTATTTATTTCTGTTTTTCCATTCTTTTTAGAAGATGTTAAGAAAATAGAAAATGATGTGTTAATTACAATAATTTAAATATCCTCACATATTCAGTAGTGGTGAAAGTTCTTCTTATTTTAACGTGATAATTAAAAAATATATATATTAATTATTAAGAAGTAGATTTTAAATATAACTTAATTTTATAAAATAAAATTTATTAAATACTTTAACAAGAAGTAACAATAAAATCTCATTAACGTATGTTCTAAATAATTATAATATAATAATATTTAAATTTAATTCAACATTATAAATTTATTTTATAAGTTTATTTATTTATATACTATAAAATATTTTTATATTTAATCGATTTCAACACTAATATTTTAAAACATTTTAACATTTATATTTTTTTAATAAATAGTTTGTTAAATTACAATTGAAATTTTCATATGTATGTTATTTGATAATACATGTGAGTTTTTACTTCATGTTATTTTTTTCGTATTTTAAATATAGTTGTCAATAAGATTAAATCAGTTTCTTCTTAGATTTTAAGTTTTTCTTTCATAATTTTTTTCTTTTGTAGTATTTTATTTTCTATGTTTGACTTCCTAGAGGATCTTTAAATATCTTTGACTGATTAAAGTAACTTAAAATAAGAGAAGTTAATTATTTTTTAAATTCTAATTTAAGTTTTGTTATAATGATTTGATTTTATATGTATGTATGTGTGAAATGGTGGAAGTTTTTCTTTTGTTTTGGAAAAAATAAATAAACCTTATTAATAAGTTTATGGACATAAATTGAAAATGTTGGATAAAAAATATAAATGCACTATAATACTCTTATTTAGCATCTAACTACTTACGATAATATAAGTAAAAATATAATTTTTTTCAATTTATAAACATCTATTTAGAAAATAAAACAGTGCTTAGTTTCCATGTTGATATATGGGCATAACAAGTGTAAGTATTATCGTCTACATCTTTAAAAAAATAAAACAAGGCAAATTCGTATTCGAATATAATATTTTAAATTCATTTTCATTTATTATTTGATAAACTTGTTTGGGATATAGCACATTTTTCTTAACCATTTAAATGCATTAATGTCTTTAAATGAATTATATTGCAAATTATTGATTTTATTTTATTTCGAATGCCCTACAACAGAAACATAAAAGTTCAACAGAAACATAAAAGTTCAATTATATATATTTATTAAATATATAATTTTAACTTAATTGTTTTAATCATTAAGATTTATATTATTTAAATTTTAAAATAAGTATTTTATGTGTTGTATACTTACAGAAAAAAAATTAACATATATTTTTTTTTCTTTCACTATCTTTTGAATTGATTAGTTTTTTTACACAAGATCATTACATTCAAGGGAAATTTTACCAGTATTTTTTTATTGACTGAAATTCATCATTTATGTGTGATCTATAAAAAAAACTCTTAAAATTTTTATTCGATATACTTATTTAGAGAGTTTTACTCGAATTTCATTGATGATAAAAATGTGTTAAAAATAATGTATTATTAAGTTTGAAAACAAAATAATGTATTAGTCAAGAGCTGAAGGATGTTATCTCCGGTTGCACATATCATTTTGATTATTAAACCTCATATTGACTTTGGGTTCTAACCTAATTTTGCATAGTAATTTCTATTACCGTTTGTTTATATATAAGCTATAAGTATTTGTTAGAACCCATCATTAATTAAAAATACAGAACTTTTTCCAGTAATTATATTTTTATATTTAATCAAAATGTTAACTTTTCATAAGTCTAAATGATGCACTTTCATTTTCCTTTTATTTGAACAAAACTATACTTTAAGTCTCTTGTATTCTCATATATATGATAATTATTTTTCTATATTTTTTTTTTTTAAGTAAGATTATCAATTTTTTAATTATTTAATATTATTTAAAATGTTATTATTTATAATTTAAAAGATAAAAGATTTTATTACTATTATTTATATTATAGAAAGTCAAAACACTACTTCCAATAACGTTGTTTTTATCACAATTATATGGAAAAATTTGTCATAAATATTTCATTTGAGAGTTAAGAGATTACTTCTAATTCAAAATCTTAAAATAATAGATATAATGTATGTTTTTTTTTATATAACTCATTCATAATATTTATTTATGCATGCATGATATCAAACTCACACTTATAATAAAAAAAATATTTATAAATGAATTGATGAATTTGTGACCTCAATTCTAATTAGAAAAGGCATGGGAAGATGATAGGTTTACAATTTTAGGTTTCGGCTGCTGATAAAAATCTTCAATTGAATTTCGTCTATGTATCAACACTGTAAGACGTTTTCTTCGGAATTGTAATCATCCTTTTTATTATAACAAGAGAGAAAACAAAAACAATATAAAGTATAGGTTACGTATCCAGAATAAAAATAGTTTGACATTGTAATCAATTTTAAATTAGCACATTTAGAATAATTGATTTAAAATTTATATCAATAATGATATTTAATCAGGTATTAGTATAAAATTATTTCTTTAATTGCCCATTTAGTCTTTAATATTTATAAATTTTACTTTTTAGTTCTTATATTTAAAGATTGTCAATTTTATCATTTTACATTATTTTAGTTTTTATTTCTACAATTTATAGGGTTTAAAATACATTTAAATGTAAAATTTATTCAATCACATGTAGTAAATGGATAATTACACCCCTTTTGTCATCTAGAATTTGTATCCATCTTCTCTAGGTTTAATTAATCTTTGTTTTGATGTCTAATGTAAAAAGTTTATGGTATTAATTTTTTTTCATTTTTTCAATTTTTTTTTTGTTTGTTTTTATATTTCAAATGTCACATTTTTGTTGCTTTTCTTTCTTTATTATCTTTCATGACTTAGAAAGAAATAGAAAACATTAAAAACGACAAAAGAAATAGAAAACTTGTTAACATAAGAGGATGTACAGCAGAATACAGTTCCAAAAACGAGGAAGCACGTTTTGATTTTGTTTCTACAATTGAATTTTGTTTCAGGAATCTCCCATGGAATATCTTGGAAGATCAATTACAAGTTGTGTACTAGAAATGCAGAAGTGTCAAATAAGCGCGTGAACGAGGCACGTGTAGGGAGAAGAAGAGTTTGTTTGTGTCAATACAAACGTGAAATGAAACAAAGTTGAATTAAGATTTTGGTGTCCCAAGCCAAACAATAATTAGGGTCATGCCCTCCATGTGAAAGGTTGGTATGCTAATGCTAGTACTTTCTTCAATAATGCTTCATTTTCTTTTTCTTCTTTTTGTAATAATATTAATAATATTTATAATGCTTCATTTTAATTACTGCATTGGAAACAATTGTGCCCTTTTCCAAGTTCTTTTCAATTTCCATGTGCACTGTCGTCCAAGTACTCTTCAAGTTGATATTTTTCTGTCATCCAAATGCTATATCTACCACACATTCACCACCCAAATGAATTTTTATTTTTTAGGGGGGGAAATAAACCACCTTTTTTTGTTTATTGATTATAATATTTGACAGAGAAGGTTAAACCACTCACATTCACATGCACCCTCAGGAAAAGTCTTCTACTTTATTATATAAAGGATCCTGCTTTTGTACATTTAAATGTTTTCATTTGGTGTGTGCTACTATAAAAAATCTCTCCCTTCCAATCACTCCTCTGAAATTACATAGATTAAAGGGTCATCGAGGACTCTTTCAGCATCTCAAAAGGGTATTGTTCTTTTCTTCTCTTTCTCTTCCTTTTCCAAACCAAACATTATTTTTCTGTGTTATTTACTGGACAATTAGCATCGTTACTTTTCCTTGTATCCATCATGTCAATTTGTTTTGTGTTTGAAAAACCAATATGCTTTATGACTTTCTCTTCTCTAGTGTTTTTTTTTTTTGGTTTTCCTGAAGAAGTAATTTGCAGTTTTGTTCTATTTTCTCCATGATTTATACTCAAAAGGCTAGGGACAGCCACACAGAAGTTATCTTGAATCAGAAAACATGCTGCTAAGAAGCTCTTCAACTCCAGTTCTTGGATCCCTCCTTTCTAACTTCACAGATAGTCCTAACAACAATATTCACTCAGAATCCAGTCATGCACCTAAACACCTTCCACCAACCAGCTTCCCCCAACATTATCACAAGCTTTATGTCCACCAAACTGGGTCCTTCACTCACCCTTCCTTCTCATGTGGTTCTTCTCCAATCTCTCCCTCGATCGGTGAGCTTGAAAGGCAAAACAAAGGCTTTAGAAGAGTTCAATCTGATGGGAACTTGCAAGACTTAGCCTACTCTTGCAACAATGAAGACATTTTGGAATTTTCCGAGCCTCCTAAGAGGTTTTCAACGAGGAACAGGTGCTTAGTGCTGGAGACCATTCCTTCTTTCTCGGTGGGTAAGCACAATGGCTTGCGTGTAGAAGAGGAAGATGAAGAAATGGAAAGTGAGAGCGAAGATGGGGAGGAGAAGAAAGGAGAGGGGTTGAGTGTGGTGAATGGAGTGGTATTGAGTGAAGGTGGGAAAGCTGAAGATGGAGTTTGCAGGGTGAGTTTTGGTGAGCAGGAAGAGGTTGGTAGTGGTAAAGAAATGTATCTTGCAAAGGGGCTTGGTGTAGAGTGCTGTGGGGATGGCATAGGTGGCTGCATAGGGGGTGGTGGAGGTAGCAGTGATCAAAATCCTTTGGGTTCTGGAGGGAATGGAGATAGGCATGAAGTGGAGGAATTTTACAAGAAAATGGTGAAAGAAAATCCTGGGGATCCTTTGTTTCTGAGGAATTATGCTAATTTTTTGTATCAGGTTAGTTCTGCTTCCTTGTGTTTTCAAAACAAAATCTTGAAATTTTGAAAGGAGAAAACTTAAATACAAGTATTAGGGGTTATTTTTATTATTCTTTAATTTTAATAAGATTTGATACTTTGGTAATTACAATCTTTTAATACTAACCCTTATTATATAGACTTTTGAAATAAAATCTTCAATTCTGATCCGAGAACGTCACAAATCACATCTAAACAGCTATATCTAAGCCTTGATAACCAATTTGTTGGGTCATAATAAGCTACTTTTACAACTTCTTTCAGAGGATTTGGTTACTTGGAAGTGAAAATCCAGTGTTGATTTCAATCAAATGACTTTGTAACTTTAACTACAAATCCCTTAGTGTTAGGAAAAACACCAAAACTTGGGTTTGTTAGTGGGTGTTTTTGGTGATGATTTCTGTCTGTTTACAGTGCAAACAGGATCTTGAAGGAGCAGAGGAGTACTATTCCCGTGCCATACTGGCAGACCCAAATGATGGAGATGTTCTATCACAGTATGGGAAGCTAGTTTGGGAGGTACACCATGACCAAGAACGTGCCTCCAGCTATTTTGAAAGAGCAGTCCAAGCCTCTCCTGAAGACAGGTATGCATGTGATGTGGTGCTGTGCAGAACATTTAGTATATTATGTTATTTTTTAGAGCTTTATATTGTATGGAAATGCATTCTGACAATAGAAGTTATGGTTTTATGATCACAGCCATGTACATGCAGCATATGCTAGTTTCCTATGGGACGCAGAGGAAGAGGAGGATGGTAACAATGAACCACAGTGTTTACCGCCTCATTCTCATCAAGGAGCTATGGCTACAGCAGGTGCTTGAATGGGTGGGGTTCGACAGCACAAGCGAGTGTCTTATCATCATGTATTGAAATTCTTGTATCGAAGGCAATGTATGTAAGGGTTGGTTCTGTTCAGAGGGCTGCACATTCTATTAATAACACAAACCTACGATCTGTAGCTTTGAGTTTCTGTAGCACAGTTGGTTCGTTTCCTTTGGATGCCAAATTAGTAAGACGTGCTCAGAGTTGTGCGAAAACCAATAATTTAATCAACGTCTACTGCTTGTTAACACGTTTTATTTGGGACTAGTACTTGTATGTTTCATCAAAGGCATTGCACTACTTAAGAAGGAGAATATATATTAGATGAAGAAAATGGCATGAACTGAGGAAACAACACATTAAGCCATTGAACTACAAATATCAGAACATTGACACACAGGAGGGAATCAACATGGTAAGTAATGAGAACGTACCAGCTTGAAACATACACAAGGGACGGATCATGAAAAAGGTTATGGAAGACCTCCATCTGAACTCAACTTTGAAGGTTATGAAGGGTCTTCTTGAACTGATTATAGAAAGGAGAAGAAGGAATTGAATGTTGTTGCTCAACATCTGTCTCATGGAAAAGCCACTTTCTATTTCGTCAAATCATGATACCCACAAGAAATGAGACCGATAAACTTTAAAACTGACTTTTAATAGCAAACACACATGTTTAAACGAAATAGTAGATTTTATTTATAGAATATTATGGAACTTTACACGTAGAAGTAAAAAAAACTTTGCGTGGTGTTCAATAATCTTTACTCAAGATTCTAACAAAATAATCTAGCATGTAAAACATGTACAGGATAAATGTCTTTTTTATATAATTAGAACATTCGTTAAATTAGTAATTTTTAAATATATTCATCAATTACAAAAACAGTATGTTAAAACCTTTGGAAGAAAAACAATTACAAAGTCATTTTTAAATTAAATTAGAAAAACAATTACAAAGTCAAATACAAATGAAAAATAATTCATATTTGGAAGAAATATTTTTCATGAATTACAAAAACAGTATGTTAAAACCTTTAAAAACGAGTATGAAAAACTCTTAAGAATGTAAAAATAATGAGATTTCAATTTTAAAATTTATAATACCGATGAATTGCTAACACAGCCAAACGGTAGAAATTCAATTAAAATATCTAGAATTTTTAACCACTTGAGAACAATTTGTTTATCAAACTCAATTAAAAATACCTAAAGCTTTAAATATCATCCGTAGCTTTTGATATACGGTTTAGCTAACATAACATAATTCTAACACGTTCAAGCATTATCCATATGCGGCATAAGATTAAAATTATAAAACCATGTTCACGATGAAAATAAAGACCCAGTATGTAGCTATATTAACAAAATGGTTTTGAATTGATTTGGGTTTTCAAAATAATAGATAATGTAGTTTTAGTTGTTTTGAAGTAAAGTCGATGATTAAATGAAAAGATTTGACTATTTACTAAAGGCAAAATGGAAGAGAAAAATTATAAGATTCCACCCAGGGGTACTTACTAAAGGCAACGAGCCGATAAACACATAGATGCACCCCATCTGATTGATTTCTAAACTAAACCACATATTACTTTCAACACCCCTTCTGATTAAAATGCCGCCACAATCCAAACACGGAACATTACAAACAACCAAAACTTCCCACCTGAATGGCATGCTAAAGAACATTCAAGGGGAACCAACTGATCTATGCTTGCGAAACAAACTGTTTTTAAGTCTCAATGGCTTTTACTTGAACAAGACGCACCCAAACGTAAGACTACTTTATGTGAAACCACAGAAGAAAATGTTCTGCAGTAAATACCCACACCAAGCATAGATTTCACTGTTCTGCAGTATAAGCCCTTTCAACAGCATCTTCTCAGTCCTTGCTTTTGCCAAAATTTTATCATCGTGAACTACGCTGAACATAACCATCGCCTCTTAGTCTGGAGTAGTCTGAATTCTCCAGATTACTTCCCCTTCCCATGTTCCTAGCACCAAAACGCCCTCTTGGAGCATCTGCTTGATAGCTGCTTCTGCCTCTTCCCCTTCCTGATCACCAAAATCAAAAGTAAGTGGATGTCAATATAACCATATCATTTTATAATTTTAACAGAAAACACTTCAGAACTGACCACGAAGACCATCAAAATTTTACAGACATATCTCTTCCAAATCAATTTATGTATAAATATTGATAGTATACTAGGATGAGTTTCTCCATAAGCACCTCTAGGAAAAAAAATTGGAATTAACTTTCGATACTAAATTTAGTTCATCGCTAAGCTAATTTGTAAGAAAAAATCATATATTTTTTTATGTTTAACCTGTGCATAAGTTAATTTTAGTTATGGAGAAACTCATTTCAACCTTTTCTTGTGTTTCTCCAAACGGGTCCAAAATAAAATAAGTTTCAATAAAAAAGGGAGCACGTAGTGTAAGTACAGATGAAGCTTAGGTATGCCATAGGCATTTACAAAAAGCTTAGGTATCCCTAGAATAAAACTAGGCAAAAATCCATCGAATACAAGAAAGCCCAAAAGAATCCCAGCTCAAAAAAAAAACGATAAAACCACATCATTTTTAATGTACTGGTAAATCTTCTAAAAGTTTTATTTTGGTCATTCACACCAAGTTAAACTGTAGTACCAAAAACACATATTCCAATCCTCTAATGTTATTATAAGGACAACAATCGAAACAAGGATAGCCAACCTGCAACCAGTCATATTATATTTGGTCTGGAAAAAGAGGAAATAATTGCATTACATATATTTGGTCTGCAAGTCTACTTCCTGGGTTTATACCTTACGATTCAACCATATTATCTTCAATCCAATTCCAGGATGGACCCATAATTCCTCCTTCTAAAACTGTTGGAGCCCTCTTTCACTAATTAAAAAACGAAAATATAGACACCATCCACAAAAATTATATTTATTATGTCTGTTGCTTAACAAAAAGTCTGTATTCTCCCTAATCTTAAATCAAACCCATTAGTCTCCTTCAAGTACTAATATGACATGCCCTTTAGAACTTAATACTTTGGGGTTTAACCTAAATTACCTAATAGGGATCTGTTTATTAGAAAATTCTTTAGAAACACTATTAGGAGAGAAAAATACAATACAAAGGAAAAAGGAAATCAGTTTCTCCATAAGCTAAAATTAGTTTATGCATTAAAGAACAGATTTTGGAGAAGCTAATAGGAAACAACTATAAATTAGCTCATGCGTAAGATAATATTAGCTTATGGAGAGGCTCATTTCTTTTTCCTTATTTTTCTCTCTAAAAATTATTTATGGAGAAGTTCCTCCAATCATGCATGCACATTTAGTAATAAATACCAATTTCTTCATAACAGGTTCCCTAGCATGTACAGCCAAAAGAAAAGGCTATCACTCAAATCACTAATGCTATTAAACATGTATTCATTAGGTGTGCACTGCTACACTAACAATTGCAGCAAGCGATAAACACCTTCCAAGGATATAGACCACACAACTTGAGAAGCTAAAACCTTTGAAAAGAGTAAGAGATAAATGAAAAGGTAGAACATTACTTCCTCCTCGAACTGCACTGCCACTGTTTGGCCTCCGCTCCTCTATGTATACTTGTCTTCCAGCCAACTGAATTGGAGAAGCCTATAATAAAGTATAGAATCAAGTTAGATAAGAACCATGTCATTACAACAAAAAGAGTCCTGTAAATCAACAACAAAAAAAGATGTTATATGTGTGTTTTCAGTTTAACAAGGTACTTAATATTAGATTATCAAATGAATGTTGGGTTTAACAAGAAAACACGACATAAAATAAGCACAAACCTGAAGCGCATTTTGAACACCAATAATGTCTTCAAATTCCACAAATGCATAGCACACTCCAATTTCCTGTACACATCAATTTTTACTTTACCTTTTGTAAATTTCTCATGAATAATGAGCATTTAATTTAATCCAACGAGTGAGGAGCTACCTTTCGAACCCTAATGAATATTCCATCTGGCTTAATTCTGCCAAAACTCTTAAATTCCAGGTCAATCTCTGCTTCAGTAACGTTAGCAGGCAAGTTTCTCACATAGACAGAGGTTACTTCACCTGGAACGATTAAGATCAGAAATCAACTTTTAATGTTTTAATTCTAAAAATTCTAAGACTATGTTAGACAATGTGAGTCATGCAACAACGTTCAAGAAATGTGGTTTCCAAAATGCTAGAACTGAACCATTTTCACCATAAAGAATGTCGAAAAAAAAATTATAAATATTATGGATCAAAATGTTTATGCACATAACATCCTCTGGCGTTTAGCGTCTGCCAAAATAATTTTGGCCTGAAAAATCTTCCTGCATGTATAATTTTCACTCCTAATAGAAAATAGAAAGTCCAGCAATCAAGACTTCTCCAAGAATGAAAACAAAATCCCACACCATTACAAAAATGATACAAGTAATAAAAGTATATAGACACCAGCAACACAACGAAAAGGATCATAATATGATAAACTAAACCTTCATCTTCTAGTCCATAACTTTCATCTGCAGGCTCAGACCCTGACTCAGGGACATACATAGATGCAGGGCTTGACTGCTGAATAGCAGGCTGTGCTACATGGTTCAACTCTGAAGGAGGTGGACCACTTTTAAAGGTATATTGTGGAATATGCTGTGGAGCGGCTGACAACACAGGCTGCCCTTTGGAGACTAGTAACTGCAAGTTCATTGTGACACGATTAAATTAAGAAAAAATCCCAAAAGCTGAAAATCAATTCTTCTTTGATTATGTTTAAGTCCAACATGTATAAAAGGACAATAAATTAACACTTCACTAATATTTGATGCCAAGTTTTTATTTAAGAGAGGCCAGGCAAAGAAAGAGAAAATTCCAAAGTAACTTCTGACAAGAAAACTGAATTTCTTGACGACCTTAAAATTTTCAGTCCTTTACTGTTTTCCTCCGTCATCTAAGATACTACAAAATATAATTCTGCCTAGTCAAAAACCCCCCTAAAGAAGACAAATAAGGGAAAAAATTACATAAAGTTTCTGTGTTGTTTGCGTGTACTGTTTTTCAATCAAAATTAAATGCTAGTAGCCCAGACGGAAATCTACATCTAGGAGAGCTAAATAAACCTCAACACATTCTTGATTGCAAACAATTTCAGGAAATCATGATTATGGAAACATAAAAGACTACTTAAAAGATGGTTTAAGTAAAGATTTGTTACTTCAACAGTATGTACACGTTGTTAATGGACAGTGCATAGTTACACAAAAATAAAAAGTTTATTAAAAAAAGACTGGTGGAAGTATTACATACAATAGAAGCGTAAGTTTTCTTAGGAGGCTCTTCAAAAGACTCTTCCACAAGAGCTGCAGGGGGGTCTTTGACAGTGTGCGCAACACTATGCATTGGGGGAGATGCCTCCTGCGCAGAAGTTTCCTCCACAACAATTTCGTTTTCAAGATCTTCATGTAGCTGCTGGTGGTGCTCAGGAAGACTGTACTTGTCCACTGGATCATCATCAATATGAACTGAGTTGACATATTCCCTAGCTTCTTCCTCCAAACCGTAGTCTGATGCTGCTAAATCACAAACTCAGGATTCAATAAAAAAAACACAATTCTTTTTCTATAAAAAAAATTCTGCAATACATATACATATTATTTAATTTTAGTTTGGACAGATCAAGATTAAGGGCTGTGAGAAAATCTGTCATACCAGCAAGCATTCTCAGAAACCTATTATGGTTACTTAAAAACTTTGTATTGAATATGGAACATTTGATGCACAGATTATGAATCCCCTCTTAACTAAATAGATTAAAGCACAAATTTTCAGTTAAACTAGTACAAAATTGTCCTAAAAACATCATTCTGCAGCTAATTTACCTGGGGGCTCTGCAAGAGATGCAGAAACATGTGGTTGTGTATCCATTGCTTCGGATGCCACTGGTATCATATTTGGGTATGTAACGTCTTCTTCAACAAAATGAAAGATATCATTCAGGACAAAGTAGCCCTTCTCCTGAGGAGCGAGAAAGAATGTTTGAACAAACTTCCGCCTTCCACTGATATCCTTCAACTTCACAGAACCTGAGACCATGACAAGGACACCGCCATCCCAAGAGTCAAGAGAATTGATTGTCTTGATCTCAATTGAAGTGAAACTCAGTAACGAGACAATTGAATGAATTTGCTGCATGAGAACCCTAACTTGGTCAGCTATAAGCAAGCATTTAAACCAAAAATAAAATGTAGAAAAAAATCACGCAAGTAATTATCAGACATGTATCTGAAAAAAAAAATAAGGGTATGTTAACTTTGAGAGAATATTTTTGTTCACTCTTTCATCAGCTTGATTTCACTTCTAGTTTTTTTTTTCTGTTTTCACTGTTTCCTATATAAATTTTTCAAAACACAACAAAATAATGCAAATAGAAAGCATTCTCTCAGACAAAAGAGAAAAAAGTGTAAAAACAGGAAGTAACAAACAAAAGGAAGATTTCATACCAAAACAGACTGAAATGACAATTATGTGTCAATTGAGAGCACCAAAACTAATAGAATTATAACAAACCTACAGCCAATTCATCCAAAAACCAAACCAACCTAAAATCGAACATCCAATCAGTGTTCTCAAGCTACAGCCACCATGTAATAGAATTTTATCGCCATGTTTACAAAAAAAAAAATAACCTCCACAATATTCCAACCAAGCACAAATCGAAAAAAAAAAATTCCTTAGAACATTGACAACCTAAACAGAACAGCCACCTCAGAAATCTTAAACACCACTTCTCATAAACAAAAGTTAAAAAAAAAAACGCATGAGCTAGAAAGGCATACCAACACATCTTGCGCAGATTCCACGGAATCGCCATCGACACGAATCATGGTACTGGAATCAGAGTAAAACTGGTGAACAAGATTCGGCTGCTGGCGGAGAATCTGGTAGTACTGTCCAACGAAGTAGGAGCCAACCTGAAAGCATAGAATGAGAGCAGCGACTAAGCCCTGACTTACGGCGGATCAAAGCGCAAACAACGGAAACAAAAGGCGGCATAAGAGAATACCTGCGTGGCACTAACGGAACCGGGATAAGACGACGCCATCTGAAAGAGCGTTGAAGTTCAGAGCATGCAGAGATTCTCCCAGGTCTTGCGGCAGATCGAGGAGAAAAGAGCGCGCGAAAACCCTAAATCGAGAAAGAGATGAAAAGGTTTTGCGGCGTTGGGCTTAAAACCCAATGAAGAGGCCCAAGGAGGGAGAGAGAAAGAGATTGGAGTAAAGAGAAGCAAGGATGGAAAATGATGGAAGTGTGCAGTTATAGATCGGAGCTTGAGAATGGTGCTGCGCAGCTTAGAGTGTTAAAAAATGAGAGAGCTCTTCTGAAGAGATGCGTGAGTGGAATGTGATGTGATTCTTTTATATTTTATTTATAATAAAAGAAGTGCGTCAACAAACCATAGCCCTCCGATTGCTTATCTTATGTTTAGTCTGCCAAGTGTCAACGGGTCAGATTGATTTCAGGCTACACACCACACTTCTAGACTTTAACTACCAATAGTTAAGCCATGATTATGTATAGTTAAGCTGCAAGAATCTTCCTTAATTGTGGACTTCAACAAGTCACAACTTTTCTATCAATATTCAATCAATAGTGTAAATGCAAAAACAGTTTCTTAATTTTAAAACTTTTTCTAAATTCATCTCAAAAATTATATCATTTAAAGTGAATATATATTTATATATTTATATATTTATATTCCGTATTATGACCGTATCTAATCCATGATTAATGAAACAATCATGTTCTGTTATAACGTTAGGCGTATGAGTATTGTTATTTTTCGTTCATTTCTAGTTTTTTTTTTCATGGTTTGCTTTAATTGTATTTTCGCAACAATTCAAGCATTATTTTTCAAAAAATCTATTCAGATTTATACCAGCTTATAAATCACTAACCTAATCTGATAAAATAATTATTGTGTAAAATAAAATGGTTTATTTACAATAATATATAATCCATATTCTAGTATTTGGTGGAAGACTCCACCACTCAAATAATAAGGTGTTTAAATTATTAATGGTCATTTAAGAGCGAAGTTCCTTGATGCTAATTGTGTGGGAAAGAGACGCTGTTAAAACAAGATGAGCTCACCTAAAAAAATGTGATGTTACAATAAATTATGTAATTGTTGTTACATGTGAATTATAATGATTGTGTGTATGACAAATCTTTATGACATGCTTAGAGCAATATACAATAAAATTAAAATTCTATACTTTTTCATTTTGCTTAATAAAAAATGGGTTATAAAAAAGTTTAAATATATAAAAAAATATCTTTATATTAAAATATATGTAAGTAATTTTAAAGGATAATTTATTTAAATTTTAAAAATTTATGTAAGTAATTTGATTACTTAAAACTATGAATTTTATTTTATTTTTTAAAAATTATAATCTATCCACCACTCTTTATACGTGCATTAGTTTATTGTATATATTGAGGTGATGAAAGATGACATTAGTTTGTGTGTTAGTATCAATGTATTTAGAGAGCAATTTGTGCAATAAATAACATGTGTAGTTTAGTATATGAGTAAAGGACATAGTTTCATTGGAAATTTGATTGCATAGATTAAGATATTAAGTAATTAAAAATTAAAAGAGATTCATAAACCAAGCTTTGATAATTAGGTGTATCGACTACCCTAGTCTAGAAAGAATAACATCTTGATAAAGTGGTGATGGTGCACACTCATGACTAAATTAATAAATGTTTATATCCCTATTATGTGTTTAAAGGTATGTATAAGTGAGTGAAGTTGTTAAAAAAGATTTTGAGTGATCAATCTATGGGAAATGGGTATTACTAGGTAGGTGTGTTGAGATGTGTTACATGTGATAACATAATTTGATTAAGATATTGTGGATATATCTATTTTTTTAATGTTGAAAATGATGCATACACCTATTACCCATCTTCATACAATGGATATGTTATATATAGAAAGGGTTGTTGAGATTATGGTGATTGCATTGAAGCAACAAAGTGTCATTATGACATAAAAACAACTTGTGTTACATCAATTAGAGAATTCTAAGAGGACAACTGAGATATCTCCTCCTATTTTGTAGTATGTGTTTGATAATCTGGATTATTTTACAAAGCATATACCTCCTAAGTTTAATAGGAAATTTGTTCCAAATCAAGCAAAATAGTGGATAAAAAATATCAAGATTTTTAATATTATAAACTACTATAGGAATATAAGTTTTTCTATATTGTATATGTATTGATAGATGATGCACAATTTTGATGGAAATGTGTGAGGTAGATTGTACAGACCCAAAGAGATGTATTATATTGGGACTTGTTCATAGAGTATTTCTCTTATAGCATTTGATATGCTAAGGAGTTAGAGTTTATACAGATGACCCAACAAGATCTTTTGGTATTGGAATATGTTACTTGGTTTAAGCATTGGCAAGAATATACACTCGAGTTATATTTAAGGCTTGGAAATGTTGAAAGTTTGAGAATGGCTTCAAACATGATATAAAGGGAGTTGTCATTCCTTTATTGTCCATTTGAGATTTTTCAACTTTAGTTGAAAAGCCAAGGGATTCAAGGCTAGTTGCAGAATAGTTTGGACACAAATGAGTGGTTCTTTTGGTAGCAATGAGAAAGCTTATTGAGAGAAACCATGTTTTTGGCCCTAATTATGCATAAGGGATGCATGGGGAGTACAACAACAAAAATAACAATTTTTGTTTAGATGTGGAAGACCACACCTAAGTGAAAATTGCACTCAAACTCAAAAAGTTTGTTTCAAATGATAAAAGTTAAGTCATATAGCAAAGGATTGTAGATTAGAACAAATATTTTTGTTATAAATCGTGGTCATAAAAAATGACATTCCCTAGTCTTTAAAGGGATGGCATGATGGTAGTACATCAATTCAGGTAGAATAAGTTGAAAGATGATGAGTGTTTTATATTATTAGCTTAGATAATGATGAGTGGAGATGGTTTTGAGAGGAACATGTATGTCGTGTAGGAGTTCCCTAATGTCTTTACGTATGAGATTTTGCAGTTGTCACATTAGCGAGAGATTAATTTCTCTATTGGTCTAGTTTCGGATGTTGGGGCTAATTTCTCTATTTTTCTATTTCATTCTCCTTAGTGTTCAACTTTGTTACATCTCAACTCTAATATTGGACAAATAAACACAATCACTTTTGCTATGGTGTGTCTTCATATCAACCATAGCATTATTGTCTCTATTGTTCATCTTTGTCGTTTCTCTTTGTAAATCTCAACCTTAACATTAAATAAACAATCCTAAACATTATTGTGATGCGTATTCTTCTTTGTATCAACCCTAGCTTCATGTATTTGTTGTTCTCCACGACCAATCTAATAGTAAGTGAGTTTATGTCTAACTCAACCTCACAAAATGGACTTGTAAGGTGAAGAATGCACACTACTTATATAATATAACATAACATAGTCTCATGTTGAGAAACGAACATATTAACCTGAAATTAGATATTTATGAATGGTCTAACATGATCCTGATAACCATAATAACACCAAAGAATTTGACTAGAATATACTTTAAATGACTCTGATGCCATTTTAATAAGTGGATTTATTCACAACTCAAGCCTACAAAACTAGCTTATAAGGTAAGGATTACACCCCATTTATATGTTATAATCTGACATAATTTCTAGTTGATGTGGAATCTTCAATACACTCTCACATATCGATGAATGATTTTCTCTAGAATTGGATTAGATATTTGTAATATGAGGATTTCACCCCATTTATATATTGCAATTTAGCCAACTTCCTAATCAACGTAAGATGCCTACAACTTCAGTTATGCCATTTGCTTTGCATGGTTTGTCTCCATCATTTCTCTCGTCGTTCACATCCATTCTTTCCCTTTGTTATCTCTTATCAAACATCATCTTGTCTTTGACTTTTGTTTCAAGTGAAACAATTTACACATTAATTTTTTGTTCTTTTAATTGAAATATTATCTCCCTTCTCTATATCATCTGTCTCTTTGTGATTATCTTTCTGATAATTTGAAAGAACACAAGTTCTTCCTCACGAGCAAAAAGCACATCAATAACATGTATTATATGATTTTATTGTGTTTGTTGCATTTGATTATGTGGACATGGGAATAGATATGATTATATTGTTTTTGGAATTGTTTTTTATTATTGACAAAATGTTTTTGTTATTGAAATGTTTAGGTGATTTATATTGGTTCAAGTATTAAAAAATGGAAAATATTAATTATATTGAATACAATCAAGCTAAAAAAATTCGTTAGATTTCATTATTGTCTCAAATATCACTTACATAGTAAATATAAATGTCTCTAATCCTATGTTATTATTGTCTTAAGGTCCAACTTAATTTGTATCTTCCAAAGTTCAATCATCATCCGTGTCAAAAGTTCTTACAACTATAATCATCTAAATTATGTCAAAGAAAATATACAAAGGTTTGGTTAGTGACAAATCTTATAAAACTAATAAGAAAAGTATGAAAACTTGATTACATATGAGAAACAAACAATATTAAATATTAAAAAAATATAAAGGTGACACTAATGTCATGAATTTGAAAAATATTCAATTTAATAAAAAATTAATAAATATTGACTATATTTTTTTGTGTTGTAATGTTTGACATTTTGAAAAAATTTCTGTACCAAAACATTATTACTTTTATTTAAACTTTAAATTATATGCAATTTATATTGATATTTATTTTGTAGTTATAATGTTTTTCTTTTCATGTCTTAATTTGAACAAACTTATGATTTAAGTTATTAGCTTAATTGAAATCTTAAATTAATTTTCATAACCTTGTGTAACTTTTTTAATAAAATTTATATTTCAAAAACATTAAAAAAAATAAAAATCTTAATCTAATTGAAATCAATAATAGATTGAGTTTACCGTAAAAGAAAAATGTAGAAACTGAACCCAATCTAATATTTGTTCACTGGTTTCAATAATGAATTTATTCAAATTCTACCCAAACCACATAGATCCTTAATTGTGATATTCAAAAAAATAATTTTTTCGAACAAAAATTATACTCCTTTGAAATTAATGAAAAAAAAATAGAGAAAATTTTAAAACATCTTTGTTTGCCATTTTACTACTTAATATCTTGCAAAGAATCCAAATGAAAATCCAAAATTACATAACTTGATAGCAGAACTATTTAATGCACAGATTCATTGAATCTAAGTGAAATTATAAAGTTCTAAAGACGAACTTAACTGGATAAATTTAAACATAATTCGTAGAGCAGCGAAAGAGGGATATATTTTGCAAACAATATCATAATTTAAAAATAGGGATTCATTTTAAACATGATACACCAAAATGTTACTTAATCCTCATTAAAAAGAACAAGTATGAAGCGGCAAAAAGAAAATTACGAATAGAATGTACAGTGAAATAACTAAAAAAATACAATTGCAAATTAGTCAAAACGATTTTCTATCTTGAGTAGTATAGCTACAACTATGCTCCATACCTAATATCAAATTACCTATAATATAAAGGGAAAAAATACAGGAGGTGAAAACAGTTGTCAACTCATTTTGTCATCTCAGTAATAACTCCCGTAATAGGCTTGAGGAACTGCAGCAGGTTGCTGTGCAGGGGCTGCAACAGGTTGCGCATAGTTTTGTTGAGGAACCGCCGGCTGAAATTTCAATTCATACAAAAGAATCAACCTTAATGAAATTCCCCATGCTTAAGAAACAACGTTAGGTGAGTCAAATAAAAAAGTAGCAGTGCATATTTCCTTTATTCGTTCACTTTCCCTTCTTCAATACAAAAAAATCACAAAATAGAAGTCCCATGAATGACTCAATAGAATTGTATCCACTGATCCGAATACATGCTAGGGGCCAAATAATCATTAAAATAAAGAGAAACTGCTTTGTACCTGTGCAGGATATGAAGGAGGATAAGCTCCGTATGCAGTACTTGGGGGAACTGATGCAGGCAATTGAGAATTTGCATAATTGCCGCCATATCCAGCGTAAGCACCATAGGAAGCCTGTACAAAATCAGAATGAATCAGTATAGAACATATATGACTCGATCAACCTGCTAAAACAATCGGCGGAAAATGACTACAGAATTGACCACAAGATAATATAACAGTTTCGCTTAAAATAATGAATTTAAACTACACCGAACTCGGTGCTTATTTTATGAAATAATAGGTGTACAAAAACACAATGACACAGAACAAGAGTAAAACATATGTTAACTTTATCATAGAAATATTAATCATTTTAGTACACAGAATTAAAACCAATATAAATATTAAATTTCAATTCAATAAAATAAGATAGTATAATAAAAAAATTCGGAAAACAAGCTCAATGGTGCTACTGTAGATAAAGATGCTTGAAGTAATCATGGAGTTAAATCCCAACATGATTTAAGAAGCAGAAATTCTACAACAACAATGCCGCAGCTTAGTGGAGAGGGTTTGGCACATCTCACATGTCCATATTCGTGTCTAAAAACACAAGGACGACATCTGATTAACAAGTATAGCAAACAAAAGTGGTTAACACTACATTGCTTGACAGACTGAACAGCCAAAACAAGCCCAACATACACAACATGTCAGCAAATAAGAGGAAAAGGATAATATACCTGCTGGGTGTAGCCAGCAGTCCATTGTTGCCCTTGTGCTTGTGTAACCGGAGGCCAAGTTTGAGGTTGTACTCCATAATTAGTCCATTGGTTCTGTGCATTTGGATACGCACCAATCACAGATTGGGCAGGTGATTGAACAGAATACGTTCTTGACACTTTTACTTTGTCTGAAGTTAAGAAATCCTCAGCATGACGTTTTTTCAACTCTGTCATGCTTCTGTGTGGCAAAAACAATTTCGCATGCCTATCCTCGGCCCTCTTGATCGATTGGACATCTCCAAAGAGATTTAAAAACTGGAAAATAAACAATCCCCAAGAATTAATAATACTCAAATTATACTTAAACGCATAAAGTATAGAATGAGGAGGCCTTTGAAGAAACAGAAAACCAATAGCCGCAGACCACCAAATAGGTGTACAATACAATAGAAAATGTATCCAATTAAGATATTTATAACAAACCAATGGTATTTGTGAAGTACTGCTATAAATAAATTACCATTTCAAAACCGTTCATAGAGACCAAAGTTAAATTCAAGGCAGTGAAACATATCAATATCACCATTGCTGTATTCCCTCCAGTCACTCCTATATTTACAATGTGAACATGTTCAACCTTCTATTTTGATCATGATTTTTCAGTTTCCATTAAAATCTTTATTTTTCCAAGACTTGAATGAAATTCTGATTTCCTGGCATACATCATAGCCCAATACATAAATGATCCAAGGCTAGCTTAAAATTTTCAATAACAATAATTTTATTAAAAAAAGGTCAGTACCCCTAATTATAACAAGACTAGTTCTGCAAATGAGACTTGAGGTTAGTGTTAACAAACTAAACTTCCGATCATGGGTGGTCAAAATTAATAAACTAAACCAATCTTGATATGATTAACATCATCTCTTCTCAATCTAATTACCGGACAAGACAGCAACACACACACCCGCACCCAAGACACAGATGCAAGTTGCCTGCACACACCTGCATGCACACACAACATATTTAAATTTACCAATCATTAACCACTTTAGGCACATGTACTTTCCCGTCACAACCTCAAGGTTAAAAATTATAGGTAGACTGTGGATTAAACCATTATATATTACTTTGATAAAGTAATATTGTCTGTCTCAAAGTGGATGTCATTCAGCACTGTTAGTAAAAGCCATGCCTCAAATGGCAGTCTACAAGGACTAATCGACCCACTGGAAACGCAGACAACTCAATTTTCCATAAAAGTCATTTAGTGTAAATGAAATGGTAACTAATAAACGTACACCAGAAGTAAAAAAAATATCCTGAAAGCAGTATTTAATTACTCGAGGAAACACATTCTAAAACATTCTTCTGACAAGGACTTACCTCCAGAAAAATACTAGAAAGTTCCTCACGCTCAATTGCACTTGCTACACCAGGACTCTCTGAGTTAGGCATTATGAATTTGCAAACCCATGACTCCAGAAAGTCAATATCTACTCGCTTTGGAAAGGGTTGAATAGCCTCAAAATGCAATAAAGCCTGTGTTATTGAATTAAGAATATCATTAGATATGAGGAACATCAGTACAAAAATATAGAGAAGAATCTCTAACTATGTAATCAAAGTGAATATAGTAAAGTAAAGGACAGACCTCAAGTAGTGGTTTTGACAACAAAACATTCTCCAGTCCCTCAACTAAAATTTGTCTAGCCTTCTCTGCATTCCCAGAAGCCTAATAACGAAATAAGAAGAATTAAGAGAATAGATGTCTTAAAATTAAATTTGTAATTCTCTTCCTAAAATAATTTGGATGCTTTATTTATTGCCATATATGAGAAGTATACAAGGAAAAACACGGAATATAATTTAACACGATGAAGACATGCTAAAATAAATAAGCTATGATTCTAATCAATATGTAGTTGGCCTTCTAAAACCAAGGGGTGAGTTTAAAACAAAAGGGAAAAGAACATTCAACCCCTTACAAACGTTGCCTCTTTTTTAAATAGAGATCCTAAACTTTAACTTCATCCCAGTGATTCCTAATCTTCATCTTGTTTGCAATACAAACCATGAACTTAATTTTATCCTAATCAATCCTTTAACTTTACCGTTTTTGTAAATAAAACCTCAAACTTTAAATTCATTCTTTGTATCACATTAGATTTAAATTATTTATGCTATTTTTCAATAATTAATCAACTTTTTTTCTTGTTTGCCACGAATATTTTTTGATATATAAAAAATATAATAAAAATTTAGAATAAATCAAAAAGTCTTTATTAAGTTTTTAATTATAAATTCTATTATTTTAATGTTTGAAGAAGTGATTTATATAAATAAAACCATATATTATTCAAACTAACCTGAAGGCTGAATTTATTCTCAAATAATATTCACAAAAGAAGAAAAGAATTGAGATAAAATTGAAATAAGGGCACTATGTACAAAAAAGAGATAAAGTTTAAGGTATTTGAATGCAAATAAATTATAAATTATATTACTTTAATGTTTGAAAAAGTTATTTATTATCAAAGACTACTCACAAAAGATGAAAAGAATGGAGATAAAATTGAAATTAGGGCACTATGAAAAAAAAAAGGGATAAAGTTGAGATTTGAATGCAAAGAAACTTAAGCTTAAGGAACTTATGACAAAAGTTCAAGGTGTCTACTAGCAAACAGATCAAAAGTTTAAGGGAGCTAAATACTTTTCTTCTGAAAAAAAAAAGGAATGCATGTCAAACCAATAAAGAGCAGTTGAATGCAAAAATGTTAAGGACATACCAAATATACAAATCGAGAATACTGAGCAAACAACATCGGCAATGTTTGTGAATGTTCTTTTCCTTTCTCGATAGCAATAGCCTGTTCATACAAGGAGAACGCATCCTCCATTTTTCCCTATAATGGATGAATGGAAAAGCTGTAAACAAATCAACCTAAAATTAAGTCAAATCTAAAAACACTTTCACAAGCCAGCATACCAATCGGTGTTCCATATTGGCATGCCTGATTATTGCTTCAAGAAGACCAGGGGAAGTTTCAGTATGCACAAGTTGATACGCAGCTCTAGCACCATCAATATCTCCATTCTGCTCCTTAAACCGGGCACAGAAAATATGTATCTCAGCTTGTCTCTGCATTATGGCAAACAAACCAAATGACTAAATTGAAAATTTAAGGTTAATTCTTTTTTAGCCAAATAAGTGAGTAAAGACTGTAATTTGTAAAATTTAACATGCTAATTATGCTTATAATGAGATGGCATTACTGAACATTAGATTGTCTAAATCAAGACAAAAGACCAATAAATGGAATGCATTTGTATGACTCACTGACAGGCCAAAAAACTTATAACGGATATATACAAACACTATCGGGAATACACTTATTACCTAAGTTCAAATTCTAGGAAACCTGATTTTCAACATAGTATCAATGCCTCTTAAGAGCAAATGTCAGGAACTAAATTATTACTGCCACCATTACTAGGCATTCTACATAATTGAGTTTTGACAAATCTATATATAAAAAAGATTCATTTCTCTAACCTCAGATAGTCAAGGGGAAAGAGAAAAGAAGTAAACTTTTAGAAATACACAAATTGGCAAAAATGTATCTTCAAAGAAATCATTCGGATACACCAATAAGTACCACTTTCTATTTCCAGTCACAACATATTTAAGGAAATGTCATCATTTTTTGACAAAATCATAAGTGGCAACAAGTCCCAGAAGTCAGAGTAATCAATTTCTTAAGAACAAAATTCTAAATGGATAAATATTAAGATAACAGAAAGCCCTTATTCTGAAGCATTAATTACAATCAATCAACTACTTTTCCGTTAATGAGACACAGGTTTGACGATGAGTATATCATCACACAAATTCAAGTTTCTAAAACTGTTATGCCAACAACAATAATTCATTTAAAAACCAGCATCAACAAGAAGTGGCCATGAACTGGAGTCCAGTAGATAAATTGATTGATCACTTCAACCAAAGCTCAAACTTTGTATGAATTCAAGGATAAATGCATCTCTATGAATGATATTTAGATGAAATTACCTTAACAAAGACTTGGGTGGCTCGGGCAAGAACATTATTTGCAAGATCCATGCTTCTACTGGCTTCCATGCACAAAACATAGCGTATCCAATACTCAGGATAATTGGCACATGCAATGACACACCTCTCATACAACTTGACAATCTAAATCACACAAAAATAAGACATTGTTGTAAAAATTGTCATCGATAGTATAGAAACAAGAAAAACCAACAATATAAAACAAAAGGAAAATACAAAGCATCAAGAAATACTCCTTAGCGGGACAGAGAGGCCCCTCAAATATGAAAGGAGGGACCCTCCTTGCCTGTGACAGATCATTAGGAAGATAACAAGACACCTGCATGCATAACATTCGCACTTTAAAAAGAATAAACTTTCACAAACACATGACAAACCTAGAATGTCCACTGACAAATTAGGGTTTGAAGTACTTAGCCTCAAGAAACCAAATTGTAGGCCCATGCTTTTAGTCTCAGTTCAATTTCCCGATTAAAAAGTTGCTTCATCCAACGGATTAGCCAATAAAACATATAATGCAACAGATATTACTTACTGTAAGTCAATCTATAAGAAGAAAAATTAGGAACATAATGCAACCTAAAAGGAAACCATTTGTTACCTTGCTTAAGTCCCCTTCTCTTTCTAAAAAATCCAGATAGTTGTGCCAATTTTCAAGCTCTCCAACATTGAGAGGCCGTACATGAAAATAGGGCCTCCGGATAGCTGTTTCAAAACCAATGATCTTAGAATCGAACTCTTTAGCTTTTTTATAGATCTCTTCTCTAATGGCGATATACTTCTCCAACTCTTCTGCTTCTGTTAAGCCAGCACTTACAGATTTAGGAGAATTCTCTGCACCATCAGGATGAACCTCTCCCTCGGTACCTTGTCCAGCAGCCTCAGAAGCAACACTTACAGCAGCTTCTTCAGTAGTTCGTAACTCTGACAAAGGTCGGTTTCCAGCTAACTCCTTGAAGCTGCAACAACCATTACAACCAAGGGACTAAAATTAACCCCAAAAAACAGAGTATAATCAAAAACTTAAAAAAACAGCTTTTCTTTTACTAAGAATACTAGAGAGGAATAATAAATTTAAAACAGATAATCACCTGCTGAAATACCGATCTAATTGTTGATTTGGATTCTCTAATATTCTGGTGTAAATTATGGCAAGGCGTGCCCAGTCTTGCTGCATGTACTCATATTCAATGTATTTATCCCAGAGGGGAAAAGAAAGATAATCTGTTCCGACATAAGCTAATCCTCGTTCAAAAAGCCTGAAACATGTGAACACACAGTTCTGGTTAATATTTGACTTTTGAAGCATCCATTTACTGATGCACATCCATGTATGGGAGACAGCAGCACTAATGTTCAAGGAGAACAAACAAATCACTCGTAACATCATGTAAGACATCCAAACGCTGCATTTACCTTCCTGCAATAAATCATACTATGTCTGAGAAATGGAGCAGTCATAGAGACCATCTTAGCCCTTAACCAGACGAGATCTTCTCGGCAGCAATTTGCAAATTGATGCACCTCAGAGTGTCAAAGATAAAGAGAGCTACCATTCCAACAAGAAAAAAAACTAGAGAACTATGGACTTTGAAATCAAATGAAAAAAAAAAGTATATTGGAGAAAATGACCCTAAAATTTTCACACTACCACAAATAGTGGACTCAAAACCAAGGATTTAAACATCAGAATGGAAAACATTCTGGTATGTAATCCCATCAAAGCTTTTCCGCCATACAAGGGAGATATCACTGTTGCACGCATTCTGAAATTAGGTTAGAAAGCAGGCAAGAAACAGCTGAGCCTAGTGAATGGAGTATCAAATAAAAATCTCCCAATGCAAAAAAAAAAACAAAGAATGACAAACAACTAAACTTCCATTACCTACGAACTGTGTCTGGATCCCCATACGTGCTTATAGCAAATATGCAATAATGCAACCACATGTCCACTGAATATGTAACCCCTTGAACAGCACGCTCATACACTTCAACAACTTTATCTATAGAGCCAAGTCGTGCCTCATGGTCGGCATATTTCTTCCAATAACCATAGCACAAGGGAAATTCTGCTAGAAAGGAATCATAAACTCTTCGAATCTTCAGAATATTGTCCTTCAAAAGAGAAATCATTAATGAGCTTCACAAGCATCAGAAAGCAACACCCAGAGAGTAGTGATAAAATATATTACATTAACTACACAACTGAGAACAATTTCAAGGATATTAAACATCCACAAAATGAGGTGTAGAAAAAAAGAAGGGGAAAGGATGTCACTTGGTACAACTTCAATAAAAAAAATCAAAACGAAACTAATAAATTGCATATGATAGTTGTTTGATTGTTTCTGCAATTAAAACAAGAACATCCGCCAACAGAAAAAATTGTATATATAGCCACTTCTAACTATGAATAAAACGGAAACAGAAATCCAAATTTAAAAATATAGCATGATGACATGCATATTATATCATACATTCAACAAATCTGAAAGCACCGTGAAACAGTCATTTATTCAGAGTCAACCTTTTTACAATACTGGCTTGTATTACATGTTATCCAGTAATGGGTAAAGATAATATCTCAGAAATAACAAAACAGATATTTCACATGTATTTGGCTGAAGCCAACTCTTCTACCATAAACATCCAAAAACTGTTTCTCACATAATAACCAGAGACACTAGATACAAAACATTATCCAGCCACCCAACTGTGTATCTGAAATATGAAAATAGTAATGCATCCCAACAATGTAATTCAAGTTAACAAACATACCTCGGCTACCTTCTCGGTCTCTTCAATCAAGGAAGTCCAGGCACTGAAATCTAAAGAATTAGCTCGTACAATATTCCATAGTCGATCTTCCTCAGCAGACAAGGCTGCTGCAAATGGTAAGCAGAAATTGAATGAATAGCACCAAGTTCATTGACAAGAGCAAGAGCATTAGAAAAACAGAATTATTGAAAGCCTCACATACAATCAGCATTCGATTGGCAATATAAAAGACAACCTTAAACAGAAAAATCCACTAGTTTTATTTCATACAATTTTAGGTGCACAGTCATATTTATACACAAAATACGGTTTATTGATCTTATCAATGATTTTGAAATGAACCATCACAAATTAGAAGTTTAAGATAGACTAATTATCAAGCCACTTGAAATTAAAGTGAACATCAATACCAAAACAGCATCACACCGATGCATTGGGTTTTCTTTCACATCATATCTCATCACACCGAAAAATCACTGACTATCAACATGGATATGCTACTTGACATGGGAAATCATAACAAGAAATTGCAGCAAGATATACTAGATATTTGCCAGTTACTAAACCACAAAGACCTTGTCTCTTACTCATGATTATACACCAAATAGTTCTGCCTAGCTTGACATTTAACGTTTTGGCACCAAAAAAAAAGTAAAGACAGAAACAACAAAATTCATAAAATATATCGATAACATGAAAAAAAAAATCCACACCGTAGCCATCTGCGAGTTGTTTTTCATCAGCTGACCCGTCAACGTTTTCCAACGCATTTCCGTTTTCAAGTCCAGCAGAATTTGCCACTGCACCGACTACACCACCATTGACAGATGAACTGTAGTCAGAAACCAGAGCAGGTTCAGCAGCAGTGTTTCCAACCGCAGCAGAGGCCTCGTTAGCATCAGGAAGTCCACCAGCTGGCTTGGTATCTCCAGTTGCATTGAATTGGGCTTGTTGTAAAACAGAATTCGGATCCCCAGTATACGCATTCACATCACCAGTATTAGAATAACCATATTCATAGGTTGAAGTGGACTGTGCACCTTCTCCAGCAGGTTCATCAACAGTAGTACCTGCCTCAAGAGCAGGATTTGACCCAGACTCGGCATAACCAGCCGAAGCATACGTCTCAGCAGCGGAATGAGCAGATGCTTCAGTGACAACGGATTCACTATCTGCCATACTTGAAAAAAAAATGCCTTTACCTTCATAAAATACATCAGAAAAAACAATTAGCGAGGCGTTGAACGCGAAACCTTAATTCGAAATCGTAGTAACAATAATTCGGAATGTAAGATCACCAAGACCAGATAATCCAATGCAGGCGTCAGCACAACGCAACATTTGGAAAAATAAAGATAGATAAGAACAATATATAAACAGATATTTTCAAATCAACTAAAATCCCTAGGGTTTCAAACACAAAACCCTAACCGAGAGTGGAGGGAACGCTCAAAGTACCTCAAAGAAGAGAAAGAGCTTCGACGCCAAGAAAAGATTGCGCCTTGCCTAGTTCCGAAGACGAAATTAAAACCTGTGGTGGCTGTTTTTGGTGGTAAATCAAGAAACTCGAATTGGAATTGCGAAGTAGGGCAATAAAAACGTGAGGTGCTACACTTATATAGTGGAGAAGTGGGAGTTGGCGGCTCCATGGCGCGTGATGGTTCTGTTAGATCTGATGCCGTACGTGATGGATAATGCTGCGATCTGAACCGTCCGTAGTAACAAGCTATGATGCAATGGGCCTGTTTGGTTAAAACTGGCGTTGGACTCGTGACACCATTGAAGAACACAAACATTACAGGCTGTTTCTTCCTGCACCCCTACATTTTTCTTACTCCACCCCTACATTTTTTAAAATACCAAAATTAGCATTGCTATTTTTATTTGAAAAGGCAACTATATGAGTTTTATAGGTTTTCGAAATATTGGTTCCACAACATCTATGGATTGGTGAATTCGGAATGTGTTTTTTTACTTTTCATGTTTGGTTGTGATTTCAATAATTTGTTGCAATTTTATGATAAGATGTAAATTTGTATAAGTATGGACAATACCGAAGAATTTGTTTAACTTCATTATTAATCAATTGTAAGACTCATTGAAAAACTTAAACATAAACATTCTTATGTAATCACCAGAGCTTGGTCTTCACATGTAGTTATGAGGTTGTAATTGAATTCATAAATTAATATGTAAACATACATTGTGGCTATTATAAACGCCTCGATTTTGTAAAAACTAATTTTATTACCCTTTAAAATAATAATGTAAATAATGTGTAGCTTCATCAAATTACAAAGTAGGAATACAACTAAAAACATAAAATATATAAATAATCATCATCGTTCATGTCATTGTTTACGAACATACACTCACATCATACAAATAGGTCACATGGTTTTCACAAGTTGTTAACAATGATCTATCCACTTTAATATTATACTTCAAGTGTTTCTTCTGCACTCCTTCAATAATCCAGTGGATGAATCACGTTTCACAACTTATTGATTTATGAATTCGATTACAACCCCACAACTACATATGAAGATCAAGCTTTGGTGATTGGATAAAAATGTTTATGTTTATGTTTTTTATCGAGTCTTGAAGTTGATTAATAGTGAAGTCAAAATCCTTCGGTTTTGTCCATACTTTTACAAATTAACATCTTACCTTGAAATTCCAACAAATTGTTGAAAACCACAACCAAATATCAAAAGTCAAAAAAAGAATTACGGATTCACCAATCCACAAGTCAAAATATGCATTCCGGATCCTCCAATCCATAAGTCAAAAAAATGCATTCCATATCCACCAATGCATAAGTCAAAAAATACATTCCGGATTCACCAATACACAAGTAAAAAAAAAACATTCCAGATTCACCAATCCATAAATATCCTAGAACCCGATTTCCATAAATCTATAAGCACCATAATGGTGTCTTTTCAAATAAAAAGACAAGGTTAGTTTTGGTACTTTAAAAGACGTGGAGGTGCAAGAAGAAAAATATAGGGATGCAGGAAGAAATAGCCAACATTACATGGGTTACTCAAAAGGAAGGCACATTCTCCCTGCACCCAATGCTTTGTGACTGGCACCCAATCAGATTTGTGAAAAGACCATATTACCCTTAATGAAATAAAAAACACATATATTATGATCTGCACCCAATGCAAGCACCCAACAAATAGGGTTCTTCTTCTTCAGTTGTGCCTTTCACCGTGAAGCAGCAGCAACCACCTTGAGCCACCGTGAAGTTGCAGGGAGACACCGTCAGCCACCTTCGCAGAGTTGGTTTGCTTCGTCGTGAGTGAGCTTCATCGTCAAAGAAGTCAAGGTACCGTTCATCGTTTTTTCTTCGTAGAGTAGTGCATTCCGGATAATTTTATTCGCAGATCACCATTTGCTTCCGGATAATTTTATCCGTAGATCAGCATTAGCTTCCGGATAAATTTATCCACACATGAATATTGGCATCCAGATTTTTTCATCCGCACTTGAATAGTGGCTTGCGGATATTTTTGTCCGTAGTTCAAGAATAGGTTCCGGATATTTTTGTTCGTAATTCAAAAGTGGGTTCTGGATATTTTTATTCGTAAGCTACGTTTGACTTGTGGATATTTTTATCCGGAATGTTGTTATTGTTCTGCGGATATTAATATCCGTATTAGTGTGAAATTTTTCACAAGTGTTTTAAACTATATGTGTTATAATTTTGTTATATATGTTGGATTGAATGTTACTTTTATGAAATGTAAGATGGTGCGGACTAGAGGTGGAGGAAGTTCTAATTTGGATCGTGTGCGTCCAACTGCATCGATTAGAAGAAAACGGGGTGGGCCTAGTACTTCAATTCCAAATGAAGAGTTTGAAGATTATATTGAACAAGAAGAAGTTGAAGTTGATGATGAAGGCTATCCAGGAGGGTCATTGGATAAGTCCTTACTTGTTAATTATGAACATCGCGTAGCCAAACAGTTGTGGGATGGTTTGGTAAGTAATGAAAAATAAATTTTTGTATTTGTTATGTATTCCTGATTATTGATGATATATGTTGATTATTGTAGGATCGTGGTGAGCTGAAGGTCGTTTCACATGGGAGGAAGATAAATAAGTTAGGAGCACCTCATGAGCGCATAGAAGCTGTTGTAGAATTGTCTGGCTTAGGTGGTCTGCTTCATGCTAGGTATGAGAGTCTAGACCGAGGACTGCCGTGTGCTTTTGTAGAGAGGTGGCATGCAAAGACAAACAGTTTTCATTTACCCGTTGAGGAGATGACCATCACTCTTGATGATGTGTCAAATTTGTTACATTTACCCATTGTCGGTCAGTTTTACACGCAGGAAACCTTAGATTCTGATTCGGCGACTGATTTATTGGTAGAAACCCTCCGTGTTGACCGTGCACTTGCATCTGAAGAAACAAGACACTGCCGGGGAGCTCATGTGCGCCTGAGCTGGTTAAGAGAAGTGTATCAAGATGCATGCTCAAGGAGGCAGTGGACTGTGGTTGCCAGAGCATACTTACTTCACCTTGTCGGTTGCACTATTTTTGCGGACAAGAGTGCTACATCAGTAAGTGTGTTTTATCTTGGATTTTTTGTTGATTTGAGGCTTACCGGGGGATATTCTTGGGCAGCAGCTGCCCTAACTCACATGTATGAGCAGCTAGGAGATTGTAGTTATGCAAACACAAAGCAACTAGCTGGTTATGCAACATTGTTACAGGGGTGGATTTATGAGCATTTCCCGTCTATAGGGATGAGACGTATGCAAGCATTGTATTCTGAAGATCAACCTCGGTGCAGGTTGTATGATGCTGGAAAAGGTACCTGTCTCGCTCTAGTAACAACATCAGTTGTTGCATTTCTGTTCAGTGACCTCGTTGTGATCTTCGGTGAACAGTGATTTCATTATAAACCTGCTTAATCGTTGTCACATTCTTCTCATTTCTCTCTTTCATGGTTAGTAAAACATTTCTTGGCTTCACCGCAGTTTTACTCATATCCTCAACCATAACCTTTTCCTTTATACTTAACCTTCCAGCATAGGGATGACCCACCATTGTCTCTACCAAGTCATGATTGTGAGAACCACAAATTAATTCAACCTTCCACCCTTGACCACCTTTGACTGGTTTGCCTCGCAATCTGAAAGGACACTCACACTTCCTACTTCCAGTTTGACTGACATCTACTTCTTTTTTATACCGTCTGTATTTACCTCCTCTCTCACAACCTAACAATACATAGGTCATCCTTCCTCGTTGGCCCGTCCATGTATCTGACCTTAATATAACAATGACAAACCCATAACTATAGCCAACACTTCTCGCCCAATCTAACAGCTCATCTCGATCACGAAATACCTACAATAACATTCTTAAAAATTTAAAAGAACATCTTGATCATCATGCCAAATTTAAAAATAATTCATATAAAAAACATTCACAACCCAACATTGACCGCACCTCATTTGTAGAAAATGCCTCACTACATTCATGTGCCCTGTGTTCATTATCTAATGCGTTATAACTTGTTGCCTGCTCCAGATCAACATCATCTAATCCATCCCACACATCAATCTCCCCTAAAACTCCCATGTATGACTCTGTTGTATCCATTCGGTTGCTGAAAAAAATGAACACTTCACTTCCGGATAAATTAATCCATAACTAAAAAAATATCAACAGTTAACTTCCGGATATATATATCCGTAAGGCAATATTATGAACTACGGATATTTTCATCCGTAAGGCAAATATGAACTACGGATATCAGCGTCCGTAGGCAAATACTAGTTCTGGATATTATTATCCGTATTGAAAATTTTGACTTTCGGATATTAATATCCGTAGGCAGAAAAAAAATAATTTCGGATTTCGATATCCGGGACCAGCTGAGCTCGAGAAAAAAACCAAAAATGAACAAAAATGGATTACTTACCTCATTAACTTGGCAAACGAAGCTTACACTCAACTTAGCAACAATGAACGAAGCACAACCTTCTCTTTTGCAGCTCAAACCAAAGCTTCACACATTCATGAACTTCTTCTTCCTCACCATTCAATGTTTTCATAAATGAAGAAGACAAGGGCCTTTTAGGATTTTTAAAAATGTGTCGTGTGCCAATCACAATTGATCGGGTGCAGGAAGCAATTGCCCGAAAGGAATGACCTGGGTACTTCGCATTTGTTGGGCTCCGTGGCCTTTTTTTTCGTCATCCCAAAATTCACAAAACCCTTTGTTTGTTTTTACTAATTTACTATTTTAGTGTCTATTTTTTTATTTTTAGCTTGTCTTTTGTAACATGTAGATAATATAGTAGTCTAAGAAAAATAAATAAACATCTTCAAATTATCTCAGCATTTACTACGATCTGAAATTTCCTATTCATATAAGATGAATGGTTGTTTTGTCGGTTCAGTGAATAATTAAGTATATTTTATTAAAATTATAAACCGAATTAGGTTTGATTGATATGTTGAGAGATTACTGTCACTTTTAGACTTTAGAACAAACACTTTTATGCATTTTCTCTTAAACGTTTGAAATTGCATAACTGGTAAAAACAAATACTAAAAAACACAGACAAACTTACTTATGAGGAGAGACCTAGGGATTGGTGTATCTTTAAATACCAATATAAGGTATATATTGGAAAGTGGTTGAAGAATAAATCTTTGATCGTTGAATATTAAATGAAATTTAAGTATAATAATTATTGTTAATAATTAAGCAATGGTCAAGATAATTTAGGTTCTCAAACAGCTAATTGTAAAAAAACAAAGTTGGTAAATGTATAATAATGTGAAATTTTTGGGGTTTTGTCTGAATATAAGTAATGCCTTGCTTGTTACACAAAAAAAATTGTAATACAATTCACATTTTTTGGTAACTCAATGAGTAGATTCAATAAATTCAAACTTATATATCAAACAATATTTGTCGAGTTAGACTAAGAAATTACAATGGCTATTAATAAAAAAAGCATTCACATATTTTAGATAATGTTACAAAAGACAATATTATTTACTCACACAAGTATTTCTTTATTTTCTTTTTTTCTAGCTTATGGACTTAATTAATTTCTTTAATTTTTTAAAATTTTGGTTTATTTGTAATTATAGTTTGAATTAAATTTGGACTTGAATTGAATACTCAATCAAGCTCAATTGCAACTCGTGAGGCTCAACCAAAGAGGAGGAAAAAAAAAGTAAGGATAAAAAAGAAAAACATGAGTGTGAAATTAAAATGCACCTCAAAAATTCAATCAAACTTAGGATATTTTAGAATCTCAAATTTTAATTTTGAATTTTTCCTCTTAAACAGTGATATTTCGGATCAATGTAAATTCTCTTTTGTAAATCACTTTTTAATATATGAAAAAGTCAAATAACTTTTAGAATACTGTATACTATTAGGGTGATTCTCATTATTTAAATATTATCTTAATATCATGTGACTCTAGTGGTGATTCTCGTATGCACTTATGTTGAAGACGTTCTTCAAGTGATGTATTCTTCAATTTATAACTCTTATCCATCATTATATTTTTGTTAGTTTCAATTGTTTACTTTTTTTTTTCTAGTGTGATTTCTTCTCTTATTTTCGTTGTCATATTATTTCTTAACTTCATGTAATTGATTATCAATATTCATAGTTTTGTATATGTTATTAAGTTGTATGTGCAATACTAAAAAAAAAAAAATCTAACTACCATAATAGAAGTTTTATTAGTTTTTATACAAACTTTGAGTTTTTCAAAACATTCCTATTATAAGATTATGACTTATAAAAATACAAATATTTATAATATAAGGTTAAAAAAACATTCTAAAGCCCTCCAAAATCTCTGACATTTGTATGATCATCTACTTATGTACATAGTATAGTTATCGTAGTTCACAATACAACAAGAAAAGTAAGGGTAAGCTAAGCTAGTGAAAATAAAATTTTATAGTATACACAATTAAATCAAAAGAGAAAACCAAATTACATTAATCAATTTTCAAATTATCCAATTTTCTTAAAATACTAACATAAAACAATCACATATATCTCACATGGATTTACACATCCAGGAGATTCAACAAACAAAATAGCAACCGATGCCTTTCGGAATACCCGTATTAAGTAAGTCCTACTATAGGCTAACACCAGATCCAAAGATTACCAACGAATCTAAGAGAAATGATCATGGTAAGTTTAATACAACCAAAGTCGTGCATCTCATATGTCACAGTGTGCATAAACTCCCCCATCAGCTTCTCACCACCCGTATCTTAGTCTATGTGACTTAGATCATCAGTGAAACTCAAAGATCCCTGTTACCACACAGGAATCAATACTTAATACACAAACAAACATTAGTCCATACATTATCCCAAATGTATGAATTCAATTTCATACCATTTTCACCATACAATATCATTCAAAATGCAATCCACAACATTCAAAATCCTATTCAACATAAAAAAAACAACCTTTAAATACTAAACCATCAAAATATAATTTTTCTACAAGTTTAAACAATATAAAAACAAACAACATCCAAGCAAAATAAATATTCATAAATTAAATATTGGGACCACGTCCCCTCCACATTCAGATCTTCTAACCAAGGATATTATTAAAAATTAAAGTTAGTTTCCCTTACCTTAAATTTCTTATTCTAATCTAAATTCTACCTCAAATAGGATAATCACTCAAAAATATAGGAACCTAAAGCAAGTTATCCAAACATTACCAAATTTTAGTATGAGCTTAATCAAGTTGAGAGAAACACTTTTCTTAATTGGCCCTACTAAGATTGATGACCAAATAGAGAAAAACAAAGAATAAGAGATCTTTAGAGTAAAAATTAGCTTACTCTGTTTGAAAATCTGATTGGGTAGAAATGTTCCTTAACTCCTCAGCTACAGCGTGGTACAATAAGATTCTAAAATAGATGAAAATTGGAAGAGGAAATTAAGAGAGAAGGAAGATAAGAGAAGTTGGGAGAGAGAGAAAAAATAAAAATAAAATAAAAAACGGTGATTACGTGAGGGTGGGGGGCTGTTTACGGGGGTTACACTATCCCCAACTCAAAAAAAATTCGTCCTAAAAAATTAGTTTACCAAGAAATATTAGGATATCATTCTCTTATCTTCTCCTTTATTTTTCTAGTGGAACCACATCATATGAAATTTCACAATACTTTGACTATGTCGATATTTTTGCCATGAAGTTACCTTACTTTAAAACCCAAAATTTTTAATTGACTTCACTTTAAAAGAGAGATCTTTTATTTGACTAAATCAGAAACTAAAAGATAATTGTGACCAATTATATATACTTCCTTAGTTACGATACACGAAGGACATAATGAATGTCGGTTAATGGAAGAGATAAACAGTTTTATAAGCAGTATAAATATTCTATTGAGAATCTAGTAAGAACCTATAAACTTTGGAGTCATCTTCTTAGATGTGATTACTTTCCTTATAACAATTAATGACTTAACTCTCATAAAATCATGATTGCCCATAGAGAAACTTATCAGTCTTCTTCATTTATCTGCATCAGATGTCTGCCTGATCGAAGATATGTCTTCAATCATCATAATTCTCAAAATTTGGCTCAGAGTTGCTGATAACTAAAGTGATGAAAAATATACTAAGTTTTTTTTTTGTTGCTTGACTAACTTCCTCCTGGTGCACATCAATGAATGCTTCAATGTCTTTTTCCTCCATCCCAAACAGATGATCTAGGCCAAAGCCATGATCTTCGAGTATTTCGCAATATTTTTGCTCAAAGGTTATTGTCAAATTGCCTAAGAGATTTTGGTGTGACCTAACTCAATGATCCATGACTTTGTTGTATTCTAACATGAACAAAGACATCTCACATCAACCTCTCCGCAAGCATATCTCTAATTCATGTTATCCAATCCAAGCTTATGTTAATATAGGCAACACTAAATTCCAAAGAAATGGAATCCATAAAACCTTGAGATAGGTATAACTAAATCAAAATGGATTCTTTCCATATTGGGAAAACCTCTTTTACTTTCTAATGGTCATATATGGGTGTCAACATCACTAGCTCATTTTGTTTTCACACTTTGAGCAATAATATTTTCATATTTAGAAGGACGTGCAATATCAATTACTAAAGACATTTGCTTAAAACTAAGAGTAAGATCTACCACCATCTGACTCCATCCAATACCATGTGCTAATCATTCTCACCCTTATGAAACAATAAGAATAACCCAACCAAACACAAACTTCCTTAACATTAGTTACAATACCCAATGCCACCTTTTCACCACTTTTGTCAAACTGAGACTATTTACCTCACCAATTATTTGCATTACCTCAAGTATATCATTATCTTCCATAAGTAGAACGTGCATAGTCTTCCTTAATCTATCTCATACCATGTAACATACTTCTTAGTCATTATTTTTTCGGCCTGATTTTTTTTTACAAGATAAACGAGTAGTTACATACTTGATTATATCTTTCTTCATCAGTGAAGCTCAGAGATCTTTGTTACCATGTAAACATCAATACTTAATACACAAACAAGTATCACTCCATACATTATCCCAAATGTATGAATTCAATTTCATACCATTTTCACCATACAATATCATTCAAAATGCAATCCACAACATTCAAAATCCTATTTAACATAAAAAACAAAACTTAAATACTAAACCATCAAAATATAATATTTCTACAAATTTAAACAATATATAAACAAACAATATCCATGTAAGATAAATACTCATAAATTAAATATTGAGATCACGTTTTCCGTACATTCAGATCTTCTAGTCTAGGGTACTATTAAAAATTAAAGTTAGTTTTCCTTACCTTAAATTCCTTATTATTATAGAAATTATACCTCAAATAAGGGAACTACTCCAAAATTTAGGAACCTAGAGCAAGTTATCTAAACATTACCAAATTTTAGTATGAGCTTAATCAAGTTGAGAAAAACATTTTTCTCAACTGACCATATTAAAGTTGATAACTAAATCATAGAAAAAAACAATGAATAAAAGATCTTTAGAGTAAAAATGAAATTATTATATTTAAAAATCTGATCGGGAATAAATGTTCCTTAAGTCATCCGCTACAGCGTGATACGATCAGATTCTAAAATAGATAAAAATTAGAAGAAAAAATTAAGAGAGAATGAAGAAAAGAGAAGTTGGGAAAGAGAGAGAATAAAAAAGAAGAAGAAGAAGAAAAGGTGACTGTGTGAGGGTGGGAGACTGTTTACGGGGTTACAGTATGAATCTATTAATCATAGTCACACATGAACATTTTCATGTTTAAAGGGTGATTCAACTCATCATTTCATTCCTGCTTTCATTTTGCTTATATTCTTTAGCTCTCTTTAACTAGTTGTCTCCTACCAAGTGACAGGTGTTTGAGGTGTTAGATAAAACTATTTAAGACAATATGTGATTCAAAATTGAAAACCCACTTGGTGGAAATGTTGTTCTTGGTGAAGATTTTAGAGATTTTTTTATTTATTATTCTAAATGGAAAAATAATTTATAGAATAACAACAACTGATAACTCCTTTGAATCATGGAAGTATCATAGAGTATTAAAATTAAGAAAAATATAATTGGATAACGTTTGCTACTTTGAAATTGATCTGATTTTTTTTAATGTATTATTGCATCAGGTGATTAAAAAATCAAGACAATTATGATTTATACATTAAAAAGGGTAAAATTAATTAATAAGTATATATAATTCTATTATTTATAGTTGAGGAAGATGTATATATAAGTTCCAATTCAATTTGGAAAATGGATAAAAAAAATGTATTTATTATGATTGGATTACAAGTGAAATCACTAAAACATCACGAAACTTTTGCTTATCATTAATTATTTATGAAAAAATATTTTGAGAAATACTATATCTGAACAAAATTTATTGTTAAAAAGTTAGGTATAAATGTTATAGGTGTTGCTATTATTAATGGAAACAGTATTAGGAGCAAGGTATATATTTCAACAATAAATCTCATATATATATATATATTTGTTATATATATATATATATATTTTAAAACCCAATCATCTGTGTTTGTTTTAGGAAATTTGCCATAAAAAAATGACATTGCTGGTTTGCAGTGGACATGGACATATAGTCTTTAATAACGCTGATTCGGATTTTTTGTTTCACCTTTCTACCTTTTTTCCCACTTTTATGCCTAATGTTTCTTATCATTTTACATATTATTATTATTATTGAGTGCAAAAGAAAGCAAAATGGTGTAATGGTCCAATATGGAGTCTGGTCACACCTTTTAAGAGCACTTTTCATTTCTTAATAACTAAGAAAAAAATGTGTTTTGATAACATTTTACATCTTCTGGAGAATCACGCCAAGAGATAACCAATGAGAAATTATGGTGTGCAAGGTTTTGTCTCCAACCTTTATAGAACAACTTTACCATTTTCTTTTACTATAGCAATTTTTACACACTGTGTGAGTTTTTACTTCTTTACTTTTTACTTTTCTTTTGCTTCGCATGGCAAGTAAAGGAAGCAAGAACTGAAGCTGGTGTTGAGAAAAAAATAATAATGAAGAAAAGGTGTCATCTCATCTCATTGCTAAAAAGTAATGTAGTGGGGACAGGGATTTATTGCACACTTTCTTCTGTTCATACCACAAATCCCATTCAGTACTCATCACAAATATCCCTTGGATCAGAACTATACAAAGGCAAAAGTATATTCAATTCAAATTCACCTAAGATGTTAAAATCTGATATACGAATCCCAAGGTGTCTCTATACACATGATCCAATTCACCAAAATATCAGTCTTATCAAATTTATAAACACTTGTTAATATTAAAACAACTTTGAAGAACAAAATTGTGAGAATGAGAACAAGTATCAAAGCAAAAATAATACTGTGATGATGATTCTAACGCTTCCCACCTCTTCTCTTTAACACCGACTTCAGACATAGCATGCAAGCAATCAAGAATCCCAGAGCCGCCACCCCACCCACCGCAAGCGCCACCGTCCTCTCCGTGTGTGGATGCCCTCCTCCTCCTTCTGATCCTACCAAACACACACAAACAAAAAAATCAGTCTTTTATTCAATTCTCACAAACCCCACCTACCCAGATCCTGCAAATCCCTTTCACAACCCCACTCATTAAATCATCCAAAAATCAATCGAACAAATAACCAACACACATCACATCAAGAAAAAAAGTTGTTTTTTTTTTCATTTTTGAAGAATGGTGCACTGACCTGAGGAAGAAGATGAAGTGGGAACTCCATTGGGGTAAAAGCTGTAACTGATATAGCAATTTTGAAGATAAACCTGAGCGGAAATAGAGTAGCCACACTGATCCTTAGCCTGTTCCGCAGCACTCTTGATACAAGCCCCACAATCTGCATTTCCCAAATTACCCTCGCACTGCCCCAACACATAGAGGCTCTGGTAACTCCCAGTGTAGAACAAGCTCCCACTGCTCTGCACGCCGTTCTCCACCATCCCAAACGCCGCGTCCCTCCTCTCCTCGAACCCCCCGCCGTCGACCACCCTCCGCCCCCCACAAACCTTGTACAGAAGCTCCGTCGCGGCAACCTGCTTGAACCCGACCACCTCGTACCGCAGGTAGCACCCGCTGAGCTGGACGCGCGCCGCCGCAGAAGCCTCGCCGCAGAGGCGCCCCAGCATGTCCGGAATCTTGGCCACGCAGCTGTGGCAGTCGGAGGCGGTGAGGTCCCCCCGGCATTGGTACGCGCCGGTGAGCGCGTTCTGCGTAGTCGCGGCGAAACCCTTTTGCGCCGACTCTGCCACCAAGGACGATAACAGCGGTTTGAGAGTCTGCGTGTAGGGCTCCTGCAGTTTCTGGTCTGCGCAACCCTTGTAGATCAAGTTGGTGTTGTCTGCAAGCGAGGTGGGTGTGGAAACGAAAAGGAAGAGTGCAGTGAGAAAGAGGAGCGTGTGAATGTGGTGTTTTGTTTTGAGTGTACCCATCTCGGAGGTGGTTGTGGAAGTTAGTGTTTCTTGTTTTTTATATGCAAGCAATGAAGCAATGTCATTAACTGTGTCTGCTTAATTCGTGTTTATGTTTTGAGGTTAAATTATTGGGGGTTTGATTGAAAGGGAATGCCATTTCATCATGTGCTTCTGTTGCTGTTAAGTCCCAGAGTTTTTTTTTGACCAAAACTAAAAAGGATCCAATTAAAGCTAACTTTTCATTGCACCCTACAAATAAATAAAAAATGGGTGAAAATAAATGTTGATATTAGATTATTTGATTCTTCACGTGGATGTGAAAAGGAACGAAATAAGGAGGAAAAGACTGAGAAGTGAGTTATTTAGATATAGAAAGAGTGAGTAAAAATAGATTCAAGTTTGTAAATGATGTCTTGAGGTAAGTGAAAAAATAATAAGAATTAAGTTTTTTTTATGAAAGCAATATAGCAATTAAAATTCGTTTTAGTTAAAATAATTAAATACATGTTTATGTAATTTAAAATTATGTAGCATTAAGTAATTTTAAACTATAAAATTTTGAATTTAGGTGCATGACCTTTCCATGAAAAATTGATGCATAATGACTTAGTATAACAAATTATACATAATTTCTCTCTCTCTCTCTCTATATATATATGAAAAAAGAGGTTTGTTTTAAAAGATTCTATATATGTTTATATATTATTTCCTGCATTAATATACTCTAAAATAATACTATTATTTAGCATACTCTGACAGTAATTATACTATATATTATGAATTATAATAACACAATCCTTCTAAATATATATTTAATTTAATTTTTTATACTTATATCCGCAAAAAATGACTATGTATGGACAGTTGTGTCACGAGACTATATTAATATTTTAATTTAGAAATTATTTGCTTGTCAAATTAGTGGAATTCCTCTTTTGATGTTGTTTCGGTTACTCCAAAAATAAATGTGTAATATATTTCAGAATTCGATACTGTCTATTTTTTTAGTTCAATGTATTAAGTGATTATAAAATGTAACCTAATTTGTGTGTAATTCTCTTGTCTAGACATTCTGTTCCATTTTTCGATCATTGATCAACAATGTTGTTAAAATTTTCATGTTTACTAATTTATTGATTTAATGCAAGAAATATTTATAAAAAAAATCTTAATTGTATTTACTTTAATGTATATTTAAAAAAACCTAAATTTTATTCAAATTAACTAATATTTATATATAAAAATTAAAAAACAACATTTTCCCAAATCTCACTTTCTTTTTATAATATTAAATTTGATAAATTAATAAATTATAAAAATTGTTAAGAGTTTTATTAACTATTATATATGATAATATATTTAACACCCAAAATCATAACTAATTATTATAATACAAGTTTTACAAATTTTTATACGATTGACATAAATACAATATTTACAATACAAAACTCAAAATAACATCTTCAAACTCTCTTGCATTTGTTTCATTAGTCATTATTACAATTTACAACACAAAAACAAAAAATAAGGGTAGCTAATGAAAATAAAATATTATAATATATACAATTCAATGAAAAAAGCAAACCAAATTACATTTATTAGTTTTTCACTTATTCAATTTTCTTTAAATCCCAACATAAAGTAATCACATAAATCCCCAATAAACCTATACATCCATGATATTTAACAAACAGAATAACAATTGACGTATTCTGAAAGACTCGTATTGAGTAAGTTCTATCAGAAACTAACACCCGGTCTAATACCCAAGACATATATTATCCCAGATGTATGAATTCAATTTCATACAATATCATTCAAATCGCATTCCACAACATTCTAAAGTCTATTTAACATAAAAAAAAATAACACTTAAATATTAAATCATCAAAATATAATATTTCTACAAGTTTAAACAATATATAAACAAACAACACAGTATATAGGGACTACATCATTTTCACATTCAAATCTTCTAACTTAGGATACTATTAAAAACTAAAGTTAGTTTCTCTTACCTTAATTACTTGGTTTCCAGGCAACCTCCAGAATTTTAGACTATCAACATGGATAAATTTTAAAATGTAAGAGCCTAATGCAAGTTATCTAAACAAAACAAAAATTTAGTATATAGTATGATAAGTTGAGAATATTACTTTTCTCAATTGATCCACTGACATTAATAACTAAATCCTAAGAAAAAATAGATAATAAATAATCTTTATAACAAATATAAACTTACTTAGTTTGAGAATTTGTTTGGATATAAATGTTTCTTAACTTCTTAGTTAAAGCGTGGTGCGATCAAATTATAAAATAAATTATGTATGGAGTAAAAAATAAAGAGATAAGAAAGAAAATTAGAGAGATGGAGAGAGAGAAATAAAAGTTACATTTTAGTAGCATGGTTAACGAAGTTCATTAAAAATGTTCTATGAATTTTTAATTTATTTTGACCAATATTTTGTATTATATTACATGAAAATATCAGTAATGTGTATATGATTTTTTTTTCTCTTGTTTTGATATTAGAATTCACCTGTTTATCCTCAAGTTTGGATTTTTCAATGTACTATGCCAAAGGAAAAAAAGTGAATTTGTGAAGGTGGTTAAGGTTTGGACTTAGTGAAAAAGTATTAGAGTTTTGTGTTTGTTTGAATTGCTTTATGTGAAACCGGTTGAATTGCAACTTATGTTTTCTAACTTAGGTCATTATTTTAAATAAATAAAATTTAAAATTAAATCTTTTAATTGCTATGTTATTAGTTTTAATATTAAAATATAGAAAATGTTGAGATTAAACCACATTTTGATATATTTATCAATACTAAGCTTATATGTAATAAAGAGGAAAGAATAACCAAAAAAAAGGAAAAATATAGTAGAAAATAGTAGATTGTTTAGTTAACAAATATATAAAAATGGGTGAAAATAAAGGTTATTTAAATGAAAAAGTTAAATAAAATAAAAGTTTTTATTTTAAAATTAAATGTTAAAAATAACCAGTTTTTGTTAATCTTAAGTTTTATTATCTATTTATATTATTACCATGTTATTTTTTTATTATCAATGTTATTTTTTTTGTTAATAATACTGATTTATTATTATTTTATTTAAAATAAAAGAAAAAACATGAATGTAAGCATTACTTCGTAAAAAAAAAAACTGGGATGAGAATAAAAACATAATCAATTATCAAATATAGGGGAATGAAAAACGATATTATTATTTGAAAATAATCTATTATGTGCGACATAAATACTGTTGTATTATTAGTAAAAAATTTAAAAAAATTGTAACTCTATAATAATAAAAATTACATTAATTATAAAAATAGTTACAAATCATAACGTTTAACCCAATTTGTTATTAACCTTACCAAACCAAAAATGTATTAAAAGGTATAAAATTTTGTAAATATTGAGAATCAATGAATAATGATATGTTAGATCGTAATTAAGCTCTTTGGTATTAATAGTTGTAGTGATAAAGTTATTCGTCATCTTCCTGAGAGTTTCCTTCACCACACTAAGTTAAAACTAACACTAATGAAACTGTTAGAGTGGAGGTAGTTTTTGTGAAATTATGGGGGAATTTATTGGTGTTTTCTTTGTGTTTATTGACGTTCAAACAACAACTATGGTTGTTGAGTTTTATGGAGTTATACATGATATGAATGAAGCTCAAAATATGAGACTTACTAATGTCTGACTTAAATGTGGTTTCGCCTTGGTTTGTGTTGCATTTACTGTTATGACTAATGTTCCGTTAATGTTTCGTAATCGATGAAATATTTGTCTTAATTAATGTGGAAAATCAAGTTTAAACCTACTTATATTTTTCGTGAAGAAAATGCATGTGTTGATAAGTTAGGCTAATTTAGAATTTATTCATATAAAACCATTTTTCACTGGTATAATAGGCTTTTATCTAGTCTATTCTTATAATTCTTTATGAATATGTATAGTTTACCTATGTATCGTTTTTGTTAGCATATGTGATGTCAAATGATTGTTGTTGTTTGAGGTGTCAATATAACTGAGATGAAGTTACATAGTGATACATAGCACGAAAACTTTTATAAATTTTGAAATTTAATAGGAGTCTAAAAAAGTCTTAGTATAGAAAAAAAACAAGATAATAAAAAAGTGAGTTAAGCATGAAAGATTTGACACAAACATATTGAAAATACATGAAGTTGATTATGTTTTTTTTTTTTATCTAATTATGAATTTTAAAAATTAAAATGTTTTTTTTTTCAGTTTTTGTCAAAGCTTGGCCATGAATAAGTACAATCATTTCCTTTCTTATAAGAAACAACTTTAAATATGTAAAGTTTGAGCATCTTTGAAAATACTTAGTGAGACAAAATTTTATTTTGAATCTTATCTTAAACTCCTTTTTATGTTAAATACAACTCTACAAGTTTACCATGAAAGACGGCAAAATGCCAATCTATCTCATCCTATTAGTTCTTATTAAGAAATGTTTAAGTTGAATTGTTATATGTAGTGATTATCTTTAAACATTATAATAATGTAATCATTTTTTCAAAATCTTTAGATTTTCTAATTAAAAAAATAAAATTAGATTCATATTAATTACTCTAATTTACTTAGTTATTTTCTAATACACAGTTTCATTATTACCACATTTTAACTGAATTAACATCTCACATTTATTTCATTTTATTAATTAGTCTGAGTTACGTGTCAACAACATTTTTTTGTAATTAAATATATTTGTAGTCTTTGTAAAATAAACATGTTTTTTTTAATATTAATTAGTTCGAGTTACGTGTCAACAATATTTTTTAATTTTAGAAAAACTACAAATAAAAAGTTTACCGTGTCGAAATCAAAACACGTATTTGATTGAACTAAAAGTATATTAACTATTTTTTTTTTATATTTGTAGATATTTATGGATTCCATAAACATTTCTTTTTTGTAAATACTAGACATAAAATTTGCCAAAAACTTAATGTGTAATTATTATGCACCAAATTAAATGTCATTTAATATATTTTATGATTTTTTATTGATGAGATAAATTAGTGTTAAAGGAAGACAAAGGTCAACTTAAATAATAAATATTTAACAGTAATCATAGTTGTAACTACGGTCAAGAAAATATATCAAAACTTTTATATCTACGGTTAATTTGATAGTTTTTAATTCTTAATTTATTTTTGTTTAAGTATATAACCGATTTTTATGTTTTCGTACTAGTAAAAATATTTGTATGATGTAAAACTCTTACTTTACACTTTTATGTCACAAATTTATAAAAAAGAAAAGACATTTAAAGCTACTTCTTTGTATATTTTTTTCTTAAAAAATAATATTCTTAAAATGATTAGTTGACAAATATTGAAAAAAAAGAAACTAGAATAATCATTTAATATAAATAAATAATTTTTGGAAGATTGGTGAAAAATATCGTAGAAAAGTTGAAATTACTTTTTAATATAAATAAACAAATAAGGTAAATGAATATGCAGGTCAGGTAAATCGATAATAATTTTGTATACGAAAAATTAAAAAAAAATGATTTAATGTCGACGAGACAATTATTTTATTACTTGTAATATTTAAATCTTATTATAAAACTCAAGACAATTTTTAGTGCATTGTGTATCGTATTTTTTTTTAAATAGAAATTTAATATCATATAAAAATAATTTTGGATGACTCAAAATAAAAAATAACATGTAAAAAAATTTGAATTGATTAATCAATATTTTTTTTTCTTCACATGTTTTGATTTCCTCTTTCAAACTTTTTTATTTTTTTTTATTTGTGATTTTCGGATCAGAGTGCGATGATATGTTAGGATTCACTTGATGAAAGATAAAAAAAAATAATGATTTTAAGGTTGTTTGAAATAAAACGAGAGAGTGATTAAATTTTTTGAAATACGTGTGTGGGAATGAAGGAGTGTGAGGGTGAGAGAGAGTATGATCTATTTATTTCTGTTGTTGCCTTTAAATAAGAAAGTAAAAGAAGAGTGAGGAGTTAGTTAACACATAAAAACTGTCATATAACAATAATTTAAAGTTATTGTACTAAGATGATATATATTAAATAAGGGTAAAACCAAAAAATATTTGTATAAAAGAAATGATTATAAATTTTTTTCATATATATAGTTATAGATTATATATATATATATAAAACAATGTTTAAATTTTACAAAAAAGTTAAAATATATTTTTGCTAGAGGAACCAAAATTTTGGTTAATCCTAAATAAATTCATTCGACAACAAAGAAATAGGTTAGAGGTAAAATGCAAAGATTGTGTTGGAGGTGAAGGACTGTTACAGTTCGAAAGCGAGTGATTCTTCACCGTTCTGGCCACAGTTCAGTTTCATTCACTTCTCACTGTAAAACCTAACCAGCTGAGAGTGAAATAGCAGGTACAGTGAAACCAGTTTCTCACGTTTTTCTCTCTTTCGACAATCTTATTCTGCCCTATTTCCCTTCCCTCCCACCATCAAGAAAATGCATGTTACCTTCCATATTCTTCCTCAACATTTCCTACCACATTTCTTTTGTTTCTCGCAGGTTTCAGGTTCTATTTCACCATGCAATGTGTCGTGTTCCATTTCTGGCTTTGACTTTCTTTTGCAGTTTCTTTGACCGTTAATTTCCGCCTTTTCTCTGTCGGCTACAGGTATGGATTGTTAATTGTGTTTTTCATTTGCTGAGATCTTCTCTGCTATTTGTTTCACGATTTAGTACCTTAAGGTTGTTTAGCACTGTAGCTCAATTGCTCTTAAATATTATGTTGCATCTTTTCTTCCATGTGAATTGTCTTTGGAATTTAATTGTGCTTTGCAATTTGTAGCGTGTGGCGGTTGGCGGATCATAAATGGCGCCGAATCCAAGAGTGACAGCGGCGTTTTCGGCAATGGCAAATATCGGGATTCATGAATCAAAAGTGAAACCAGTGTTGAAGAGGCTGCTTAAATTGTATGATAAAAACTGGGAACTCATTGAAGAAGAGAGTTACAGGGCTCTGGCTGATGCAATATTTGAGGAGGAAGAAAATAAGGTGTATTTCGGAATCATCTTACTTATCCAGTATCCACATAATGGATCATTTCTTTACGTGACTAATCTATTGCTTGATATGGTTTGACAGTTGCTGGAGCCAGACCAGAGTAACAAAAACAAGAAGGTTGTGGTACTAACTCTTGTTATTCTATGTTGCTGAGTTTGTCCGCATTTGTTTCTCGCTCTTAATTATACCTATGGCTGCTGAAATGTGTTGTGGCTTTTCAAACATCCAGGATAGAGAAGTAGACGATGAAGAAGCTCATATGCTTGAGGAGCCTTTACGACCTTTGAAGAGGTTGCGTTTGAGAGGCCAAGAGGGTCAATCTTCACGCCCTCTAACTAGTCCTGTCCACAATTTAGCCTCCTTTCCGTTGAAAATTCCAAAATTGGAAGATGGCACAGTGCCTGAAATTAGTCCCAGGCTGCAGCCTCAAAGCAGGGCTGCATTATCTGATGGAAATGCAAGGCATGATGCTCCTCATGTTCCCCCACAAGATGTTATTGTCAACAAGGGAAAGCAACCTGTATCACCTCAAGTTACACCCAGAGGGGGAAGGTCTATGTCTGACCATACTTCCCTTGCAGAACCACTGAAAGAGTCACCAGCTGAACCACGAGCTGCTCCGTTGGTCAATAACAAAATGATTGTTCCATTTACTTTTATCAAGCCCAAGGATGAGCCTGTTGATCATTTGCCAGATTGTGAGATTCCCCTTGCTGTGATCCCTTATGGTATTCAACTTACTATGCCTTGATGAGTGGCTTCTTACTTTCTGTCCATTTTCTGTTTTGTGAGATCTTGGTGGTGACTTTTACTTCATTGTAGACTTTCACTGAACCCAATGTTAAGTACTGTACTTTGTTGGTAATATTATGCTTCAGACAGAGTAGGTGGATTGTTCTTAGGAAAATATAGGAAAAGACTTTAATTCCTACGGGCCTCAAAAGAAAAGAAGTTAATGTGCAATTTTGGCTGAGCTGTGAAATAGTTTCAGTGGAATAGAATCTGATTGATTTCCCTCCCTGAAATGCTGGCTCTGAGCTCACCACATGCTTTCATTTGCACATGCAGCAAGCAAGTCTCTAATTGCATACAGTACAACTTTTACTTTCCCTGAAAATCTGTCATATGATCATCATTTTCGCTGTTGCTTCTTTATGTGGAAGATCCCTGGTTCCTTCGAAGATTCAGAAATTCCCTTGTATTTCAGTTAAACCAAAGAGATGCTACTTTTGTACCTTTTTTTCGCTATTCTGTTTCTAACCCCACATTAAACTTTGTGTTGATGAGTTTTATTTTTATTTATTTTCGCTCAAAAGAACCACCAAGTGGAGGAGACTCTCTAATGGGTGCAGCTGAAAAGAAAGATGACCACGATACTATGGTATCACAGTGCAGAGATGAAGACGTTGAGCATGAATATACTATTTTGTCCTCAATTGAAGAACCAACTTCTGATGTAGATGTAGCATTGCCATCTATAGGAGAGGTAAAAATTTCTCTAAGCTGCAAGCTCAGTTCTTGGGAACTGGATTTTCAATTGCATAGCCATGAACAAATTGTAAAAATAATTTAGTATACATGTCTGCAATTATATACAACCTCTGACCCTTATTTTTGTCCTGGAATTATGGAGAGATGTGTGACTGCATTTGGAATTTGTAACTGATTCAAATAATAATTCACAGGAACAATGTGTAAAGATAACACAAACTGATGATGTTTCAAAGGAATCCGAGACCAATGTTTCACCCATTGTGAGAGAAAATAAAGATCCAGTCATGGCAAATGGGTCAATCAGTGTTAGGTCTTCTCCTTCCTTGGCTGAACCTGAAGGTCCTAGTTCTCTACCCTACCCAAGTGATCAGGATGATGCTGTACTAGCTTCCAAGAAGTTTGGGACGAATGGTTTCTTACAAAGTAATGGTGGGAAGGAGCTAGAGGATCCTGTACCCGCATATTCAGGTACCTTAGTGGTTGTTCCAAAATGTCAACTTACAACTGAAAATGATGCAAGGGCTGTTCACAATGTTAATGACCTAGCAAAGGGTGAAGAAAGAGTGAATATTTCATGGGTGAATAACACTACTAATGATCTTCCTCCACCCTTTCACTACATACCCCAAAACCTTGTGTACCGAAATGCTTGTGTTAATTTTTCTCTATCTCGTATTGGGAATGGGGATTGTTGTTCAACTTGTAAGGGCAATTGTGTATTGTCATCAAAACCATGTCCTTGTACAAATAAAACTGGGGGTGAATTTGCTTTTACTGCACAAGGCCTGCTAAAGGAAGCGTTCTTGGATGAATGTATCGCCATCAACCGCGATTCCCAAAATTATTTCTATTGCAAAGCTTGTCCGTTCGAACGATCAAAGAATGATGATTGTTTAGAACCATGTAAAGGACACCTAAAGCAGAAGTTTATCAAAGAGTGCTGGAGCAAATGTGGCTGTGGAAAACAGTGTGGCAACCGGGTTGTCCAGCGTGGAATAAGTTGCAAGTTGCAGGTGATTATTTAAGTAATCTTTGCCACTAGTAAAAAAATGTATTGTCTATGATGTTGAAATCACTGAGGTGACATTATTTCATTGTTTATGTTCTCAAATTCATTTTTCCCAGCTAGAAATTTATTTAGATATGCCTTCGCTATTATGTGCTACTCAGGTGTTTTTAACTTCAGACGGAAAAGGGTGGGGTCTTCGAACCTTAGAGGATCTTCCAAAAGGCACATTTGTATGCGAGTTCGTTGGGGAAATTTTAACTGTCAAAGAGTTGCACGAGAGGAACATGAAAAATCCAAAAAGTGGGAAATATACTTTCCCAGTTTTATTGGATGCAGATTGGGATTTAGGAGTTGTGAAGGATAGGGAAGCTCTTTGCTTATATGCGGCATCATATGGAAATGCTGCTAGATTTATTAATCACAGGTATTGAGGTTTCTCATATTTCACAGGTGTCTTTTGCAGTTATTTATAAAGGTTTTAGTTCTAGAGACTTTTGTACTTTTTTTTATTATGTGTTTAAAATAATTATTTTAGTAAATTACACCAGCCCCACTTGAGGTTTCGTGAAACTACACAAACATATCTGCGTTTTTAACATAAACTCATTGTAACGTTTTTCAAAAAGGATAATGTAAAAAGGGTGTTTGGTGTAATGTTTTTTAAACAATTAAGGGACGTAATTGTAGGGGTAGAAAAAAATCAGGTGTTTGTGTAATATCACAAAACCACTGGGTTGATTATCTCTTATTAGTGATCTTTATTAAAAGAAGTAAATATTACTGTTTCATGTGAGTTTTTTTGAAATTAATATAAGTGGTTTGTTGCTTGGTTTGGCACATACAAACGACTTTTTCCTCAACAAAAGTTGGTATTTACCGTGATTGTAATGCATTATTTTAGATTTTAGGTTATTAAAATCAATTTTGCAGCTATTGAAATTGATTTTATGATAAGTAAATTTTTTAGAATTTTTTCATTTAAAGAAAATATTTTCTGTTTTGATTTTCAATTTCACTTTTAATTATGAAAATTCCATCGTGCTATTGAAGATTTGTATATGAAGTTATGAAAATAGTAAAATCACTGGGTTGATGGTATGTTAACAATACACTTCCATGTGGCTGTGCAGACATTGTACTCATTATCTGTCTATTGTAAATCAGAAGATTTTTAGTATTTCTGCTTCATTTTTGCAGATGCTTGGATGCAAACTTGATTGAGATCCCAGTTGAAGTTGAGTGCCCAACTCATCAGTACTATCATGTGAGAAGTTAGCAAACCCACTAATTCCATTTCCACTTTTTAATTACCTTTGTTGGCATTTCGGGAGAATGCTCTATAGAACAGAAATATTCTTGCTGATATTTTTAATGTGTTCAAATGTGCAGTTTGCGTTCTTTGCATCCAGAAAAATAGCAGCCCAAGAAGAACTCACTTGGGTGCGTGAGTTTGTTCTTTAACATGTTTGGTGAATATATTGCACTGATTCCTGCAGTTTCTTTGTGTAGTTCGTACTAATTGGTCTGATATATTAAGTAGAGCATTGGCAACAAAGGTTGAGTTAATTTGAGTAATTCATTATCAAAATATAGGTTTTATTTGTTTCTGGTTACTAATTGGTAATGCCACCATGTATACTAGGTAGTTTGGTTGGCAGGCCATTTGTTACCAAACATCATAGGTTATCATTTTTATGTAGAGTTCACTTCAAATTGTGTAATTAGTCAAGGGCCTTTTTTTGTAATGGAAAGCTTATATGCATGGTGTATCTGCAGGATTACGGCATCAACTTTGATGATGACGATGAGTCTGTTGAGCTTTTCCGGTGCAGATGTGGCAGTAAATTCTGCAGGAATATTAAGCGATCAAATAGTTAGTTCATTCTCCCATTTATGTGTTGTTTTGCCTTCAACATAAAAATATGACATGTTATTTCTGTTATTTCAATTTTCACTCCCTATTTTCTTTACAATTATTAGTCTGGTTGAGTAATGGTGAGGATTCAGACGTTCAAAACAAATTTGAGCTTTGAACCAAGCTGAACAGTTTGATGCTTTACCTGTGTGATTGCAAAACACTCATTAGTTATTAGGGTGGTCTCAACTTACTATATTTAAATAGTGTATGTTTGCTACTAATTCATGGTTTAATCGTTATCATAATTTCACTAATTGATTTACGCTTTTGTATTGCAGGATCCCTCAGATCGTGAGTTGCATGATGACCATTCTCTGCCAAACCAGTTTTGTGTCTGATGATGCTAGTAATAGGAACAAGTTCCAACCAACTGAATTAGTCATTTTTGTGTTTTTACTTTCCATTATTTTTTGCTTGGAGGTTGGATACAAGTTACTATTAACAGCCTTCTGAAAACTGCAGTCATCTCAGAAAAATCAAGAAAGAAAGTAGCCTTTAGGCATTAATAATTCTGTCCGAGTTTATGTTAAGCATAATGCATGAAGTATTAACGGAAACGGGTATATAGTATAGAATTATTTAACTAATGGGTATATAAATCAAGAAGAGTTGAATATCTTTATTTGTTTCAAATCATAAAAAATAATGAGAAATTTGCCTCAAAACAATTATTGAATAAATTTTTTAAATCATTATAAAAATACAAGAACATTAATGGGACGAATCAAATAAATAAAGATAGAATTGAAATTACAAAACAAAGTAAGAAGAATAATACAACTTAAAAGAGAAAATGGATTGAAAACTGACTAAAGCAATGATATTTCATTTGAGAGTCCACACTTCGGTAGAAAATTGCAAAGGTAAACGACGAAAAATCAAAATTAACTTTTAAATCTAGATGTAGATGAATGGTTGTTAATGCATGGAAAAATAATAATAATGGTAGAGTTTTTGTTTTTAAAATTAACTTCTTTATTTCTTGATTTTCTAGGCCCAGAAGCAATTTGTAACATTTATTATTTATGAAGTAAAATAATTAAGGATATTTTGGTAAAAAATAATTAATACTGGGGGCAATTAGAAAATAGTGTTATAGAAAGGAAAAAGAATTCAAAATATTATCTTATAATTAAGATAAAGATGTGTAGATGACATAGACTAAAATATCTGTATCTACATAATCAAAATTCTTCTATTAAATTACTCTTGAAAGTTTTCTTTTAGAGTGTATTTATATTTTGGTTCTTAGATAAGGTGCGACTAACGAATGAAAATATAAATATTTACTTAATAGATGCATTTTTAAAATACTTTCTGTGAAAAAATTTATTAATACAGTTTTATTTTTAATTTATAAAGAGTATATCAGTATTTTTGTAAACAAGTTATTATCCATTTATAAAATTATATTTTTGTTATTTATTTTTAAAAATTCATATACAACTGTATTAATAAATTTTAGCTATTGAAAATAGATAGACCAATCTCATTTTCATTATCCAAAACATAGAGAATAAATATATTAAACTAGAGTGAAACTTAATTAAAAAAAGTTTTCTTAAACTACATTTTATATTTTGTCACATGCGTGTGCATAAAATAAAACTCCATATATAATTCCTAAATATATTAAACACTGAAACTGGCCTGGAATAGTAATGGGCCGAAATAAGAGCCAAGCCCAGGCCCATGGCGATTAAACCCTAGTCAGCATGTATATATAGAACAGAAAGAAGCAACCCTAGGGTTTGTTGTTCAACCGAGACGCAACAATGTCGAAGCGAGGTTCGTTTTAACAGTCGAATGCGTTGATTAATTACTCTCGAAATCGATCATCGTGTCTTAATTAACCATTTTATGGCGTTTCAGGTCGCGGAGGATCGGCGGGGAACAAGTTTAGGATGTCACTGGGTCTGCCGGTGGCGGCGACGGTGAATTGCGCCGACAACACTGGCGCCAAGAACCTCTATATCATTTCAGTGAAGGGGATCAAGGGGAGGCTGAACAGGTTGCCTTCGGCTTGTGTTGGAGACATGGTTATGGCCACCGTCAAGAAGGGAAAGCCCGATCTCCGTAAGAAGGTGTTGCCGGCCGTCATCGTCCGTCAGCGCAAGCCATGGCGCCGAAAGGACGGAGTATTCATGTACTTCGAAGGTATTGCACTTTCTCTCGCCTTTGATTGATGTTTTTTTTATTACGTTGTTGTTTTCGAATGATTTTTTATTTGTCCGTTTTGGTTTGCAGATAATGCCGGTGTTATCGTGAATCCAAAAGGTGAAATGAAAGGTATGGACAGTGAAATTTACTTATGGAACTTCTCTCGATAGTGTTTAGTTGCAATTTGAATTGTTGTTGTTCTTTAAATGCGTTTAGTGTTTGTGATTGAGTTTTTGCTATTAATGGTCATGTTATGCAGTGTTACTTGTTGGGTTTTGTGTTTGATGGAGTGTCACTTGAATTTGTAGGTTCTGCTATTACCGGACCAATTGGAAAGGAGTGTGCTGATCTCTGGCCCAGAATTGCAAGTGCTGCCAATGCTATTGTTTAAGTTGGGTTTCTAGTGTTTTTGTAATGTCTTTCTTTACTTTAAGTTGTTTTTTAATATTTATTTAGGTTGAATTGCAGACAATGCGTCACATATAGTTTGTCTTTGTTTGACTTCTCAGTGAGAAGTGTTTTGATGGGAGATATTGATAGTTTATAAGAGCTGGTTTTTTGGTTATTCTTCTCATCTTAATTTATTGTTTAATTTGCTTTGATATGTTGCTTATCATTGTGAGTGCATGAATTTATTTGTATTTTCGAATGATGTTTAGACGAGAGAGGGATAACATGCCTTGTTCTGCAAGAATTGTCTGGTTGTATTGCAGTCATGTGGCATGCATTTGTTAGGTTTTAATTTTCTTAAGCTGTTGGAGTAGTGTGATAAAATTTAATTGTAGATCTTGTCATTTTCTTTTTTTGAAGTCCTAGAGAAGGTAACACTGACCCTTTCCCCTATTATGAAAAAACTGGAATTTTTAGTTTAAAAATCTAACTACCCATTTAATTTGTTTTTGTGTGTCCCAGCTATATTCTTCTTCCAACTGCCTTGAGCCTTAGGTCGTTTAATCCCTTTTCCAATTTATTAAGGGATAAAACTTGCATAAAAGTATTTTTGTTTGAGTTACTGAAAACAAAATTGTTGTGAAAGAATAACACCTTATTATGAGCAAAGCTATTGAAATTTGGTTATTATAATTTAGCATTTCATCCTACAGAACCGTGGAATATTATTTGTTTTTGAAACGACTAAAGTAGATAATTATCGCAGCATTTTATTCAATTAAATTTGAATAGTTGTGAGGATTTGCTATTGTAAAAAGGTCTTGATTAAAACGAATGGTTTTTCTTTTTGAATTATTTCGGAAGAATGATTTTAATTTATATATTTTTTTAAAATTCATTGTATTCCTTAAAAGGTTACTTAAATGTTTTCCATCTGATCCAACTGATTCAATTGACAGAAGAGAGGAAAAGTAATAATGTCTACTTGAATTAACAAGTAACACAATTCACAAAATACTGCAATTTTCTAAATGAACTTTATTTATTTGGCATAACTTGAAATTTTGTGAAAGAGTTTTAATTGATCTTATATTGAACCCTAAACACTATACAATCATCCTAAACATTCCCTCAATTTTTTTGAAGAGTTCCGTTAACGTTGAAATCAGGTTTTGGGATTCCAACTTTTTTTTTATTTCTTTGGAAAATATCATTTGAAATCAACTGTTGTTTTTAAACAACTATTTGATAACTTTTTTAATAATATAATATTCAGATAATAAAAATTAAAACATGTTATATAATAAAATAATGATATACAGTTGTAGGATGGTTCAATGAAATATGAACGCACATTTTGTTTGTAACTTTACATTACACTTTATTTAAGCAATGACATTATCTGTCCCTCAAATCAAACTGAGTTCTTTGAGAATTTGTTTTTTTTAACCCAAATTTTTGTGATGGGAGGTTTGCATGACATGGCATCTATGCCGCAAATTTAAATTTGTTAGTGATAAATTCATGAAGGATAAATGCATAAGTAGCAGAAATTGAACCCAAGTGGAAAAGGCCTTGTTCGAGGTAGTTCAATCCTACCCTTATTGGTGGACTTCATTTCATTTACATCACTGCATGAAACAAAGCTAAAGCTAGTGATTCTGATCTGGTTGTTTTCATACCTTGGAGCACAAGAGGAACTTGCCAAACCATTGAGCAAAAAAGGGTAAATCACAAAGGATGCAGATAGCAAGTTCTAGTGGGTAGAGCTACACCCGTATAGAAGACTCTTCAAAAAAGTGCTTGAGCACTTCATTGATGTTACACCACTTGACGGCTTATTTTCAATCCATTCCATGCTGGGGACATTATTAATCTTTGAAAAGGCCACAAACTAAAGTTTGATCACTTGATGCAGTGTTCATGATGATCATGCTCTTCATTTCCAGCAAATAAAAACTTGACACCCTATACTGTGTGGTCCACATTTGATAACCTACCTTTCATAATGCATTCATCTAGTCTAATTCCTCATGATGCATGTCTAATAGCATCACATGTTGTCACTTGATCTTAAATGTGAAGCTAGCTAGCATAGCCAGCAGAAGGAAGATGTCACAGTTTTATATCCCTCAAAGGACTCAGTTCTTGAAGCTTCAGTTCAAAGCAAAAATGAGAGTTAGCCCTTTAGTGACCCTTGGTAATGTCCCAAGAAAGAGGTTACTTGGTTGTGGCACTTCATCAAGAGTTCTCAGACAGCTAGTTTGCAAGTTGAAGCATAGGTGGAAGAAAACTACGGGGTGGCACAAGAGAGGTCCACAGTACAGCTATGATTTTCGCAGTTATTGCCTCAACTTCAGTGATGGCCCTTCAAACGACCATATCCACACGCCTCCTCCTCTTCTTGGCTGATGATATGTCTTGTCTTTAGAATCTTCCCCTTTGGTCATTTTTATGATCAAAAGTTTGCACACAATTTGTGTCCAGGCGTTCATCAGATGTATGGTTTCACTATTCAAAGAACGTTTTCAAAAGTACTTATATATTACTCATTAAGGTTTACATCATCAACAGTGAAATTTGAATTTACATTTCTTAAGATGAATAATAAGTTTTCCTACATTTTGTTCTCTTTCTAGTATACTCATACTTTGCATATGCAAACTTGCTTTAGCCATTTGTATTCAATCCTTTGTTATGATGAGCATATATATATATATATATTGAATTGTGATCACAGATTTCTTCTCTTCTCTCTGGAATCTGTTCAAATTTCATTTTACAGTGGTAAGGGTCTCACTACATGTGATGAGATGTCCTCTTAGGAAAATAAAGATCCACTACCCCATATCAGTACCTCATTTATTTTTCAACAAAATAAAGGTACAAAAGTTTGAAAAATTGCTTCCCTTAGCTGGAACATGTACAATATTATTCAGCTTACTTTATTTCCCTTCTGGCCCCCTGTTAATCCTTTTCTTAAACAACCTAATTAGCGATTCAATCATTTCCTAAAACACCTGTATGTCACTATGTCTCTGCCCTATGGCAATCCAGAGATTAAAGGACCTATAAACATCTTTTCAAACACAACTAGGATTCGGATTCAGAATATTGTCCATGGCAATAACAGAATGAATGATTTGTATACTGAGATCTTATGTAGCAGAAATACAAAAGAATAACAGACTAATAAATATAACAAAACTACTAAAGACTTTTATTAGTGTTGTCAATATCAATGATAACATTTCACCGTCTTTCCAAAAAGGTGCCCGTGATGTGTGGCAATGATGATGGACTGACCCAAAATTCTTAAAGAGTGCGTAAAAGTTAGCCGAAAGAAGTTTTCTTCCAACCTGGAATACGGATGAACACACATCAAATAATTTGAATCCTTACTAATAAGTGAGGTGCAACAAGGTAGTATGATTAATGCTTCTGATTGAAATTCTCTATTGCGGCATAAACAAGTTTCAATTTTATGTATAAACCTATATACAACAGTAGTTTCTAATAATAATAATTTAGTAAAAGGTAGCCATGGATATATAAGTTAGTGTAAATTTTATAAGTCGGTTTTACTTGTTCAGTTAATTTTAAGTTCTTTTCTTAATAATATATGTATAGAAACACTCATGTATTTATTTTCTTTACATCAGGTTATGTATTTAGTAAATATGATTAGCAAACACAACCAACAAAGTGGAACGAAATAATAAGGCTCACATGCAGGCCATTTAATGAGTGCTATTGAAGTTAATACTTGTAATTATGAATGACTAAAACTAGTTGTCAATTATCCAACTGTACAAAGTACTGGTATACTACTTTCGAGTTTTCACCCCAAACTTTGAATTACTAAGCAATTCAAAATACTATTTCTATGTTTGTTTTTCAAGCTTGCATGTTACATTTGCCACTAAAATTATATGCAGACAATGATTTTTGTCTACAATTTCACATATCCTTAAAAGGCCATGTATATTATACTATAATGTCGATTAATTCACACTGTTTTATGTAAATTTTACATCATTGGTAAAATTTGTACACTCAAAATCAACTGGTGTATTAATGTGTTGGACAAGAATGATCACCTAGCTATAGTCACTGTGTGTCCCACACTCCATTTCACGCCTATATGTATTTTCTTCACTCAGTTTCCTTTTTCACAGAATTCATCCATCCCTCTCTGTCAAATGGCCAAGTGTCTGGCACTCTCACTGATCATATTAGGCCTCTTCATTGGTCTGGTGAGTCCAGAATGGAACATACTGAACCTATGGGGAAAAAGGGTTGAGGAAGTGAGTCCAGAATGGAATATACTGAACCAAAGATGGGGGGAGAAAGTGGTTGGAGACAACTTGAAGAGCTACTGTGAGAGTTGGAGGATAAATGTTGAACTAAACAACATTAGGGGGTTCAGAGTTGTTCCTCAAGAATGTGTGCAACACGTGAAGAAGTACATGACTTCATCTCAGTACAAAGCTGACTCTCTGAGGGCAGTGGAAGAGATTAGGCTCTATCTCAGTGGGTACTGCACTTTGAAAGGTGATGGCAAAGATTCCTGGATTTTTGATATTGACGACACCCTTTTGTCCACAATTCCTTATTATAAGAAGCATGGTTTTGGGTAAGTGCCTAATACTACTAAGCCTTTTGTTTTTATTATATATATATATAGTGCACACACATGTAATTAACTTTTGGTGTTACTCTAATCTAGTATAATCATGGGAACCGTTCAGATTTCAAGCATTAACTAGTTTACAGTAGACATGATGATTATGACACCATGTCGAGTAGATTCAGTTGCTGCTATTTTTGTCCAAGTGGTGCAAAACTAGTTCATGTCATTAATGGTGAAGATGTTGTGGAATCAATTCATTTTTGTTGGTTCAATTTGTTTATATTTGCTGTGTCTTTTACCAAGGAAGTGCAATCTGTGATGCGTCATATAGTGACGTGTGTAAGTCACTCCACATTGTTTTATTTCCACTGACGAAAGTTCCCAAAGTTGTTAGAATAATTTAGCCAAAATTCTTTGTGAAGATTATTCAAAGAAAGAAAGGTGAATTAGGTCACTAAGCTAATCTGATGTAGCCAGGATAACAAATCTCCTTTCATTTGAATCTAAAAAGTGTAAAGAATTGGTATTTAATTTTGAAATACTTGAAATCAAGAGTTGCACATAACTTGTTTGTGTTTGTTCTGTAACGAAAGCAATATGGACAAATTTCTTTTGATGTTGTTGATTATGAAATTTGTTGTTGATTATTAACATTAAAATACACCAGGGGAGAAAAGTTGAATGCAACATCTTTAGAAGCATGGATGAAGCAAAGCAAGGCACCAGCTCTTGATCACACATTGGAGCTCTTCCATGAAATAAAGAACAAAGGCTTCAAAATCTTTCTGGTTTCTTCAAGAAAGGAAATCCTTAGATCTGCAACAGTAGACAACCTAGTCAATGTTGGGTACCATGGTTGGGCTACTCTTAAATTGAGGTAATCAATTCAATGTTAACGGTTTCTGTCAGAAATTGAGCACTTAGTTATGGGACCCTAATGTCCTACAGTAAGAAATTTAGCACAGTATCCCTAACAAAATTGAATAACTTGGCAGGGGTTTTGATGATGAATTGATGGAAGTAAAAAGATACAATTCTAAGGTGAGACAAGAATTGGTTGATGAAGGTCATCGTATATGGGGCATTGTTGGAGATCAATGGAGCACTTTTGATGGACTTCCTATCCCAAACAGAACATTCAAACTACCCAATTCCATTTACTATAAAGCATAAATTTCTCAATCTCCATCATATATATATATATATAAAACTTTTACCTTTATCACCATTACCACAAGCTTTTGTCCCTTCATCTATGTCAAAGGTTTATCACAATGGAAATCTTCTTACTCCATTGTAAAAAAACATGTGGAAAAAGGGAAAAGGCTATTTATTAAAAAAGGGTCATGCTAGCTTTACTTCTTCTTTGCCAAACAAAGAATCATGGCTATGCTCTATTTTTCTACTTTTCTTCCTCACTAGGACTAGATGCAATGTAAAATATATAAAAGCAATTTTCAAAGTGTTGATGACATGCTTTTCAATATGTTTTTGAATACCTAATATTTATGGATTTATTGCTGACTAATTATTGCAACACAAATTGATCCATTAATTTTTTTAAAAATTAATTTATATTATTGTTAAATAGTTTTTAAATTTGTATCTAATTAGTGACCAATATTTAACTACCAATTATTTAAATAATTAGATTTATAAACAAAGATTGTGTTTAGTATCTGGTCTCTAATTTAGTCACTACAACAACTAATTATTTTTAGTCTATAAAATTAGTCTCTATTTCATGATTTTCTTGTAATGTATAAATAATACATTAGGAAAAAATAATTATGGAAAACAAAATAAAAAATATATTTAAAAAATTGAGTTTGAAAAAAATTAGACAAAAATATAATTCTAAGAAGCCTAATCCAAAAAAATATTTCATAAATATAAATCTATAAATATATTATAGAATACTAAATTCGAAATATATTTTGACTTGCATTCTCCACTCCTATTAAGAAGCTAAAAAAGAGATTTTCGTCAATTTCATATAATGTTAAGGTGCATGATAAAATTTTTTGGCAAAAGTTCTTGTTTTATAGGTATACACTCTTATTGTCCAAATATAATTTATAAGAAAAAAAAGGTGTAGGGTCTTAATGATGACAGTAGATAATCCCATTATTATTATTATATTCACACATCTCACTTTTCTTCCATTTCATTTTTTATCTTTAGTTTTGCAAATTAAACTATTTATTTGGTTTGTTCTTTTTTTAAGTTTCATTTATATCCAGAAAATAATATATTTCATTTTCACTCGTGCATAAAAGTTAAGTTTTGATCTTCTTTGGTAGTATCACATAATTTTTGTTGGTGATATAATTTTGTTATACAAACTTAAGTTCTAATTTTTTCATGAATAAATTTAAGTATTTTAATTGAATTTCTAGTTGTTATCTTTTTTAGTGATGTATTAGAAAATATAATTTTTTTATTAATATAAAATGATATTATGATTATTTAATAATTGAGTTTTATTGATTTAATTAAAAACATGGTTTATATAATCATTATTGTCACATGCACTTTTTGATAGTTTTGATTGATTGCATTAAAATAAGAAATATAAGAAAATATAATAAAAATCATCATATCGTTATTGTATTAATTACAAAATTTCATAATTTTTAGCATTTAAAGACATGATGAGACAAAACAACAACTACATGTCGAGTTAAGAAACTAAACAACAAAAACTCAATTAAAAAATATAAATATTTTATATGTTTAATAAAAATAATTAATAAATACTTAATTAGAAATACTAAATTTTATAATAAAAATAAAAATTTAATTAAATCTAAAAACTTTTTAGCGGTGAAATTTGTTATTTTTTTTCTATCTGAGTCTTTATTTCTCATAACATTATTTATTACCTCTTTCCACTTTCTCTGCCTTTCTTATTTTATGCCCTACAAAATAACATTTTGCAAGTGTTATATATTTTCAACAATTCTTTTTTGAAGAATATATTTTCAGCAATTAACACTTTAATAAAAATAAAAATAAAAACAAATTAAATCCTTGCATGAATTTTGTGTCAAAACTACAACATTATTTAAAAATTAACATCACATCCAACATTCTAACAAATTTTTTTTTCCATTTCATCATGTTCGAAGAAAACTGTTTTATCTATTTTAAAAAATAACTTTTAGATAGTTCTTTTCGAAATATTTCTGGAATATATTTTTCAGAACACATTTTATTAATTTTGGATTTGTCAATTCAGAAATAAAAAAAAAATATTTAGGAAAGAATATTCTGAAAGGATTTTTTGTCTTCAAGATTTCCTATTTTGAAAATACTTACGACAACCTTATTTTGGAATCACATAAAACACTCTTTACTTACGATAACCTTATTTTGGAATTACATAAAACTGTGAAAAAGTAATTTTGGAATCACATAAAACTGTGAAAAAGTAATTTTGATATTTTAAAGAATGTAGGGGTGCAGGAATAAACTTCCTAAATTTTTTTACAAGTTTTACTATACTCTTAAAGTGTTGCACTTTTATAAGCTTTTATTAGCACTTCAATTATTTATAATTTTAAAATTAATTTAATTATTATATTTAAATATTAATTTAATGTGATTATAATTACATGAAAAAAATAATTGTGATAGAAACTAGTATTAATTCAATGGGATTGTAATTAAATGAAAAGTAATATTATAAACAATTAAACTAAATGTTACAATTAATTTTTATTTTAATATTATTAAGTAATATTTTGCATGAATGAAAAATATAACTTTTTCTATTGATTATGATTCTTAATTGTTTTTATAATGACACATTTGAATAATTATTCTTTCTAAAATTGGTAGTCCATGTACATATAGTTTCCATATTAAAAATAGTTTTTATTACTAAGATTCATAATCTTACATAAGTCTTAACTTTAATAATCGCTATTATCATATTTAACAGAATTTTTCACAATATATTAGTCTTAATTTAAAAATTTTACTAAGACCTTTGCATATAAGAGAAACTCAATTTGATTCCAATTTAAAAAGTACACACATAAAACATAAAAACTAAACGTTTTTATTTTTATATAATTGTTGCACTAAAAAAAAACATGAAATAAAAATTAATTTTAGATAAAAAATAATTAATTATTATAATAATTAAATTAGAAACTATAAATAAAAATTGGTTCTAAATTAGTTTTTATTATTGTTAAATGGTTTATAAACTGATATCTAATTAGCAATCAATGTTTTAACTACAAAGATTTTAGCTAATTAGATACTAATTTAAAAACCGTTTAACGATAATATAAACTAATTTAGAACAAAAAAATTTAATCCGGAAAATGGTCTCTAATTTAGTTACTATAACAACTAATTATTGTTGGTCACTAAAAATTAGTTTCTACTTCATGATTTTATTTTCTTGTAGTGTTGTCATATGTATCGTTTAAAAAAAAATTATATTTATTAAAAAATTATATAATTTTATGATTAAAATCTAGAATTAAAACATATTAAGTATACCAGCATTAAATAAACTTCAAATAACCCAATTTAAATAATAAAATTTAATTATTTTTAATGTGTAACTTTTAAATCAATACAACTTTATAAGACAAAAATTAATTTTATTAGTTTATATTAGTTAAAAAAAATTTAAAACTAAATTTAATATTTTAAAATTTGTTCCATATATTTATTATAATTTAATTATAAATTGTTTTAATTAATTTTTATAATTAATATATACCTTAAAAAGTATCTTTTATTCTTTTTAAAAACTTAAATATACTTTTTTTAGCCCATAAATTTTAATTTTTTCAACAAGTATTTTTACATTAATCTTTATAAAATAAGTAAATTTTAATTTTTATCTTTATTAAATATTTTTCCATGGTTTAATTCCTTTAAAATCTAATATATTTATTTTTACTTTTAAACTTTATTTGAAGATAGATGAATCAATATGTACCCATCACATGATGTTTTTTTATTAAGACTAGTCATTTGGATAAACCCTAAACTTTTGATTGTGCACCGTGCTTTTTAAAATATGAATAGTTTTTTTATATTATAATTTATTGGTATTTTATTAAATAAACCTTCTTATACTTAACTTGAGACTAAAGAGGTATTTTATTAAATAAACCTTCTTATACTTAACTTGAGACTAAAGAGGTATTGTTATCTTATTTAAAAGAGAATATAACTTATAAAAAAGTTCATTAACAAATGAATTCAATAAAATTATTTAGAATCTTAAAAAAAAGTAAAAGGATATTTTTTTTTTACTTGAAATAAATTAAAATAAATAAATAAATAATATTAGTTAAGATTTAAAATAATTTTTTTTAAAGAAAACTATTTAGGATTATATCTCTTTGTAGTAGTTAAAAATTAGAAGATAATCAACCATTAACTAGAACTTATAAATACACTAGCCATAATAAACACAAACAAAACAAAAATACTATGGTTGGAGATTATTTAAACTTTTGGATCAGAACAACACTCAATATAATAAATTAGTTTTAATAAGAACTTAATTAAAAATATTCAATTTATAAGTCACATAAAAAAAATTATGTTTCTTTTTTATTTTTTTATTTGAAAACAATTAAACAATTGACACAAAAGATTAGGGATGTCTTGAACACAAAATCAAACATAAACACTCAATTTAAAAATATAAATTTTTGAATATTTAGTAAAACAATTTTTTAATAAAGATTCAATTAAAAATTCACAACTTTATCATCAAATTAAAACTTAACTAATTTGAAGAACTTAAACATTTAAAAAATTATAAAAATGGATATTATTTTAAATGATTACATCATCTTTTCACAAAACATATATACATGATACTAAGAATTAAAATTAAAATTTTTACCTTTTGTGAGAACTAAGACTAAAGAAATTTATTACCAAAAACTAAAGTCTAAATTTGCTATATTTTTTATGAAAATAAAATATATATTAAATATTTTTTTTAATTTGAATCTTCCAAAAAGAGGTATAGAGAATTCCAAGCATGATAATTTCAAAATGCACAAATTAAACAGGTGTTATTATATTTTATTTTAAGATCTTAATATAACTTAGCAATAGTAAAAAATATTATATTTTAAAAATGATTTTTTGACATTGAAAAGCAATTGTGAATTTAATTTTGGCTTTTGAGGAAAATGAAAGAACATTTTGGTAATCATACGGTGGAAACCAAATGAACCTCACGTGTGGACCGTTAGATATTTTTGTTGGCTTCCATCATGAGCATGATCGCAGACAAGGTCCTACGTTAGAATCAGACATTATTACGTTGTGGAATGTACATTACATGGTACTACCACACCACCAATTAATCACCGAGAATCACTTCACGCGCCACGCTGGCGCGTACAATTGGTTCCGGCTATTCCTCCAAAAGGGAGCCAAAGCCAAAGCACATTCGTTCGTCACCGTTCACTCTCGCCAGCACCCAACCTTCTCCTTGCCGGTGACGGAATTTAAAGCACCCGCCCTAGTCTGCGTCAAATTTTCCAGCTTCACGTGACCCCTTTTCGGGTAACCGATTTCGTGAATTTTCCTTCTTCTTCTTCTTCTTCTGTTATTTGCTGAAATACCCTTTGCTTCAATCCCCCGTTTTTCGGTGATTGTTTGGCCCAATTCACGTTGGGTGGCTTCAATTCCTTTCTTTGTGTTATTGGTTCTACCCGTTAGCGTTGGTAGGAACTCTGTTCCTAATTTACCCAAATTTTCATGTTAATTCTATAGGTTGTGAGTTTGCATGCGTCTTGCTATGCATATCTTGTGAAGATTTGTTTGTGGAGTGTGAATTGCGTCCTAAGGGGTATTTTTTTTTGCTGGATTATTTGCTGTGGATATTTTTTATCATCAGTTTTTCCATTTTTTTATTATTTTTCATAAAGGAGCCTACAGTGGTGGCTTGCATATTGGGTTGATTTATCTTTGTTGTTTTTTTGAGCATGTTTAGCACTTTGGAGTTGGAACTGTGTGAAAACAGTTGGGAAGAAACTGAAAATTGGTAGAGTCTGGGATACGGAGAGAACTTTTTGTTACTTATCGTTTGTCTATCATGAATAATACATAATGCAACAGTGAAACTTGATGTTTGCAGTTTATGTGGGAGAGAACATGTATTTTCTCGTTATCCTTGTGCAACTTTTGTGTGTCTGCTTAAGCTCGTCATTCTTGATGTGTGAACTTTTGTTTGGCCAGTAAACTAAACTTTTACTAAGCAGCATCGATGGTGAAGTTGATAGTCAACCTAGATGTTCTCACTTATACATACATTGTGATGACAGTAACGCATTTTTTTAATGTCAAGGGGAACTGAAAAAATCTTTATTTTTGTCTCTTGCTTCATCTTCTATTCTTTAGGACAGTGTATTACAAAGCCACCCTTTAAGGATCGTCCAGCATGCTCCTAAAATTTTTACTCAACCCCCTTTCTTTTTCATTTCATACTGGGATATTTCGTGTCTGATTTTTATTGCACCATTTAGCAGCTTTTGTGCCAAATAGAAGTGTACCAAAGCATATTTTGTAGTTATAATTTAGACAGTTGTATCTCCCATAGAAGTGTACCAACTTTACTTTATATATCATGCATTACCAATCATTTTTGTAAGAAAGACGTAGCTCCCTATTTTTATATTGGAACCATTCACACAGTATCCTTAAAAAAATATCAAAGCAAGGGAATTGCGAAGGAGATAGGTGTTATTTTCCAATCAAGAAGGTTGTTAGTGTAATTAACAGTAACTTCCAGAAAGCTAGTTTTCGTATATCAGATATATTAAAATCCAAGGCATTGGATACTTACCTTATACTCAATTTCAAGGTTTGTGATTAAAAGTTATGATGGTTTAAGGTTTTTAAATTGTTCATATGTTCCTTCTATCATGTTTAGATTTTTGTTTATGATTACACAATGTTTTTAGTTGTCTTACATTCATTACGATATTATATAATCTAAAGAAACAATTTTCTCACAAGTTTTTTGCTTTAATTTTGGTTAACTGATGCTAAAGTCTTTTTTTTTATCTTTATTTCATGTTGTGAAGATTGATGACAACTTGTCTGGTTTGGGCATCAAGAACAAAAAGCAACCTTTGTAGAATTTTTCTGGTAAGCATTACCATCCATGGGAAATGTAAAGTCTAAAAGCTTTTAGCAGTTTGACTAGATAGCTGACACTTTTATCCTTTCAATTAACAATTTAGGAAAATTATGGAAGCACGTCCTACTTTCTCTATTGAAAGATCAAATGCTAAGCAACATAATAACATGGGGATGTCTGAAGCATTTTCTTCATCGTTGCCTGTCCTTCCAATGCCTCGAGAAGGGACATGCCCCAAATTATCTGATTCTCAGCCAGCATTTATGGAAAAAGGGCTTAAACCAAAACCTTTTACTCATTCGAATCATTTAACTACCAGTGGAGCTGTCGGGCATATGTTTTCATCTTCTCCTGGATATTCAACTGACCTTCATCACTCATCCTTTTCATCTCATGAAAAGGACCCTAGAAATACTCCTTTTATTTCACAGTCATTGAGTAACATGGCTTCACTGCCCTTATCTTATTCTTCAAATAGTGAACCAATAGCTTCTACAACCTCAACACCTTATTCCAATGGAAACAGTGTTTCCTGGCATACAGATTCCCTGCCTAGCTTTCTTGATTTCCCTGCCAATACCTCAATTGATAATAGTCAAGTAGAAAGCAGTGCCTGCAATATTATGGCAACTGAAGAGTATTCTAAGAGAAATGATTGGCAGGAGTGGGCTGACCAGTTAATCAGTGATGATGATCCGTTGACTTCTAATTGGAATGAGCTTCTTGCTGACAACATTCCAGATCTCGAACCAAAGGTTAAATTTTTAATTTCTCAAACCAACATTAGCTTGCAGGATATACTTATTAGCAATTTATTCAAGGAACGTGTTAGAAACTCATTTTGTTTCGTAAGGCATTGTACCAGGCCTCAAATTCATCTTCACAACTTCCAATAGGACACCAATCTCAAAGCCATCAACAACTTAATGTTTCATCTGGAGAAAATCGTATTGGTGTTGCCCCATCTTCGTCAGCAAATTCGGTGCCTTCCAAGCCACGAATGCGCTGGACACCTGAGCTTCATGAGGCATTTGTAGAGGCTGTCAACCAACTTGGTGGGAGTGAAAGTATGTCCATCTTCTTTGTCTCTTTTCAGAAAAAGTCCTTAGTTTCTTAAACTTCTGCCTCCATATTTTTTTCCCAATTTCTGTTAACAGGAGCTACCCCTAAAGGTGTGCTGAAGCTTATGAAAGTTGAAGGACTAACTATATACCATGTTAAAAGCCACTTACAGGTGTATACCACTTGCTTTGTCTTCCTATTTTGTTTCCTTGCATGTTTTTGGTGAAACATATTGCTTCATGAAATGCAGAAATATAGGACAGCTAGATATAGACCCGAGTCATCTGAAGGTACACAAGATATTCTTTGGATATATACCATCTCTATACTGTATAGCTAATGTTTTGCACGTTAGGGTGAGGAGATCATTGGCTATTAATAACACTTTGATGTATGAACTTTCTGCAAAAGCTTTTACCTAGACGATGATTCTCATCGAATTTCATATTAATAGGAAGCTAGTTTGCTGTATATAAAAAATAATTGGAGTTTTACACAAAATATGCTTTTCAAACAAAGTAACACTTTATATAAGGAGTTATTGAATGGTGCAAGTGAAATCTTACATTCTTGCCAGTGGATCTTAATCCCTTTGTGAAAAATATTTCGATTGTATGTTTTTGGCTCCTCCTTTTGATTATGGTATGACTTTTTTTTTCTTTTGTTTTTCCTCCTCATTGGCTACTTTATTATGAAACCATTTAATATGGTAGTTCCCATGGATTCTTTTCCTATATTCGGCTTAACTTAGTAGTGAAAATTCTAAATGTAGCATGTTTTAGAAGTGAGTGTTGCACACTTGTAAAAGGAAGACCGTGGAATTTTGAAATCTGGTGAAAATTAGGTTACCGCTTCCATATATGTGGAGTCACATTGAAGTACCTCTTGGTATGCACCGGAACATGTGTAAACACACTTTTTATTTTTGGTTTAGTAATGTATTTAGTCCTTAAAATTTTGGGTGAATCTGGTTATGATGCCTAAAATTTCTTTAAAAAATCAGTTAAAGTTCCTGAAATATTAAAAATGCAGTTTTAGTCTCTTAAATTTACTCTTTAAGGACTAAAAAAGGTTTTGAAAAAATCGTTTGTCCCTCAAATGTAGTACTTGGGGACTAAAAATGCAATCTTTTAAAATTGAGAGACTTTTTTTTTTGTTTTAAATTAGGGGAACCAAAATGTTTTTCACATCAAATTTTAGTGATTAAAATATAATTAAGCCTGTTTTATGAATACCAAAGAGAATATAAGCGATTTTGAGCTTTCAAATTACTTCAAGTAACTGTAATATCTCTTATTTTAATTTTATGCTGAAATTTTATATATTGGAGAAATTATGAGACCTAACTCTATTTGACTGTTATTTGCCTGGTGCTATGCATTTGATGTCTTGAAGTAGCGGGTAGTAAATCTCTTGAAATCTAGAGCAATACACCTTCTCTTTGTGGTCCTATAATAATGCACAATTTGTTGATTACAATTCGCAGGAGCTGCAGAGAAAAAACTAAGTCCAATAGAAGAGATATCATCTCTAGATTTGAAAACGTAAGTAAACTATGTATTTCTATTTAAGTAACTTCTGTTATGTAGTTTTATATTTCATTTAAAATTGATACATCAAACTGTTCAGCAACACTTTGTTCTCTGATGAGACTTTACTAATACATATTTTCCGCATATGTTAAATATGTTGTATTCTTCAAATTTTAACGCTATGTCCAAATTTTAAGAAAACATGGCTTTTGGAACTTAAAATGTGTGCTTAAGCCTTAATTTTTCCATTTGTCATTGGTGTTAGTTACTTGTTCTGTTTGGCTGGAAAATTTTATATCCAATTATTTTAGATAGGTAGTAATTACATCCTAGAGATTGACACTAACACTCACAGCACTGGTATTCAACTTGCATGGGGTTTCATCCCTTTAAGCTTATTTCTTCATTAGGCGGTAATTATCCAAATCTTATCACTTAACTGGAGAAAAAAACACGTAAATAAACAAAAAACTAGGGAAAGGTTCAAGAGTGACAGTCTGCAGCGATGTTCTTTTTAGTGGGTTATGTAGGAATCAGGAAAGAACCTTTCAAGTGTTTTCAAGGACCCATCTAGGATTAGGGTTACGAGAGTATTAATATTTAATGACACTATGCAGAGTTTTTGCTCATATTTGACTCATGCACAGACATGAATACTAATTGTTACGATGATTTTACCACTGAACTGTTGACAGTGGTATTGAGATCACTGAAGCTCTGCGACTGCAGATGGAGGTTCAGAAGCGATTGCACGAACAGCTTGAGGTATGATCACTGATCTTCCAGGAATTTTCTTCTAATGTGTTCATTAAATTGTTAAAAGTATGGAAATGTGAGTCAAAGAGTAGTTTTGAAGCTGTACTTCTGTCACAGCATGAGTATCAAAGTTCATTATTTATAGCTTCATTGAAATATTGAGAATAAGCTTTCAGAACTTGCTAGCATTATGAACTTCAACTGGTGTTTGTGAGCTTGGTGAAAGGAATTGAAGAACGTAACTTGCCTAGAAAGAAAGGAGTTAATATGGTTTACTATTCCTCTCATGTTCGTGCTTTCGTTCATATTTTTGTGAGTACAGAGGTGTTTCAATAATATAGTCAATAGATTAGTTTCACATCACTGTAGATAATTGTTGTAACTCTTAAGTACATAAGAATTCATTAAGAAAGGAAATAGTAGAAAACAGGAGGATCCCGAATCTTCCAAAAGCTACTAAGGAATCAACAGCAAAGAGAGTGAGTAGAAAAAGCTGCTAAAAAAGAGCAACCCTGCCCCTTTGCAAGTACGATTTCGAATAATACTTAAAAAAAACTTAAGGGAAATCTGCTAAGAGGCTAGGAAAGTGTTTCCCATAAAAGTTTTGGAGGAAGATAAATATTGCCAAAATTTATGGAATTAATATCTTAACAGAATACGCTAGTTCTTTTGAAAAGAGGACACTTTTCTACTCCCAAAACCTTCATTACCTCCTAGCTCTTTTGAAAAGAGGCCACTTTTCTACTCCCAAAACCTTCATAATCTGCAGATCAGGCACACTTTCATTAATTTCTGAACTGCCCATCTGGCGTGGGCAAGCATCACCTAGTTGCTAATGAGGGGGAGAATCGAACACTTGAATACTTCATCAAGCTTCTCATACTATTTGATGTTCAACTTAGACACCCTCATAATACGTTAGCCCTTATCAAAACACTACCCCCTGAAAGCTGATGTTTTGGTGACTTTCATTCTTTGAAACTTTAGTCGGTAACACTCCAAACTTTTTGTAGGTTGTTTTTCCAGAGATACTGACAACCAGCTCTGATACCAGATAATCAAAATTGTATCAGAAACACAGAAAGAAAACTGTCTTTACTAGAGATTCCCAATTTACTGAAAATATTAGACACTGCAGAACATAGAGAGTATTTACAACAGCAATACCCAAAGGCCCCAACTCTTCTCTATTGAAAAGACGAAATCCCTCTCTATCCATCTTCTAACTTATATACAGCGATTGGTCTACTAACATAAACCCACAGTCAATGGGCCTAATCAAGTTGCATGCCTGTCAACATAACTCCTTGTAATGACTAGACTAACATAACTAACTACTATTGGTGATTAGCTATCTAACACCAACTGGCTTACAGCCACAAACCAGTTGCCATGCTACCTCACAAAACGGAAAGAGGTGAGAACTTTTTGTTTTTTTTCTTGGAAGCCTAAAAGTAATTTCTATTATATTATTTGGCTCATAGGTTATGCCTAATAGAATTTGGGGTATGGGACTTTTGTTTTAATATTATTTTTCCCATGGTATGATCTTGATACACTTCTCTCTTATTTTGTTTGTTAGATTCAAAGAAATCTACAGTTGCGAATAGAGGAACAAGGAAGGTACCTCCAGATGATGTTTGAGAAACAGTGCAAATCTGGCATTGAAACATTTAAGGCATCATCGTCTGCTGTTGAGAGTCCATCTGGAGTTTCTTCTGATGCCATCAAAGATTCTGCGGCCAAAACTGAATCCGAAACAGTCAAAGTGGACCTTTGCGAGTCAGGACCAGATCAAGCCAATGGCAGTACCAAAGTTGAGGAAAGCTCATCGAAAGTGGATGAGAAGCAGGATCCTCCGGAATGTAAAGCTTCTGAGAATCCTAAGCAACATGCTAGTGAAGATAGTTCTAAAGCCCCAAAGCGTCCAAGGACTGAGGATTAAGCCATATGATCTACTGAATCAGCATTGAACTGGCAAGACGATACTGATTCATTCAATATTTTTATTTAGTAAGGAAGACTTGTTAGATTGATGTCTAGAGGTCCATAACTTGGAGTCCCCCCTGTCCTGTTGTGTTCAATGAGGACTTGCATGTCTATCTGTCATTTTGTTACATACAAAAATGATGAGTCAAATTTTTGATCATGACGTTCTTCGGACTTCTTATTTAGCATCCTGGTTAGGATGAGATTCTAGTGTACAGTATAGATAATGGCTACATCTCAGATCATAAGAGAGGAATGAATTAGGACAGCATCCGAACTCCTACATCAACTGTTTATTTTAAGCTATTTGAAGGGATAAATTATGCTTTCAATCATTGTAAAATAGGGAAGTTAATAAAACAAAAAAAAAATCGTATTAATTTAGATCCTATATAGTCTAAATATAATATTATAGTCCTATCAACGATTGAGGATGGAAACGTAATGCGGGAAATAGATTCCCTCGTCACCGCTATGCTTCGCAACTTCGTCTTTGCTGTTGCCATCGTCAACGTCTAGCTGAAGTGCTGTAATTTCTCGTGGGAGATGCAGTGTGTTAGCCATGTTATCGTCGTTAATGACGAAAAGCATAAAAATATATTCACCTTTTAGAGAGACTATACTGATCCAATTTCTTTTAGGATGGTGGGAATTGTGGCTGGAATCTCTGATGAACATATTTCTTCGTCTTCCTCAAAGGTTTAACTAGAAGCCTACAATGAACTTCTACAATATTAGTACTCAGGATAATACATACAGCTCCCATTTTCTATATCTGGTCCTGTTTAAAGTTAATAGCTATATAGAGTTAATTTATTTTAAATGAAACTTGTTTCGTGAAAAAGATGCCATCTTGATGCATTCAACACTACCAGAATCAAAGTGTGCTCTTTTTTAAACAAATAAAAACATATACACAACCAAATTTGCTTCATCTGCTCCGATCATATATCTCTAAAATCGATTACAAATATTTTTGTGCGGAAAGTATGAAGAAAACAGACATCCACAGTGATAGTCCTACATGACACTATTTCGGTAACCCTCTAAGCTTGTTCATGGTTATGATGCCAAATGGCTGGGAAAGATATGCCTGAGTAGTAGCCGATAGCTCTTGTGCCACAGCACGCATGATGGGTCTGGACTCTGGAGCAGCATGTGTGCATGCCAAAGCTATAGTCATTGTGAACACTACTGCTTCTGCTAATTGGCCTGTTGGAGGTGGAAGCCTTTGGTCTAGCACCTCCTTCAATTCCACCTGTGGTTCTTCCTCCATTGATGACAAATAGTTCTTTGAAGACAGTGTGCTCAAGAGTTCTCCAGGATGCTTTCCCATCATTATCTCCATCACCACCACCCCAAAACTATACACGTCGCACTTCTCAGTAACTCTCATAGTTTGTGCTAGCTCTGCATATTTCAACTTTTCTCATTGTTAATCACACCCTTTAATTTATATGACACAAGAGTATATTCGGACATTGACTAAAAAATTATATATACACAAAATATATTAAGAAACATTTAATACACGTTTTTAAATTGTTAGAAACATTTAACAGGACTTTTTAAAGACTGCTTAGCATGATGCAAACTATATAGTATACATAGTAGAATTTAAATTGATTGGATGATGTACCTGGAGCCATGTAGCCATAGGATCCAGCAACTGAGGTCCAAGTTGAAGTGTCCGAGCTTAGCAGTTTTGCTGTGCCAAAATCTGCAAGACGAGGTTCTAAGTCGGAGTCTAGTAATATGTTATTCAGTGTAACATCCCGGTGCAAGATTGGTGGGGAGCAATCAGTGTGCAGGTATGAAATTGCATGTGCTATTCCTTGCACAATTTTTAGCCTTGTGCCCCACATTAGCTCCATATTTTCTTCCTCTCTATATAGCACTTTTGCCAAACTTCCTCTGTCTACATATTCATAAACCAAGAACATTTGTCCCCTGCAAGAACAGAACCCATAAAGCTTTATTATATTGCGGTGCCTCACTCCTGTAAGTGATTTTATCTCATTCAAAAAGCTCTGGCGCTTCATTGCTGGAATGTCTTCAGAGTCTGATACGTTGAGCCTCTTCACAGCAACAACTTGACCTGTGAGTAATTGTGCTCTATAAACACTTCCAAATCCTCCTTTTCCAATGCAGTACTTGTCATTGAAGTCATCGGTGGCCTTAACGAGATCAGAAAACGTGAATTTTCCATCTCTTCCCCACACCACGCTAATAGGCTGGTCACTTTTTTCAACTCTTTTGGACTCTTCATCAAGGTGTTTTTTGTCATGCCTTCGACCAAGTATTACTCCAACACTAATTATCACCATAAATAAGGCACAAACTGGTATGATAACACCAAGAAGAACCTTATTCTTTACTCCTCCGGATTTGTCTGGGGAAAATGATTTGGGGCAAGTTAATCCTTTTATGTCACCACACAAACCTGAGTTCCCAGCATAGGCTTCCGCAGTCGCTGTCTGGAAAACACGACCAGTGGGGATTGAACCACTCAATTTGTTGTAAGAAAAATCAACAGATTGAAGGCTGAGCATGGTTGAAAAAGATTGTGGGATTGTCCCTGATAGATGGTTGTGTGACACATTGAGAATCTCCAATGTGGTTAACTTTCCAAGGTTTTGGGGAAGAGGCCCAGATAGAGAGTTGCTGCTGATGTCCAACATGATTTGCAGTGAGAACAGTTTGCCAAGTTCATTTGGTATCTCCCCAGATAGACTGTTATGACTTAAATTCAGGCTCAGTAAGCGATCACAATCACCAAGCTCTTTAGGAATGCTTCCACTGAAGTTGTTATTTGATAAATCAAGAAAATTTAGCTGAGCCAATCTCCCGTAACTCTTTGGGATTTCTCCCGATAAATGGTTACTGCTCAGATTGAACGTGAAAAGCAGGCTTAGATTTCCGACTTCAGGTGGGATACTACCAGTGAAATCATTGGAATGAAGGCTTAGATACCTTAATTGACTCAACTTACTTAGCGCAGAAGGAATTTTTCCAGAAAGTTTGTTGCTTCCCATATCCATACTGGTTAAGTTGGCACACTCACCCCACTCCGGGGAGAGCTCACCAACAAGTTGATTTCTAGTAAGTGAGATAAAAATAAGAATTGGGAGAACCCCAAATGCATCTGTGATATTTCCAGTGAGCTGGTTATCATCAAGCCGAACTCTAGTAAGCGATGAACAATTTCTCAATGACTTTGGCAGTGGCCCCGAAAAGCTGTTGTTATTGACTGCCAAAATAGTTAGATTGCCCCCACTGCATATGTCAGGAGGCAGTTCTCCCGAAAAACTGTTGTTTGAAAGGTAGACATGAGCCAAAGAAGGATTACTCTTTCCAAATTCTCTAGGAATGCTGCCAGTGAAGTTATTGCTGAACACAGAAAAATTACTTAAAGCAGTTAGTTGAGCAATGGTTTCTGGCAACTCCCCATACAAGTTATTGTTATTGACATCAAAGATTTGCAGTGAGGTCAAGTTTCCAATATCAGTGGGAATGGTTCCAGAGAGCTGATTGAAGAAAAGATTCATGACTTGAATGTTTGTCAGACTCCAAAGAGTTGATGGAAGTGGGCCAGAGAATTGGTTTTGTGAAAGGTCTAACTCTGTCATTTCCTTCAGGTTTCCAATCTCTACTGGAATGGGACCTGAGAATTGATTACTGTACAGATAGAGGAAGTTAATTTTTTTCAACAGGCCAATATGTGTAGGAACCTTTCCTGTAAAGTTATTGTTTTGGAGTTGCAAGGAAATCAACTGCGTCCAGTTAGAGATGAGTGAAGGAGAAAGTTCACCAGAAAAGGAATTATCTGATATCCCCAATTCTGATATTCTAGAGAGACTAGCCAATGACAAGGGCAGAGGACCAGTCAAATCATTCACTGCTAAACTCAAGAAGGATAGATTTGTGCATAGGCCAAGCTCCGAAGGGATTGTAGAGTTAAAATAATTTTTACCAAGATCAAGATGCCATAGCTCCGTGAGTTGGCCTATGGAAGAAGGAATTTTACCATGGGCAGAAATGTTATACAGTTCAAGAATTTGAAGCCCAGATATCAATCCTATCTCAGTGGGAACAAGACCATTAAACATGTTATTACCTATACGAAGTTCTTTGAGATTAGAAAGCATGGACATGTTGGGTGACAATTTTCCTTCGAACCCACAGTTGGTGAGGTTGAGGTATTCTAGCTTGCCCAAATTGCTATACAAGGATTCTGGTATAGTGCCATTCCAACCATTCTGAGAGATGTCAAGGTATGTCAAGTTATGGCACTTGAGTATGAAACTTGGGAATTCACCAGTCAATGATGGATTTAGATGTAAAGCAAGGCGTGTCAAGGAAGGCAAGCATGAATATGGGGACCAGTCAGGAGGAGTTATAAAGTAATTTGAACCAAGGTCCATGTACCATACCTTAGGGAGATTCATGATCTGATAAGGAATGATGCCATTAAGATTGTTGTTGTAAAGACTGAGATATTGAAGCTCCATTAGCCAACCTAGCTCATCAGGCAGAGTGTGATCAAATAAGTTGTTCCCCAAGTCCAATAGTGTGAGCTTGGAGAGTTTGCCAATTGTGGATGGTATTGACCCCTCAAAATTGTTGGCATTGAGGTTGAGTTGGGTGAGGTTAGGGAGGGAAGCAAAATCCAAAGCAGAGAGAGTCCCAGTGAGATTGGCACCAGACAAGTTTATCTCTGAGACTGTTGTGTTGGTGTTGTCACAAACAATGGCATCCCAAATGCAAAGGTTGGGAAGGTTGGTGAGGGACCATGAGTTTAGAGAAGGAGGAAGAGGTGGGGATAGAGTGTTTTTCCATTTGACAAGGGCCTCTGCTTCTGCTCTTGGTGATGAAGCGATTCTCAATGGAAGCAAAAAAAGCATGAGTATATGAAAGACTAGAGCATGAACCTTTTGGAAAGTTGTCATGTCTAGCACTTGGCATGGCCTCTATGCAGATGTTTTACTCACTTATATAGCAGAATCCATTTCTTTTCAGGTTTAGGAATCGTCAAACATATTCTGAAACATGAATTCAATCTAGAAATGAATGAGCTAGTTTCTGTTCATAAAAGGCACATCCTATAAATGCAACAAATATAAAGAAAACATAAAAAACTACATGGTGGATGTGGTCCATGCTATGTGGTTTGTGTTGATTGATTATAGCTGCATTGCTTGTTTTTAAAACAAAAAAAATGTATTGCAATTTGTTTGACTTAAGCATTAACCTTATTATTATTTTAAGAAGCACAAATGGATTTATATTTTGTATCTACAGTGTATTCACATTTCACAGGTTCCATCCTAAAAGGAATGACAGTGTTTGCCGCACTTACAAAAGCTTCCACATGGACAGTTTCTTAATGTTAAAAAAAATAATTTTGAAAAAAATTATCAGTTTTGGAGATGAGGAAGTAAATGTTTATAACTCTTCACTCTGCATGTATTGTTTTGGAAAGTGTGGATTTTCATTTACAATGTTTTTAAATTTCCAAACACTTAAGGAGCGTTTGGAAGCAGCAGTTCAACCAATGCAGAAATGTAGAAAGAAGGGAAGATTTAAATTGGTGTTATTAAGCTTGATAAATACACAAACAAACACTGTCTTGGAAAACCAAATTTGTGTTTACAATGCTTAGAAAATGAAAATTTCTCTTTAAACATGCAATGAGAGGTTTCATATGTAGTTGGAGAGGCTAGTCATTTAATTGGAAAGTTGTGAGAGAAATATCACATAAAAAAGAATTGGGTTTAAATATGTTAATATTTATTGTAAAATGAATGAATTTGAATTTTGATTTTTGTAAAAAAAATTCTTTATTTTTAGTTCCTCAAATATTGAAAACTAACAATTCTAAACTTATATAATACTAGTTAGCTAATTATATATGGAATAAAAGTAAAAAATAGAAAAATTTATAGGGAGCAAAGTTAAAATTCAATAATTTTACATATATTAAAGACATATTTAAGTTTAAAATTATAATTAATCCTATTATTAGAATTGGATTAAATAAGTTTTTGATACCTTAAGAACCAAATTGTACCTCTAATTTTTTAAATGTTTTTAATACCTCAATATTTAATAAATATGCAAATTTAATTCTACCAATAATTTTATTATTTTTTATTTAATAATATTGATATGTAATAATATTATTTTTAAATATTAGATATCAAAATTTAGAAAAAAAATAGATATAAAATCTAATAAAAAAAACCACAATGATTGAAAATTGTACTCTCCAGTCATCTAATCGATTGAGTCTAATAGATAAAATATAACTTGTTCCTTTTTTATTTATAAGTAAAAAATTATATAATTATATTTATTTCCTAAAATTCTATTTCAAGGTTTTTGATTTATTAAAATTATCTCAAAGGTTTTTATTCTCCAAAATTTATTTTCAATCAAGATGTGAATGCTTGTATGATATACATGAAAATAGAACAAAAATTTTAAATGTGAGCATATTGAAGTTTCGATACTTAGAAAATTTAAAGGCAATTTCTTCATGCACCATATCAATGCACCTTATCATTTTTCAAAATTACTCTTATTCCGAATTTTAAAATCTGGAATAATAAAAAATAATTCAAAAATAAAAAAATACATTATGATAAAAAAATCTATAACATAAAATTAAAAATGCATTTCGGATAAAAAATTTCAGAATTAAAAATTGTGTTCTGGATATCTAAAATCCAAAATATTTTTAGATAAAAGGTTCTGAAAGTAATTTTTATTTACCTATTTCTTTTTTTAAGATTATTTTTGTCATTTTGAAAAAGCATTTTTATCATTTTAAATATTAGGTTGATGCATATGGTGTAGGAATCATTTGTGAAATTTAAATCATCATCTAGATTTAATGAACTATGTTATCTTAAGACATTTTGGCTTGTTTATTACTTTTGTATTAAAAAAATTAAACAAGTTTTTTTTTTTTTAATTTTTTTGAAATTCAACTTCAAGTAGTATTTTTTTAATATTTCTTTCCCTTTTCATCTTAAATTATTTATTATTTTTCTTCTCCTTTTTTACATATATATATATATATTCTCTTTATCCTATAAGATATTTTTTACTTTTTTGATATTTCTATAATAATTAATTTTAAATAATATACTATTTAAAATATTTACTTTATTATTTTGATATTATATTTCAAGATACGGATAACGATGGAGGATTAAACTATTTTTAACTATTATATTAATAATATCGTTTTAAAAATATGCTATTTTTGTTTTATTTTATTTTTTATAGAAAATATTTTAAGATATATTATAAGATAATAGTTGAATATATAATATGCAAAAAAATAACTAAAAGTAAAAAAATATTACTAAAATAGTTTACCTATAAATAAAAATATAATAGTTTTAAATCAATTAAAAAATAAAATTACAATTTGATTAATAAAATTAAACTTAATATAAAATTTAATGACCATTTATATATATTTTTCCAAAAGAAAAATTATAATTTAATAATTTTTATAATCTATCACCGATATTAACTATTAATTAATTTGCTAGCTTTCATCTAACCTTTTAAACTTTAGTTGACCATTTAGTTTTTAATTAGCTTTTTTTTTACTTAATATAATCTTAAAATTCTCTCATTGTGACAAATTGTGATGAGTTACTATCTAATTTAGTATCTAAAACCAAAAGTGATAGTCTGTTTAATTTCATATGAATATCTTTACAAAATTCTCTTTTTGTTCGGATATAAACCTTTCTTATGATGTTTATATATGACTTTTTTTACTATGAATATAAACTTTTTTTAAGAGAATAAGGTTTATTTTAAGAGAAAAAAAAATAAAATTTAGACTGTATAATTTTTCTTTTTTTAATATATAAAAGGTAGATTTTTTTTTGTATTTACACTCCTTAATCTTATGAATTTACTATTATCATGTATTACTTTTTAAATTTCTAGCCACGAAGAATCTAAATTCTACAAAGCCTAACTCACACTAAAGCTCACAACTCAAATATTTTTTTACTAATTACATCACCACTCAAGAACATCTACCACACAAATATCACAAATACAACATTTTTAATACAACTTAAATTTAATTAACACTTTTTAAATTAAACTCTGCACTTACATTAATGCATGAAAACACAAGTAATTACCATTATACACTATAAGAAAATTATTAATAATAAAAATTATTAAAATTTTAATTTACAAAATAATATTAAATTTAATTAATATAATAATTAAGGAGAGTGAACATATTTTTAAAAATGAGACCAGAAAATAACTAAATAAAAAATTAGTTTTAAAATTTTTGATATATAAAGTAATTTTTATTATTAATAAAAAATATAAAATTTAGTTTCTAAATTAATATCTAATTAATTATAAGGTTTTAACTATCTAATTAAATATCAATTTAGTAATTAGTCTATAATTTTTTATTAATTATACAAACTACTTTAAATACTAATAATTTTTTAGTTTATAAATAGTATTTAATTATACCTAATTATTTTTAATTTCTAAAATTAGTTTTTATTTAATAATTTTATAGCAGTGAGATTAAATTGGTCAGAAAAATATATATTTAGAAACTAAATTAAGTTAAATCAATAGCACGCGTTCCAATAGAAAATTGTATGTTAACTCATTTTTCATTTGAATTTTAAATTCATAGTCAATTTAAATTATTAGTTCCATAACAACATTAATAAATAAGGGAGTTTGACAAAATCTCTTATACTATAAAGAATATCCTCAACAATTTTCCTAATATTTTAAATAGGATATTACATTTATATTAAAATAAAAACGACTTCTATGTTTAACAGTCAATAAGCCAAAATTTAATACCAAATGTCAAACTACATACATAGGTGTATTTTATTAAAATGAAAACTCAGCTCTTTCCTTTTGTGGATGCACTGTGACACTTAAAATTAAAGAAACTATAATTTTAATTTCCAAGAAAATTAATAGAATATTTTTTGGATTTTTAGTTTTAAAATTATTTATCATAAATTACTCAAACTGATATTAAATTAAATAGCTTTTCTTAAATTAAAAAGAAAACGGATCTAATATACTTTGCATATAATTATTTTTAGAGAAAGATAATAGAAAATAGCGAGTCGAATTAATTGTAAGATTGGACGCTTTAATTTTTTTTAAAAAATATATCTATATTTATATTTTTAAATTATTGTACTTTATTTCTTTATTCAAATAATAGTATTTTATTAATTTTTAAATATATATTTTACTATTAATTAATATAAAATATCAATTTCTAAAATATTATTTTGAAACATAAATTAATATCTAAACTGAAATAAATTTTTAAAGATTAATTAATTAATTTATGTTTGACTAAAAAATTATTTGACCCACCCACTCAAAATTTTCTAACCATTCACTGTTGTGTTTTGTGAAATATTTTGTATTGGTTATTAGTTGGTGGACCCGAATCTTTCCATAAGTCTCCAACGTCGTCATTACGCAACAAGAAAAAGCTCTAATAATAATTTATATTTTCTTGAGTTCACATGCAATATTGCATTCAACAAACAACTTGGACCATCTTTAATTAAATCTTATTCTAGTTCTTCATCACCCTTCAATGGTTCTCATCCTACTCTTTCTTTTTTACTTAATACTATAAGAAATTGATCACAATATCTCGTGATCTATACTTCTCATGTATATTCATAACAATTTCATATAATTTTCATTCAACTTATTTACACTCACACTTATCCAAATATATATAAAATATATATTTCAAACAAAATAGATAGTCGGACTAACTTACTTGAACCACCTATTTTTGCATTAAATAATCTTCATTTAAATTGTTAATATATCGTTTAAATAACACTTTATATCGATTGACGAACTTATGTAATTTATTAAATTTAAAGAAGAAAAAATTGATATGACATCTCTTTCACTCATCTATTTGTCACTTAAACAATCAGAAATGCAGATGAGAGAAAATCAACATTGACTCTCCTTTATTCAAGTATTATACCATCAGTTGAGTAACATAGTTGATTGCATAAAAAATCAAGTTCCAAAATAACTCCCAAAACTCTAACTCTTTATTGTTTGAGTGATCACTTGTATCTTGGCTGGTGATAGTTTTGTAGAGAGATGATTATTTCAATCTTGCTCAAATCTCAAACCATAGTTTGAGTGAAGAGAGCAATCATGATGACATTTAAGCGACAATACTCAATGCAAGCAATGATTATCACTGTTTGAGGGTTGCTTGATCATCAACTCATATTTTAAGGAATTATACAAAAAATCAGAAAACAACAACTTAATAACGCATATCTAGTTCTAATTGTCCATTCAACAAACTCTAACAAGTCTAAAAACACCATAAGAAACTCTTTTTTAACTTCAATTTGATTAAATAGCATCTCAAACTATTTTTTACTACTCCAAATTTACAATTCAAGTTAAAACAATCATACACCATCTGAACCATAAATTCATGTATTTCCAATTTAAAGGAATCCTAACTTCAATTCACAAAATTGATCATGTCTAAAATAAACAAGATATTAACTCATCTTATCTAGATATGATTTACCTTGCGAGAAAAACAACCTTTGATATGCAAAAGCTTCTAAAGTAATAGAGTAAAATCTTAAAAGTTTCAACATATAAAACAATATCTCATACATCCTCATCCTTTGGTTGGTTCTAACATACAAAGTATAAAACTCTTACAAACTCAAAAAAAAGAGATAAAATTAACTATAAATTATTTTTTTACCTAAATGGTCCAATTTAATATAGACTTTACAACGTTCTTATTAGTGTAGTCTAATTGCATAAAGATTTTTTAATATATTTATAAACATTTTTCAAAAAAAAATTATTTTCTAATCTCTTAATCTGAATAAACTTAGTCATAACCCTAACTTAACATACTATATCATTTAGGAGATAGTTAGGTACAAACAAAGTTTTAGTTTCTCTCCAAATTTAATTTAAAGTTGAAAAGTGTTTCATGTTTGATATAAAAAAGTAAAATTTCCAAAAGAATGTTTCAAAAACATACTTTCTACTGTGATTTCTCACAAGATTTTTTTTTCCAAAAAAAAAAAAAATTCTAACCTTTTCAAAACAAAAGTAAGAATAAAAAAGTAACAAAATCTTTAACCTTAACAATTAAGTGATAACATATCGTAACAAATTAAAATGTAAAAATATTTGATTCTAATGAAAAATGCATAAACATTACAAATATATATATGATTAATAAAATATAATTTAATTATATATATGATCATGATTATTCATTATTTTTATACCAAATATCTCCTTAAATAATTTATTAGTTAATTACTTAAAAGATTTATTTATAACAATGTGTTTGTCAACAATTTTAAGGTTAAAAATATAATTTTATTCTCTCTTTTAACCGTTCAACACAATCATTAAATAATAATTAATCTTAAAAATAACAAATAATTAATATTATATTTATTAAGTTAGATATTAATTTATAAATTAAAAAACTACTAGTAGTTTTTAAATTGGTATTTAGTATCAGCTATCATTTGTTGTTATTTAATAATTTTGTTGTAGTATAATTTCTAGTTCATAATTTTGATTTTCCTTTTTCCCTGATTTTAATGCCTAAATTTTAAAATATATATTTATTACAATTCTTAATTTTACATATTCTTTATATTTTAAATAATTAAATTATTTTACAGTGACTTAAATAATTGTAGTAGATCTAGAGTTGAATAGGGTCAAAATATTTTTAAAATGTATTAAAAAATTGAGAATTTGACCAAAATTATGAATTTTTTGAAATCTGGAATTTCTTTATATAATTGTAAGATATTTCTTAAAATTAAAAAATGTAGATACATAATTTATAAGCAAATATAAGTATTTCATAAACGTGTTTCTCTATTGTTTTAAACTTTCAACCAAACAAAGCAGTTATTGTGCTGGTCAACCAGACAAGTCAACCCCGAATAAAGACTCTCATATCTTTGATCACACTACAAACAAACCACTTAGCAGAAACTGATTCTGCTATATAAGAGACTAAACCATTTACATAGAGACCATGCCAAATGCTAGCATGACAATTTTTCAAAAGGTTCATACTCTAGTTCTTCTTATTCTCTTTCTATGTCTGCTTCCATTGAAAATTGCTTCATCATCAAGAGCAGAAGCAGAAGCCCTTGTCAAATGGAAAAACACTCTATCCCCACCTCTTCCTCCTTCTCTAAATTCATGGTCCCTCACCAACCTTCCCAACCTTTGCATTTGGGATGCCATTGTTTGTGACAACACCAACACAACAGTCTCAGAGATAAACTTGTCTGGTGCCAATCTCAATGGGACTATCACTGTCTTGGATTTTGCTTCCCTCCCTAACCTCACCCAAATCAACCTCCATTCCAACCGGTTTGGTGGGTCAATACCTTCAGCAATTGGAAACCTCTCCAAGCTCACACTGTTGGACTTGGGGAACAACTCACTTGAAAACACACTGCCTCATGAACTAGGGCAGCTAAGGGAGCTTCAATATCTCAGTCTTTTCAACAACAGTCTCAGTGGCATCATTCCTTATCAGCTCATGAATCTCCCTAAGGTATGGTACATGGACCTTGGATCAAATTACTTTATAACTCCTCCTGACTGGTCCCCATATTCATGCTTGCCTTCCTTGACACGCCTTGCCTTACATCTAAATCCATCATTGACTGGTGAATTCCCAAGTTTCATACTCAAGTGCCATCACTTGACATACCTTGACATCTCTTGGAATGGATGGAATGGCACTATACCAGAATCCTTGTATAGCAATTTGGGCAAGCTAGAATACCTCAACCTCACCAACTGTCGGTTTGAAGGAAAACTATCACCCAACTTGTCCATGCTTTCTAATCTCAAAGAACTTCGCCTAGGTAATAACATGTTTAAGGGTCCTGTTCCCACTGAGATAGGATTGATATCTGGGCTTCAAATTCTTGAACTGCGTGACATTTCTGCCCATGGAAAAATTCCTTCTTCCATAGGCCAACTCAGGGAGCTAAGGCATCTTGATCTTAGTAAAAATTATTTTAACTCTACAATCCCTTCTGAGCTTGGCCTATGCACAAATTTATCCTTCTTGAGTTTAGCTTTGAATGATTTGACTGGTCCTCTGCCCTTGTCATTAGCTAGTCTGTCTAGAATATCAGAATTGGGGATATCAGAAAATTCCTTTTCTGGTGAACTTTCTGCTTCACTCATCTCTAACTGGACCCAGTTGATCTCCTTGCAAATCCAAAACAATAACTTTACAGGAAAGGTTCCTACACATATTGGCCTGTTGGAAAAAATTAACATCCTCTATCTGTACAAAAATCACTTCTCTGGTCCCATTCCTGGAGAGATTGGAAACCTGAAAGAAATGACACAGTTAGACCTTTCACAAAACCAATTCTCTGGTCCAATTCCATCAACTCTTTGGAATCTGACAAACATTGAAGTCATGAATCTTTTCTTCAATCAGCTCTCTGGAACCATTCCCACGGATATTGGAAACTTGACCTCACTGCAAATCTTTGATGTCAACACCAATAACTTGTATGGGGAGTTGCCAGAAACCATTACTCAACTAACAGCTTTAAGAAATTTTTCTGTGTTCAGCAATAACTTCACTGGCAGCATTCCTAGAGAATTTGGAAAGAGAAATCCTTTTTTGACTGATGTCTACCTTACAAACAACAGCTTTTCCGGAGAACTGCCAGGCGACTTGTGCAGTGATGGCCAGCTAAATATTTTGGCAGCCAATGAGAACAGTTTTTCAGGGCCATTGCCAAAGTCCTTGAGAAATTGTTCATCACTTGTTAGAGTTCGGCTTGATAATAACCAGCTCACTGGAAATATCACAGACGCATTTGGCGTTCTACCAAATCTTGTTTTTATCTCACTTACTAAAAATCAACTTGTTGGTGAGCTCTCTCCGGATTGGGGTGAGTGTGGCAACTTAACCAATATGGATATGGGAAGCAACAAACTTTCTGGAAAAATTCCTTCTGCGCTAAGTAAGTTGAGTCAATTAAGGTATCTAAGCCTTCATTCCAATGATTTCTCTGGTAGTATCCCACCTGAAGTCGGAAATCTAAGCCTGCTTTTAAAGTTCAATCTGAGCAGTAACCATTTATCGGGAGAAATCCCAATGAGTTACGGGAGATTGGCTCAGCTAAATTTTCTTGATTTATCAAATAACAGCTTCATTGGAAGCATTCCTAAAGAGCTTGGTGATTGTGATCGCTTACTGAGCCTGAATTTAAGTCATAACAGTCTATCTGGGGAGATACCAAATGAACTTGGCAATCTGTTCTCTCTGCAAATCATGTTGGACATCAGCAGCAACTCTCTTTCTGGGCCTCTTCCCCAAAACCTTGGAAAGTTAACAACATTGGAGATTCTCAATGTGTCACACAACCATCTATCAGGGACAATCCCACAATCTTTTTCAACCATGCTCAGCCTTCAATCTGTTGATTTTTCTTACAACAAATTGAGTGGTTCAATCCCCACTGGTCGTGTTTTCCAGACAGCCACTGCTGAAGCCTATGCTGGGAACTCAGGTTTGTGTGGTGACATAAAAGGATTAACTTGCCCCAAATCACTTTCCCCAAACAAATCCGGAGGAGTAAACAAAAAGGTTCTTCTTGGTGTTATCATACCAGTTTGTGCCTTACTTATTGGGATAATTAGTGTTGGAGTAATACTTGGTCGGCGGCATGACAAAAAACACCTTGATGAAGAGTCCAAAATAGTTGAAAAAAGTGATCAGCCTATTAGCGTGGTGTGGGGAAGAGATGGAAAATTCACATTTTCTGATCTTGTTAAGGCCACCGATGACTTCAATGACAAGTACTGCATTGGAAAAGGAGGATTTGGAAGTGTTTATAGAGCACAATTACTCACAGGTCAAGTTGTTGCTGTGAAGAGGCTCAACATATCAGACTCTGATGACATTCCAGCAATGAAGCGCCAGAGCTTTTTGAATGAGATAGAATCACTTACAGGAGTGAGGCACCGCAATATAATAAAGCTTTATGGGTTCTGTTCTTGCAGGGGACAAATGTTCTTGGTTTATGAATATGTAGACAGAGGAAGTTTGGCAAAAGTGTTGTATACAGAGGAAGGAAAATCGGAGCTAAGGTGGGGCACAAGGCTAAAAATTGTGCAAGGAATAGCACATGCAATTTCATACTTGCACACTGACTGCTCCCCACCAATCGTGCACCGGGATGTAACACTGAATAACATATTACTAGACTCCGACTTAGAACCTCGTCTTGCAGATTTTGGCACAGCAAAACTGCTAAGCTCAGACACTTCAACTTGGACCTCAGTTGCTGGATCCTATGGTTACATGGCTCCAGGTACATCATCCAATCAATTTAAATTCTACTATGTATACTATATAGTATGCATCATGCTAAGCAATCTTTAATAAGTCCTGTTAAAAGTGTCTTAATAAATTGTGTATATATAATTTTTTAATCAATGTCTGAATATACATACTCTTGTGTCACATACAATGCTTTAGAGTTTTATTGAGTATATATAAATTAAAGGGTGTGATTAGACAATGAGAAAAGTTGAAATATGCAGAGCTAGCACAAACTATGAGAGTGACTGAGAAGTGCGACGTGTATAGTTTTGGGGTGGTGGTGATGGAGATATTGATGGGAAAGCATCCTGGAGAATTCTTGAGTACACTGTCTTCAAAGAAGTATTTGTCATCAACGGAGGAAGAAGCACAGGTGGTATTGAAGGAGGTGCTAGACCAAAGGCTTCCACCTCCAACAGGCCAATTAGCAGAAGAAGTAGTGTTCACAATGACCATAGCTTTGGCATGCACACGTGCGGCTCCAGAGTCCAGACCCATCATGCGTGCTGTGGCACAAGAACTATCGGCTACTACTCATGCTTCTCTTCCCCTGCCATTTGGCATCATAACCATGAACAAGCTTTCAATGCAGGGCTCCACAAATAGTGTGTCATAACCAGTAGAAATATGCTGTTTTCATTTTCCACACGCAATGAACTGTGTATACTATGAATAAGAACTATATTTGAATTTGAAAGTTGAATAGGTTAATTAGGCTTGATGATTGGAATATTGTATCTATGTTTGAATTAGTCATGCTTTGTTCCACAGGTCTTTTCTGTACCAAATTTGCTTTTGTGTGGATATAAGTTTTAGAGTTATAAATAAAAAAAAGCACTTTAGATTGATCACACTTTGCTTTTGACTTTTGTTTATTCACAATTGTCTGTACCGTTAGTTCAAAAAGAAAGGAGGAAAAATCTTGGGGCAAATCCATCCCTCACTTTAAACTACAACAAAGGAAGGAAAATCGTCAAATGTTCATATTTTTTTTATTCTACAAAGTATTTCATTAAGAGATGTGTCTATTTACAATTTTTTTTAAAAATATATTAGAAGTTCAATTATTCAATCTAGTTTTCTGTTCATGCCCCCACACAATGACTTTGATTATTTTTTTTTGGAAATAGCTTGATTATGTTAATTACTTAAAAAATTTCAAATTTATTATTTTGGCTAAAAAATTATTAAAAATATGGCTAGTCATTTTATGTAAGCGACTCTTCTTTTATACCATTATTATGTCAAAATTATATTCATTAACGTATATTATCATGTTTCATAAATTCACATCAAGGATTTGTGTGTGTGTGAAAGTAAGTGCTTCTTTCTATGCCCTCACCAACTTGCTCCTTTTTGGGATAGAAGATCTATACTTCACAATTCAAATTTGTACTGCTAAAGTACTTTTATCATCTTATTTCTTTACAATTTGTACTTTCACATTTTATGATGTAAAATTTCCGTGCTTTTTTTAGTTTAAAAGAACTGATCTCTTTTTTAGTTTCACACTAACGCAATGGAAGACCCAATTGATTTAAATTTAGAGGATGTAGTTTAAATTAAATAAAGAATAGAAATATTTAAAAAATTATAAATAGGTTTAAAACAATTTATTCTTCATTTATTGTAAAATTTCATCCATCTAAAATTATAAAATTTATATATTTTTGTAAAGTTTCTAACTGGTTAGACTTTAGGATTTAGGAGTTAGGTGAGTGTGAATCAAATTTATTGATTTTGAACATATAAACATTCCACGCCTTGCTTCTTAGTAGTAGTCCCTCCATTATTTTTTAAATATCATAAATTTGAAATATTTTTGTTTCTATTTAACTTTCATTTTCAAATTTTAAAATAACATTGATTACTTTCTTATCATTTAAAACATCACCTTTCACCCAATTTTTAATTAGTTTACGCATTTATTGTGACAGAAAAAACACCTTACAAAATAATGAAGGAGCAACATTTAAAAGTATAGGCAAATGAATAAAATTAAGCAGAAAAAATTAAAATATCTGTTCTCTGACAATTCTGGTAATTAATATGAACTAAAATGCTTAGATAAGTAAGATTGAGTTAATAAAAATGCATGAGGCATGGGTATAGAAAGCATGGAAGAAAATTCAGAGACACAGTGTACAGATAAAAACTACATGACAACATTAATCCAAACACCACCACACTATCACATTCACAAAAGAATCAAAAAATGCACCAACACAAACCACTCCACAATGGAAGCTTGTCTAACATACACGAGTGACAACCCTGTCTATCTAAAACCTTGTCTCATATTCACTCCCTTATCCAGCATAACTAAATTTCACATCAATTGTATTGTACCCTTCTTGAAGCTACTCGATTTGCTGAGCCAGAATCCTGAGCATAGCCCCCACAATTCCAGTAGCTACCAACACTGCCTATGACAGGCATCTCATCTCTTGGTGAACAAGAAGCTGAAAACTGTTTAAGCTCTTCAACTGTCAATGCACCTAAAATAGGCCTATCTTCATGACTCGCCACAGTATTTGAGCCATGTGAGCTACTCCTCTCTGGGGTACCCGCATACAAACCCTTGCTAACAGGTGTAGTTTCTGAAGAAGCCAACCAATTTGAAAGGCTAGCATCAACTGCGATTTCCCGGTTCAACTTCTTAGGTGATGCAGCACCAAATGCAGCTCGGGACTCTTGATTCAAAACCAAATTTTCCTTCTGAGACACTAATGGCTGTGCTCTTTTAGCCTTAACTGCTTTCCATTGAGTTAGGTTCTCCACAGGGTTCAACACAGAATGAACATACACACTCCTATCTCGAACATTGGGGTTCAACCCAATTGACTTCACATCCTTATCATACACTGGCATTGGACTTTCCACCTCTCCAACAAACCCTTGATTATCATCATTTCTTGACCTTGGGTATACTATTCCATCTTCAAAGTCCTCCCCTATTTCATCATACTCTTCTCCCATGTCACTATCACCACCATCATCCTCATCCTCATCAGTGATATCACTATCCCAATTCTCCATTGCTGCATCTTCATCATCACTGCATGTGCAATCGTGGTACCTATGATTTGTTGGGTAAGACCCGGTTGAAGTAACCGAACTTTCTTCAGAGTAAGACCTTGTTTGGCTTAACTTTTCAACCAAAGGTCTTTTTTCTTCACTCTTCTCTGTTTGGAAATCAACAACTTCATCTGGCTCGTACGTTTTCACATTGACATCAAAAGTCACCTTCTTTTTGGGGCTCACGTTTAGCTTCTCCAAAGGTTTAGCCCTACATCCAAACCCATTTATCTAAATCATAAACTTCAACTCCAAAATCAAACATGCTTTCTTGTGGACAAAAATAGAACATTACAAACTCAATTAGTCAACTACTTACTGTACTTCTTGTACCACCATTTTGGAGTAATCCTGCACAGAACACACCGTTGGTTGCTCTAACCTGTCTTTAGCATTTCGCTGCAACAACATTGAAAAGACTCAATGAGGTTAGAGAAACGTTCATCTATTAAGCCTGTTAATCCAAACAATATAAAAAAACAAAACCCACATACATTAAACTATTGTTTATGCTTTCATCTAATCAAAATTGAAAGTCTATCTCCATAATACACATAATCCTTTCATGCAAATCTTTATTACACATACAACCCAAATAAAACATTCATTCTAATTGAATAACACTAGATTCAGCACCTAAAATCTAAGTTTTGGCTTAAATAAAAGGCCAAAAATAGGAGGTGCAAGTGTAAAACTTTAAAACAAATGAGGCCTTTTACGTGCAATTTATGAGGAACCAAACAAAAGGGTAACTAAATTATATAAAAAAAAAAAAAAAAAAAAAAAAGCTTGGAGAAGAGAAGGTGAAGGGTTAGTTACGTGGTGATGGTGAGCCTTGCGCCTGGGCTTCGTGCCTGTGGAGGAACCAAAGCAATGAAGAAAGCAACCCATTGTGACAACAGATCTGTGTGTTCCCTTCCGAGGTTTCACAACAACAATGCTAAGGCAAAGGGGTTGGTCTTCATGTCATGCCACCTTCCACTATCCACAAGACAAACGCAGAGGAAGTGGACATTGTAACGCTCTCTCAATAAATATGTAGCAATAATATTTGTTTTATTTGTTTATTATTAAAAGGAAAAGGTGGGAAGTGACCGTTGTGATGACAGGCTGTAATGTTTTAAGTACCACATCGAATGCAGTTTTGTTTTGTTGTTTTGTGTGAAGCTGAACCAGAGACACAGAGGTTGATCGTTTGGCTCAAGAAACGCTGCAAAGTGAAAAACTTGTAATAGTAGTTATGATTAATAGTTGTCGGAGTCAATTTTTTCATTTTTTTTTTTTGAATAGTTTATACTCATTTATACAAAAACAGCTGAACTTATTGAAACAACCCATACAAATTTAAAACAGTAGTTGTGGTCGTCTTCATCATATTACATTTATTGTAAAATTACTAGTTACTCTCTCAACTTATTTATATAAATACATCTTAACTAGCTTTATTTTATTTAAAAGTATTTTTCTTAAAATATATTAGCTTTAGTTCATGTTTGACCTTTTATTGCATCATTAGGGGATCAATAAAATTTAATTAAATTCAGGTATCTGGTTTCTTTTATATATATATATATATATGAATCTTTTTATTAATGAGGAGGAAAGGATTAGCTTTTAAAAATTAGTTCATTTAAGATTAAAATATATTTGTGATTACCAATATATTTTGAAATGTAAGTTTAAAAGATAAAACTCGAATTTCAATTTAATAAATAGCACAAAAAAACAAAATCTTAATGGGGTGAGAGAGGCTCGAACTCTCGACCTCAGGATAACTCAGAAGCTATGAGACCTACGCGCTAGCCAACTGCGCCACCACCCCTTTTGTTAAATCATCTGAACTAAATATATTTATTTTATATTTAGTTGACATAGTTACTTGGGCCTTTAAAAGTTGGACTGACTGTTTAAATTCATTTACCTTTTTAGGTGGGAAATTCATCTTATACATCCATGCATTTCTTTCTCCATTCCATACTTAAAAAATACTTTTATTAAATTTATTTTAATTTCAGAATGTAGATTCGAAAACTTTCCAGAACTTAATTCTATAGATTAGTGAATATACACTTAAATTAATACATTATATTATGTTTAGTGGTGGTGAGTAGATTTGAGTGTTATAAATAAAAAAATTCTTTAATGAATAGTGATAAGCATTAGGTGTTCACTTAGTCACAAATTCATTTCAGTTTTTTTAGGCACTGTTAGTAGAGATTACTTACAAATTCAAGATTAGGGTCAACATGTTTATAAGTATTATTCTCCGTGGTTAGGTATGTATAGACAAAATGAGACAATTTTAGTTTATTTTTATCAGTTTATTATCAATTTGCTAAAAATAGATTGAGACATATACATTAACCTACGTTGATTAAATATTAGAAAAAATAATTTTATCATTTAAAATAATCCTACTCAATATCAAACAAAAATCTCTCTTATAAAAAATATTATTCTTAACAAACAAAGTCGTGTATATATAACCATTTATAAAAAAAAAATTAACCCTGATCTTAATTAACTGATTAATTAAAATTGTTTATAAGCATTAACCTTATAGTCAAACTATAACAATTTTTCATATTATGTTTTAAATTTTTTCTAAGACAGCCTGTTTTAATATTTTTTTTAAAGATAGTTAAGTTTTATATATCAAAAATTTGTTGAATAACCGGTTATAATTAAAATTTGTTGTATAACTTATTAGTTAAAAATCAATTTTAATTAAACACGATCGTAGAAACAAAGGTGTGATAGTTTCGGTATTACATTTTTATTAAATTTTGTTTTTTTAACTTAATAAGCATAATTTGATATAGTTTATAATGTTTTTTATTATTATGTAGTGAGATATGTTAATTTGTAAAAGAACCCTCTAAATAACATCTATAGTATTTTTTATTTGCATATATTTTTCTTTAAATGAAAAAGTAGTGTTGATCTTTAACTCCGAACTATTATATACATATTAATATTGGATATAATGAACCCTCTAATGATACTTTATTTTATTTAATCATCATTAACTAATAACTATGCATGTTTTTAGCCTTTGACGCCATGTACATGGTTGTATCCACACAACTCGTTAAAATAAATAAATAAAAACTCATTAATTTATAAACAGGAAGGACCTAAATTAAGATGGAAGCATATTAGTACAATTAGTAACTAATGACGGAAAGAGGACAAAATTAACATATCAAATGTTTCTTTAGTTAATGTATCAAAATCGCATTACCTTTGAAAAAATTAAATTTTAATGGTAATTGGTTTGTTTGACTTTTTTTGTATAATTAATTCATACAATTTAAAGTGCATGACAAAAGAACCCAACAAAATGTGTGTTTTATATTTTGGATTTGTTTGTTTGTTTAGCTAAGCCATTGAATGGTATTCCATCTTAACTGTATAAAATGCTGTTCATGAAAAGCTAAAAAGTTAACATCATTCTACAGCATGATGGCAATGGAAGAAGAAAAAGGGTTTGCAAGTAGTGGAAGAGAGGATGACTACACCAAAGATGGCACAGTGGACCTCAAAGGTAAACCAGTTTTAAGATCAAATACTGGAAGATGGAGAGCTTGTTCCTTCATTGTAGGTAAATGCAACTCATTTTTAATTTAACTTCCTTTAATTTTAGCCCTTTTCTTTAACTCATTCCTATTATTGTTTTGGATTGCCTCTTCCTTTTACTTTATTATATAAACAAATTGATGTTATACTTGGCAATATACACAAATTGTTTTAGGATGATGAGAGGAAAAGAAAAATAGAAAGAAATGAAGTTTGTTCTTGAAATAGAAAGTAAATATTTGAATTGATGATTGACTATGTTCTTACTTGCATAGTTTTAATAATTAATTGTAGGGTATGAAATGATTGAAAGAATGGCATACTATGGGATAGCATCAAATCTAGTGTTGTATCTAACAGAGAAGCTCCATGAGGGCACTGTCAAATCTTCAAAGAGTGTTACCAATTGGACTGGTGCAGTCTGGATCATGCCAGCTGCCGGAGCTTATATTGCCGATGCCTATCTTGGTCGCTATTGGACCTTTCTTATAGCATCAGCCATTTACCTTTTGGTATATATACATATATGAAACATCATTGTACCAAATTTTCCAACTATGTGTTTGATACATGTCAATCTTCTGAAAACACATAAATCTTATAAAGAGAATCATATTGATTGTGCTTCTGCATACTGCATGAAAGTATTACATGATCTCAGATTACTTGTGTCCGTATTCTCGTTTAATCTCTGTGTGACACATTACTGAGTTTTCCAATTATACGTCACATGGAGAATGTATGGACTATAATGGTTTTGATCCATGTAATAATTTTTCATGTTGTAGCATATCTTGCATTTTAACACTATAAAGGGAACATGGTCGTGTATTTTTGGTTGCAGGGAATGTGTTTGTTGACTCTAGCAGTGTCAGTACCAGGATTGAGACCACCAGCATGTGCTTCAGGCGTTGCAGACCAAGATTGCCCACAAGCATCGTCATTGCAAGTGGGAATTTTCTTCTTTGCCTTGTACATCATTGCAGCAGGCACAGGGGGGACCAAGCCCAACATTTCTACAATGGGAGCAGACCAATTTGACGAGTTTGAACCCAAAGAGAGGTCCCAAAAGCTTTCCTTCTACAATTGGTGGGTGTTCAATATTCTAATTGGAACCATTTCCGCCCAAACTCTCTTGGTTTACATACAAGACAGAGTTGGTTTTGAACTTGGTTATGGGATCCCAACCATTGGCCTAGCCTTTTCAATATTGATGTTTCTGCTAGGAACTCCTCTTTATAGGCATAGATTACCCTCAGGGAGCCCTTTAACCAGGATGGCCCAGGTACTTGTGTCTGCAGTGAGGAAGTGGAAGGTACATGTCCCAGATGATTTGAATGAGCTACATGAGCTCAGCATGGAAGAGTATTATGCAAGTAAAGGGAGAACAAGAATTTATCACAGTTCTTCATTAAGGCTAGTAATCAAATTTCTCTTCAAATTTACTGTCATTAATATCACAAACAGTTGGTGGGCATAAAGCAACCAAATTGACTGGCTCAGAATTATTTACTTTTTTCCAATGTTAAGGATGAAATTAACCTAATAAATTGGAAATTTTAAAGCTGAGGGTTAACTTTATTTTTTGTAATATGGAAAGATTAAACTGATTGATGGAACCAATATCAAAGTCACCGATTAGATAACAGTTGTGAACATACCTTCGAGATTTCTCTCTTTTTTTGTACTTATGAAGAATGATACTGCTTTCAATCACTTATCGTGAAGGTACTTTTGAAAGGAGTGCAATCAACATGTCTTCATTTGTCTTCTTTTTCAAGTTCCGTTGTATTGTTTTTGTGGTGTCAAACACTTGGTATGGATTATTTGAGTAAATTATATGTCTTTTTGTTTGAGTTGAAAGCACAGCAATCTTGTAACCTTGACACTGTGTGCAGATTCCTGGACAAAGCTGCAGTGAAGACAGGCGAAACATCACCATGGATGCTTTGTACTGTGACTCAAATTGAGGAAACCAAGCAAATGATGAAAATGGTTCCTATTTTGATTACTACATGCATTCCAAGCACCATAATAGCTCAAACCACCACACTCTTCATCAGACAAGGCACCACACTGGACAGGGGAATGGGACCCCATTTTAAAATTCCTCCAGCATGTCTCATAGCTTTTGTAAACATCTTCATGCTGATAAGCGTTGTGATCTATGACCGCCTTTTCGTTCCTGCAATCCGGCACTACACCAAGAACCCCAGAGGGATTTCCCTTCTGCAGAGACTTGGAATTGGCCTTGTGCTACATGTTATCATAATGCTCACTGCATGCTTTGTTGAGAGGAAGAGACTGAGTGTGGCAAGAGAAAACAACCTTTTAGGCCAGCTTGATAAAATTCCTCTAACCATTTTCATCCTCCTCCCTCAGTTTGCTTTGACAGGAATTGCTGATACCTTTGTTGATGTTGCTAAGTTGGAGTTCTTCTATGATCAAGCACCAGAAACCATGAAAAGTTTGGGAACGTCATATTTCACAACCACCTTGAGCATTGGAAATTTTCTTAATAGTTTTCTACTTTCAACTGTTGCTGATCTCACCCACAGACATGGTCACAAGAGTTGGATTTTGGATAATCTAAATGCCTCCCGTTTAGATTATTATTATGCATTCTTGGCCCTGCTAAGCGTAATCAACTTCTTTTGCTTTGTGGCTGTTGCCAAATTGTACGTCTATAATGGTGATGAAACACAAATCAGCATGGACTTGGATATGAACCCTAATACTAGAATAACCCCAAGTACCACACAACCAGATAACTGAAAGGAGAAAGGAACATTACGTACTTGCTGAAGAACTTTTAAGTATAAAAAATAAATATTCAATGTAGATCCAAAACTACACCTTAACATTTGTTATCAATTACTTTCATGTATCAAAAAAACACTCTCTTAAAATATGGTTGGAGAAAAACTATTTTTCATCATAATAAAATTTGTAAACTGACCAATTAATCACAAAACACAATATATTGTATTTCTAAAACATACAAAACCAATTGCTAATTTTTTCTTACTAGCAAAAACCGCGCATCTGTATTCATATTTTCTCTTTTACTCAACTTTCACGATGATAGTTAAAAATGAAGGTTATTTTATTTTATATGTAAGATTTAGTGTGGAAATGTGTGATAGTATCTCTTTCTTCTGATTGTTACCTTAAAATAAAGAATTAAGGAAAGAGTGAAATCATATAAAAACTGTATAATAATATTAATATTAATTTAAAAAATTAAAAAATAATATATTTTTTTAAGTAATTCATATCAAATGATAAAATACTTCATTATAATAATAAAATGAAATATTAAATAAGGGTAAAATCGAAAAAAATTTGTAAAAAAAAACACAATTATAATGGAGAATCCATATATATAGGAATAAATAAAATAGCATTTGTTATTTGTCATCAAATTAATAAGAAAATGACAATATATTACAATTTTAAATATATAATAACATCTATTATTTATCAATAAATTAATCATAAAACTACAATATCTTATTTCTAAAATATATAACAACAAAATCATCTTTCTTCTTTAATTTAATTTACCTTTTATTATAAAACTTTAAGTTGGTAAATTTCTTCTTAGTAATCATTAATCTGATAATCATATAATTATATCTAAGATCCTTACAAACATACCATGACCTATCCGGGTTATTACTATCTCTTTTTATAATACTTCTACGGTTAGGAATAATTTAAAATTTAAAATAATATTATAAAAGACTTGTTCCTCATTATCATAATATCTGTTATGATAATAAATTTAAATTATAAAAAACCTTTATCAAATAATTATTATATTAAAAAATATAAATTTGATATAGAAAAATATTTTATTCTTAAAAATACGAAGTCTTAGGGAATAAAGCATCTCTCTATTATTGGTACAAGGCTTCTGAAAATGTAAATAAATTAAAGTTGTTATTCATAAGATGTGATTCCCTTTTATCTGTTTATCATGTCCTTACGTATTTAACATTTTCGTTAATCATTTTGACAGTTCGCATGTAGAAAACGATATAGCCGACAAATTTTCCTTTTAATCATCGAAAAATATATATACACACACGTATATGTGTGGATGCATTTGCACAAAGAAAGTGCTTTCGGCACCTAAGTTGATAAGGAATGGCACTATGGAAATAAGAATGAAGATTCACAAAGTTTAAATATTTAGATAAGTGATTATTTAGTTTTGTATTGAATTAAAAAATATAATATTTATAGCTATTTACTTATAAATAAAATGCAAAGTAGATGTAAATGTAAAAAATATATATATTAAAAAATACTATAAGTCGATTTTCAATTTTTTTTATACACTTTTAAAAAAGAAATTTAATCATACACACAATGATTAATAAAAATATGAATAAAAATTAGAGGGAATAGTTTTTTTTTATAAATTGTTACTTTTCTTTGAACAAGTATTTACAACATTCATAAAAAATTAATTATTATATTTATTATTCTCAAATTAATAATTTAAATTATATAAAAAAAATCACTATTTTGAAAAAAAAAATTCTTTCCTTTTTGTCTATAAAATTTCCAAACCAAAGTTTCAAAAAATAAATTATTTCCAAAATATATAATTATTAATTTTGTTAACAAAATTTTCTTATTTACATTTTTTTAAAATTATTGCTTAGAATATATGTTTTTATAAATAATTATTTTTCTAAATTATTATATTCTAGATAATTTTTCAAGAAATAATTTTCCTTTAAATAATTAGTTTTTAAAAATCAAAATTACTAAGTTTCTTTCTTCATTTTTAAATATAAGATAAAATTAAGTTTAAAATGAAACCAAATTTTGAAGAGCTAAAGTAAATTGTATTATTTTGATAATTATTGGACACAATATACTATTTAAGTAAGTAATCGAAGTTAGGAAGCAAATTATAAAGATGATGAAAGTGTACTAATTGTATCAAAATTTGACATAAGACAATGGGATATAATAATGCAATTGATTAGTGAGTGAAAAGGGGAAAAGCATATAAGACATTGAGTGAGAGCCACTCTAATATAATTCAAAGGTGAAAACAAAAATACGTAAGAAAAGAAAGATAAGTGGCAGTAAGTAGAAACGAAATACATGTTGATTCCTTTTTTTGGAGTTAGATTTCTTTGCTAGTTAGCTCATGCAATTGGACAATCTACACAATTTGGTTGAGAAAGCTAAACTTCTGAAATCAGATTCCCCGCCTTCACTATATAAAAGGCTAAAAACTTGCACACAAAGAGACCCCAGAAAAACTCATGGCAATGATAGAAGAGAAAGGCCCTGCAAAAGGGAATGAAGATTACACTCAAGATGGCACAGTGGACCTAAAGGGTAGACCCGTTTTGAGAACAGAGACGGGAAAATGGAAAGCTTGTTCCTTCATAGTTGGTAATCCTTTTTCTTCTTATTCTTGATACAGTATGATGAATTGTTATCACTTGTGAACATGGGTTATGCATGGTTTTTTTATTTATAGGGTATGAAGTGTTTGAGAGGATGGCTTTCTATGGGATACAATCAAACCTAGTCATATATCTTACAAGGAACCTCCATGAGGGCACTGTCAAATCTTCCAACGACGTTAGCAACTGGGTTGGTTCGGTGTGGATGATGCCATTGGCAGGAGCTTACATAGCCGATGCTTTTCTTGGCAGATATAGAACCTTTGTAATTGCTTCATGCATTTATATTTTGGTATGAAACGTGACTTTTATTTCACCTTTGCGTGTTACATAGTATACTAGTCAACAAGAGTGGGAGTTGATAAACAACCTTGGATAAACATTGTGGTTTTGTATATATACATTATTATTGTTCGGGCTTAACTATGTTTTTACCTGTTTTTCCATGTTGTTTTTGGGCGTAGGGAATGTGTCTGTTGACACTAGCAGTTTCTGTACCAGCACTGAAGCCACCACGATGTGATGAAGGCAAGAATTGCCCACAGGCATCGTCATTGCAATATGGTTTCTTCTTAATGGCCCTTTATATCATTGCAATAGGCACAGGAGGGACGAAGCCTAACATTTCGACCATGGGAGCAGACCAATTTGATGAGTTCGAACCCAAAGAAAGAACCCATAAACTCTCCTTCTTCAATTGGTGGTTTTTTAGTATTTTCTTTGGTACCCTTTTCGCCAACACTTTCTTGGTTTACATACAAGAGCGTGTGGGTTGGAGCATTGGATATGGCCTTCCCACCCTTGGCCTTGCTGTTTCAGTATTGGTGTTTCTGGTAGGAACTCCATTTTATAGGCACAAACTGCCATCAGGTAGCCCAATAACAAGGATGCTTCAGGTCTATGTTGCTGCTGTGAGGAAGTGGAAGCTACGTGTTCCAGACGATCCAAAGGAGCTACATGAGCTCAGCATTGAAGAGTATGCAAGTAGTGGCAGAAACAGAATTGATTCGAGCTCTTCATTCAGGTTAAGCCCATCTTTTTATCCTTTCAAATTGTCTACAAACACTTCTTATCTCTCATCTTATAAAAAAAACATAGATTTTTAAAGAATGTCTGAATCCTAAACAAAATTGGTCTTTCCATAGATGTTTGTCTGAAATCGAAGGCAAAAATAAAAGCATGAAGCAAAAGTTTATTTGAGCCCTTTCAAAATTCAGTATATTTTTCCATGTGACGTGAATGATTTGCAGAGTTGTCTGGTTGCAGTTTTCTTGACAAAGCCTCTATAAAGAATGGTCAAACATCATTATGGATGCTTTGTACTGTGACACAAGTAGAGGAAACCAAGCAAATGACAAAACTGATTCCTGTGTTGCTTACAACGATTATCCCAAGCACCTTGATAGTTCAAGCGAGCACACTCTTTGTCAAACAAGGCACCACTCTAGACAGGAGAATGGGACCCAATTTTCATATTCCCCCGGCATGCCTCAATGCATTTGTAACTATCGCCATGCTCATAACGGTTGTTCTCTATGACCGTGTTTTTGTTCCTGCGATTCGCCACTACACAAAAAACCCAAGAGGGATCACAATGCTGCAGAGACTTGGCATTGGACTTGTCATACATGTCACCATAATGGTCATTGCATGCTTTGTTGAAAGAAAGAGACTTAAGGTGGCAAGAGAAAACCACCTCTTGCTCGAGCAAGATACAATTCCTCTCACAATTTTCATTCTCCTCCCTCAGTATGCTTTGGGAGGGGTTGCTGATAACTTCGTGGAAGTAGCCAAGATGGAGTTATTCTATGATCAAGCACCAGATGGCATGAAAAGTCTAGCAACATCATATTTCACAACCACCTTGGGTATTGGAAGCTTTCTCAGCAGTTTTCTTCTCTCAACTATTGCTCACATCACCAAGAGAAATGGCCACGGGGGTTGGATTTTGAACAATCTAAACATCTCCCGTTTAGATTATTATTATGCATTCATGGCCGTATTGAGCTTCCTCAACTTGCTCTGCTTTTTGGTTGTTGCCAAGTTCTTTGTCTATAATGCTGATGTAACACAAACCAAATCGGGCTTGGAGATGAACCCTGCATCCTCACAGCCACAGAACAATACTGAAATAAACCAAAGCACCCCGCCAACAGATGGCTGATCATTGGGAAAACACCATGTTTTCTCCTGCTATCAACCTTTTATGTATATAAAGGGTGCTTTAGATATCAGTTAGATGTATCTTCTCGTGACTCTTTCTTCACTTAGCCTTTCCTTGCTACTTACGCGCTTGGTTAAAGTGAAAAGCAGAGTTCTTTGACTGTTTAAGAGCATTAAAAAATCATGGGCAGTTTCACATCCATTATCACCGGTCTCTGCTGAGAAAATTTCCACCCATGTCTTTTCTTGCATGCAATCAGGATTAGACGGTTAATACTGTTACCTGAACAACATAAGAGCTATTGGAGTCGCTGACTTAAAAAACTTGAGCATTTAAAGTAGTAGGTCTCCTACAACAAAGGGTATGGGTTCTTTGAGAGAAAACCGAGATATCAGATCAAGATAACCAAGATCTTCTCGTAGCGATGAACAAGGAAAAGCACAAACCATAGCCAAATACATAACGTGAACCTAGATCATGAAAAATAAGTTTACACATCCTTAAACAATTAATCAAGTAATAATCAAACATTAAGATTAAGATGTATGTATGATATTTACGTTTATCAGTCAAATTAAAGTGCAACTAGATCATCTAACGCCAAAGAAATGATGGTATAAATTACATAACTCTAAGTCGTATCCAAATGAATTCAATTATAAATCCAGTTAAGACAATAATCAAAACTTACCTACAATTAAAAGAGTTAGAAATAACAATAAAATAAAAGGGTGTGTTGAGATTGTTGTGCTGAAAAAAAAAAGTAGATATTATAAAACACAGTAAAATGAAACCGGTTCACTATAAAGTTTATTCGACAATGAATTCGTCATTTATTTTCTTAATATTTTCACTCTTTCAATCCCATATAGTGTCAAACTTAATCGAACAAGCGTCAATCAAATTCAACATATTCTTATAAGCAAAAACAATTATGTATTCAGTATCTCACTAGTTTCAATATCTACTCGTGAGATATTTATCTTCTACCTCTTGAATTAAGCAAACAAGAGATTAATTAAGACTAAGCAAATTACCAAAAACTTCAATTAAAGAAAACAAACAAAATTTAAGTATTCTAAAACAATTTTTGACAAAACCAGATTAAGAATAAAACTTTATTGAACAAAAATCTCAAAATTCATTACGAAATTATAAGAGAATCAATCCCAAGGGATTTAGTCTTCTATACGGAGGAAAAACAAAGGATTACAAAAAAGAAAAATAAAGAAAACTAAGGAAACTCTAATAGTCTAGTATGCTCCGTTTTATGAACCCTAATCTAAAAACTTAATTTTTTTTTTCTCTTGAATGTGTGTCTTTTTATAGATTTCTTAGGTCCAAGGATTTCAAAAAAGTATTTTGTTTCAAATTTTATTCATAATTTATCAGTTTTCAACTTTTCAGAATTTTTGGATTCTTCTTTCCAACTTTTACTGCAACTCTATTTTTCATATCTTTGCAAAAGATTTGCTTCCAATTTTATTTCTAAGATATTGTAAATTTTATTCTCTTATTTTTCTTCTCAAACTTTGTTTTTTGTTTCCATTCAAGGAAGCAACTTGGACATTCGCATACGAGACACCTTGACAGTGGTAAACACTTCCTTCAAACCATCTATCTTGAGAAATATTATACAGTTTACCCTACAAATACAAAATTAACAGAAATAATGGTTAAAACCAAATAAACCCAATTAGATAAATTTTAACTAAAGCATCACAATTATTTATGATTAAAATTTTAAAGTGTGAATAAAATTATGTTCATTAATACACAAACCTCAATAATATAGGTTTATCTATGCAAAAGTTTATTATGACTATAAATAGGTTTACATTCTACACAAATGAAGAATCATCCGATAACATTTATTACTCAGACTTGAGATTGACTTGTTGTACAATTACCTACCATTTGCAACAACATTTATTACTCAGATTTGAAGATTGACTTAAGCCTCTTATTACCTTTTACAAGTACACCTCTCCTTTTCAAACTTATGACATTACAACATATATGTTGAGAGACGAAGACATCACACTAGCAATAATAGAGAATTACATATACATTCTACCGGAATGGAAGATTATTAAATAACATTTATTACTCATAATTGAAGATTGACTTGAGCATCCAATTACCTTTTGCAATTACATTCATTACGTATATCTATAAACTAATTTGAGCGCATGATTACCTTTTGTAAGTACATCACCCTTTCTCATACTTATAACATTGCAACATATACATCAAGAGACGAAGATACCGTGCTATCACTAAAAAAAAGAATTATATACAAAAGAGTCATTCTAAGTTCTTACAAAAACAGTTTGAAATTCCAACTCATACTTAAATTCAGTGTTAACATACCACAATTTCTTCTTTTAAGCATCTCCATTCTTAGAAAAATCACCTATTTGTTCTAAAATGGTCTACTGAAGAACAAATAAAAATAAGAATGTGGTAATAAGAACATAAATGTACCAAGAAAATTAGAGATGGTAATTAATAACATATTGTGAGAAAAATCGCATTTTCAATTTATGACAATGGTGAAAGTGTTATTGTAAATCAATCTTGCTTACAAACAAGTGTGTCTACTATTTGTGGTGAAAGAAAGTTGCGACATAGACCAAGAATTATTTCTCAAATACTAAAGGGGATAAGCTCCTTCTTCTTTATTTGTAGTTTGAATTTTGGATGGAACATGTAAGAACAATGACATAGAAGCAATGACGATCACTAGGTGTATACCTTGAATGAAATGGTTGATTAGAAGTTCAACTCACTAAGAAAAATTCTAGGATTAACTACTTATGAAAATATCCTAAAGAGAACTCAAGAAGATATATGACCAAAATTAGAAAGTGTAATAATTCTCATTTAAGTTAAGAAATATAAGAGAAAAATGCACACACTTGTTTATAACCCTAAAACTCGGCCAAGGAATAGAGAAAGTGAAAGGGAAAAATCAAGTTTGAAGGACTTGGGCGCCAAGACTAGTCACGCAAAGGTGTAGGAAGCACACCTGCTAACCCTAATTGACATGCTCAATCTCCTTGTGATCGATCAATTCAAATTGAATGTTTCTAAAAACAGTTGTTTTTTTCTTTTTGAACCCTTAACCCATTACAATAAATTAAACAAAATCCTATACATGATAGATCTTTCTTTTGCAGAGTGAACGCCCTATCAAATGAGAAACAAACTATCAGCTACACAATGCATTTTAGTTAACAAAAGGCTGCAATTTACATGCAGCAATTGATTCAAGAATCCACGTGTGACCAATCACTTGTAAAGTATTAGCAGCTAAATCCTCTGCGTCGTTTAGCCTTTGCCAGAGAATTGATACTTCTTCTCCCAACTTGCATCCTTGTGGGGGATCAAGGTTGTAAACAACCAGCAACTTCGAAGAATTCACTTTGCATTCCTGTCTTTCGGCTTCCAATTCTTCCTTGCTTCTCAAAACAGTGCCTCCACCCACTTCAATCAATTCTTCAAGATCTTCCTTATAAGTTGACACATAATCCCCAGAAAAATAAAATTTTAAGCTACTGAATAGCTTTGGCTCCTGTCATCACAACAATTAGAATATTATAATAGAACTCGAAGGTATTTCACAAGTAATTAACATCGAATTTCAACTGTTTTAAGCCCAAAATAACAAATTATAAACGTTGAAAGTCAACAGGTCACTACTGAGCTAAACATTAAATATAACCTTAACATATCTATCTAGATGTTTCAGATGTTGAAAAGGAAAATAAGTGGCATTCTACAAGTTACTTAATATTATAATTTTTGACAGAGCAAGAAAAACAAGTCATGCCTTCACAATTTACATGAACATAAGATGCGACTAGAATACTTACATTGGCCAATGCCCTAAGTCTGCCAGCTCTTGGGCCACCTTGACACCCTTGGTTGTCAACACCAATTTCATATGGTTGTTCTTCTACAGGATTTTTCTCTTCCATGCATGCTTTTATCCCTACATTAATAAAATACATGGTATTTACATAACTAGAAAAGATATGAATAAGCATGAAAAAAATGCTTATCAAGCACATTTGAAAAACATGTAAGACCAATATACATGCTTTAAATAGAAAAGTCCATTACATGCTGAAGCATAAGCAGAAATTTAAGTTTCAAGCACAAACACAAATCTCCCATGTTAGCAGACCACCTCGTGTAGGGGGTGACTAGGTGCCAAAGACATAAAATAAATAAGAGTGGCAAGGTTAAATCATTACAAATACTCTCCATTCCAATTTCCTTCTAACTACAACACACCCCTAAAGTCAAGAAACTACTGGGAGCCCTAAGATTACCAAAATCATCACACTAATAAAGGAGATATTATATTAGTAACTAACCAGATTTGACACCCAGTTTATGGTATTTCAAGATTTTCATGAGTAGAAAAATTAATGTCTTGTTACCACTAACAATATACAATATAGATCAAGAGTATTTTTACTTTAGGGGTCAATTAATAATATGTAAGGGGACACCAAAGCATCATATAGAACATAATTGACTTTGTTCTCATGTCTGCCAAAAAGCATGTCATCTTCCAAACTACAGCCCTCCAATTGAAGCCATTATTAAATACTCGCCAATATTTGTCCAAAATTATAAGATGAGTGTCAACTCAAATAAGCAACACTGAAATAAAAACTTAAAACTTACAATCCAATTTTAGAACCCATCGTCCATTTAGAATGGCCATGAGAACTTTCAATGTCCTTGAGCATGCTCCATTTGCATCAGTTGACGCAATTACATGTGTAACATTTGAGGTCCAGAATTTCGTCACAGTTGCACCAATCGTGCTTGCATAATCTATCAAAAGTACCTGCACCATCGATAAGGAAAAAAAAATGTCATATACCAAAGATTAAAACATTATGCATAAAGCACAGAATGATGCAATATGCTCCTCAATAAGCAAAAACACAAGTGTTATAAATAACCCTTCTATTAGCATCAGATTGTTCAACATGTCAAAAGATACAGTATCCATTCCCCAAGAAAGAAAAGCATTAAAAATATAAAGATAGCAAATAAACCCAATCACTGAAAGTAGACAACTTTCAAACTAACCTTTTCTTCATTTGATAAAGCAGATCCACAGAAAACCATATTTTTACAATCATCCTGTGAAGCTTCATGAGTATTTGAGTTGTGAGATGACCTGTATACAGGAGTTACTCAGTAATAGTGCCCAACCTTGACAAGAAAATTACACATAATTTACAAGAGTATTATGACAAACAAAACAGTGGTAAAAACATAACCCTGAAATCTACTATATAACAAATGGTTGAGTACAACATTTGAGCTCTGTATTAATTATGCGAAGTTCTCTAGTTTAGGAGGCAACCTATAATATTTATTATAATAGTAGAAAAACATTGAAAGACAAAGAAATGCATGAGATGCTTGAAATAGCACATGACAAGGAAGAAAACATACAGGTGAGACAAATTGGGATGCTTCCGAGCTGCCTGTTTCTTAGACCTAGATTTCTCACATGGAAATTTTACATTTGAATGGAGGGGACAGAGCAAAAGAAAGTCCTCCTGAACCAATGAATACCCCAAAAAAGTTTAGAGATATACAAAGAACGATGTATTTTTTTTTAAGTTCTATGCTTTAAAATGGAAAGAAAGTTACATGATCCCAACGACAAGTTGAGATGTCCATAGCACAAGGAACATGATAAGTTCTTCGGCATGATTTGACATAGCAACCAAGAGCTGCTCCCTTTAGATTACATTTACTGCATTTAAGTTTTGCTCCCCTGGCCAATTCTGCCTTCAGATTCTTAACCACTTCACCAGCAAAGTACACTTGTGGTGCCCTGGATTCCAAAAGTTTACCCCAAATTTATCAGAAAAATGCAAACAGAAAGGGAAAAGATACTAAAATGCACACTGGTTACAATGTAAATGTTTTGAACAAAACATGGTCAATCAAGATTCAATGCTGTTTTTAGGTGGCTCCACAAATCCAACCAATAAAAATGTAGACTAGAATGCTTTTGTAATGAGCAATGCATAGAAATATCAAGTTAACATACCAGTCAATACAACTTCTGTGCACAGGAATAACATTTGGCTTCATTGCTGCAACTCCACTAACTAAGTTTCCATTAGCATAATGCAGCATTGGTCCAGTAACCTACAAAAAATCACCATAAAGACCAAGAAATAGTTTCAGACATTTGTCAGTAAGCATATACAGCATGAGAATAACAGTTGGGATCAGGGAAAAGGGAATTGAAAACAATGGCTATAGTTGGTACACATCAAATATTACCTCGGAGGTTTTAGAAGATTGGCAAAATGAACAGATACTTCCAGTTGGAGAAAAGTCATTTGGAGCATCTATTGCCAATTGTGCACCGGGGTCCTTTCCAGATTTATGGACAATAATTTTCTGTCTCTTGGTATCCCTTTCAAGACCCTCAGTTTCAGAGGCTGAACTTTCTGACCTTAATTGTCCCATTTTCTCGTTCAATTTTACATTTCCTGTACTAGCTCTCTTTAAGGAAGAATTACCCAGTCTATCAGGAGGAGGTAATGGCTGAAATTAAGAGTTTGAGAATGAGAAACCAGGTTGATAAAGGATTGGACATACAGCAGATTTAACAGTGTATAAACAGAAAACCATAAATATGAGTGTTTTTTTACATGTTCACTGTCTTGATCACTGCAGTCATTATCTGAACCTTTGGTATCACAAAAAGGAGGGCTGTCTGGGGCTGACTGTGTCACTTGATTCACATCCATTTCCATATGGGAAGATAGCATCAGATTAGGCTTCCCTCTCCCATGAGACAACTCAAGCTCTTCAGCTCTATCATGCACTGCAATCTTGGATTTGAGATTCTTGACAACCCCAACCTTGTTCACATTAGGCAAATTCCGAGGAAGCTTGCCAGCTTTTATACTACTAGAAGTTGAATTAAGAACTGCTTGGCATGGCTCCAAAACCCTCTCATCACCTACATCAATAAGTTTAAATAAATATATATACATATATATAAACAATTCAGCTTCAAACAATGTATAGTTTTTTTAATCAATTAAAAAAGCTCTCCAAAAGTAAAATAACTTCACCAGACGAACGTTGCTGAAACAAACTAGCACAAAAGGTAGCCTCCAAGCTTCTATATATTGCTACCACATTCTCCACAAAAGTCACGTGCCTTACATCTGCCTCCCACAATCATCACATAAGAAATATAAGTATACATAATTCAAAACATAGAAAACATAGCTTAGACCATAACATAAACTGTTGAAAAGAAAAGAGGAAATCAAGAATTTGATCCTTCAAATATCGCGCTTTCTCCAAAATAATCTTATAAGATAAACAAAATTATGTAACTATCCTTATAATATTAAATATCTATCAATTTAGTTCACTTATTAACATATTTTACTGACCACCAATGACTAATTTGAAAGATTTTTCATTACTTGAAAAACTATTCAGTATCACTTATACTACAGGGTTTACTTATATAATTTGTTCAGTTTGAGAGCTGTAATAATTGTCTAGGAGTGAAATTGATAATTTATTTGAATAGGAAGAAAAACAGAGCGACAAACACACGCCGGTAGTTGATCATGCAGCACACACGCTAAACCTAACAGCAAATTACCTGTTTGAGCATACTTTGCATCACAAACAGCACATTCAGAACCAGCCCCAGCCGTTATGCAATCAGCTAAGCATGAACTGCCAAACACAAAATGTCCAAATATCAGTTTCATTGGTGAGAAAAGCCGTGCAAAAAAATGACCAACATATACAAACAATACAACAAAGGAAATGAAGTAACGAACTCGCAGAACAGGTGGTTGCAAGGCAGTAACACCGGCCTCTTGAACAAGCCCAGACTGCAAGATCCAGCGCCAACACAGACAACAACAACAACAACAGAAAATCCATTAAACAAACTAGCTGCTGAAAATAACAAAATTAATTTATGTGAGCTTAAGTAGCAGCACAAGCACGAAACTAATTTAAATTTAATCGATAAAATAATGAAATAAATAAAAAATTTGCAACTGTAAAGGCTAAGTTCGATTTAGAGAGTTTATAGTGGAAAGACAAAATTGACGAACCAGAGAGGGCACTTGAGTTCGAGAGCGAGCTTCTGGAAGTGAAGCATCCATGGATTGAGAAGCTTGGTTTTACCGGCGTTAGGTTTTGCGGAATCATCCATTTTTTTATGAAAAAAAAAAGAGAAGAGTTGAGAAAAAGAAGGTCGCGTGGAAGAGAAGAGTAGTGAGATTGGAGATTTTATTTCGTTTTCATGGGAGGCGGTCTTTTCAGAGATGATGTATGAGATGAAACGTGGATGGCTGAGATTTATTGACTAGAAGCTAGGGCGCGGCCATGTATTTGATTGGCGCCTTGCAACGATGACGTTTTCATTTGAAGTACTCGCGCCACTTTTTCTTTTCGCTCTTCGCTTTCTTTCAAGTTTTCGGTTTTGCCTTCCCCCCACACCCAACTCCATTTATTAGTGATTGTATTCTTAATAACTTTTTCATTTGGCTTAAATAATATTACTAACGTTCGTCTTCTTCCAAAAACTTAATATACGCACTAAATTAAGGGCGTACATTACTCAAATTTAAACAAATTTCATCACTTAATTCGATTATAAAATTTGAAACTAACTGAGTTTTTTTTTAAAATATATTGAATATGAAAACAAATAGTACCTACATCATATTTTCATAAATCAAAAACATAAAAAATGGAAATTAAATCAATAGAGTGACACGGTTTTTCTCATGCAAATTAAATCTATTTCTATATTAGATTTTTCTTAAAACCATCACATGTAGCATAACACTAATGTATATTGTCTATATCGAGCTTTTAAAGGTGGAATAGCTATTATATAATCATCTTAGTAGATCATACTATTTAATGTTGCTATTTTTTTATGGGTGTTATTTTTCTTAATAAGTCCTTCATAAATATGGATGTATGAGTGTTTGTGAAATAAATTTGATTATGATAGTTTTCCAAATCAAATTTTTAATGGTTTAATATCCTGTCTTAGACTTTATCTCGTGCACTTTTATTCTTAATTAACTTATTTATAGAATTTGTATAAACAAATACTAACTATTGTAAATTTTATCATTGGTTCAATTCAATATCAAATCTATTATTCAATGTGTGATGTGATAATGTTGTACCGGTCATACTCCAACTTTTAGTCTGTCAAATTCTTTAATTAGAAAGCAAGTGTTAAAGTCTTATCATACTCCACCGTTCAGTTGGCCAGATTCTTTAATTAAAAAGTGTTAAAGTTTCATTATACTCCACCGATCAGTCGATCAGATTTTATTTGTAATGATCCCGTTGCTTAAACTACTAAGTACAAACTTATCTTTCTACCTACTCGACGATCAAATATAGATTGTTGTACTCATTCTACACCCGGATATCGGTTTAAAGCGCGGTCTCTACACTCATCAATTGTTGAAAACAATTTGGACTAGGTTAACCAACTATTTTTAATAAAACAAGCAATCAAGACTAAAACACATATAATTCATATATTATGTTGATCGGTCCATCGGAAAGAAAAAATATTCAAGCCTACAAAAATATGTCCAAATTAAAATAAATTTGTTTCATGCCCACACCCCAGGCCCAGGATATTTTCACTTAAAGTGACTCTAATATCTCTTCAAAAGATGGCTTCGTCTCGTTGAGAGGGCGTTCACCACCAACTTCCTTTATCTCTTCATCAACACCTCCGCCGAGCAGCACTAATTTTCCTTCCACAACATTTTTTTCAATGTCGTATCGAGCATCTTCGGCAGGTATGTCGTGGAAGAAGGTCGCTTGCCGAAGACTTTGGCAGAAATATTCTTCACTTATACGAAGCATAAAAGACTGACACTTCTCCAACTCAACAGAAAGTGTTCTTTCCTTTTCTTCAGCTTCATATTTTACCTTCGCCAGCTCGGCCTTCTCTGCCTCGATCTCGGCTCTCAGGGCCTCTTGGGCCTTCTCAACCGCCAAATTATTTTGACGCATTTTTTCCTTGGACGCCTCCACTGCTGCTTTCAAAGAATTGGCCGACTTCGCCAACTCCGTTTTTAACTTGGGCATCATCACAGTTTTTGTCCTTTCCAACTCTTCTCCCAAAGTTTTGCCGACCACCATCGTTCGGCCTTGCAGTTCAACCCATTATGCAATCAAGTTGCTCGTGGGGACGGTCGCCAGCACACTCTCATCCTCGGGAGACACATCGATTTGCACACCCTGCGCCACTTGAAGAAGCAGATTCAGCATTCAGGGTTGTCGAGAGGATGACCTTGGCTTTGCACCCAATTGGACTATCTTAGTCGGGTGACCTTTCTTTCAATTCACCGAGGGAGCAGCAGTGGTACTAGGGGGAATCATATCAATCGGAACAATTGGGTTACCCGTCCCGATTGTCTGAAGCTGCCTATTTTTCAGTTGGTTGCCTGACGTCTCATGCTGGTCATTAAGTTCCCAGAGATGGATCCATTCGAGTTATGATAGTTGCAAGAAACAAACAAGTTAAACAACATCAACATAATGAATACAACCTTAAGCATAAGAAATCTACGTACCAGAAAAATTCACCCACTTCTTGGACGACCCGTATAATGTTATCGACTCCCGAGTAGGTAATTTATACGGAAGCTAATAAAAAAACAACAAGAACCAACTAGTCTAGCGGGGACATTGACAACCTCAGCTAGGTTCCAATTTGGGTCCAGTGGAAAGGGAATTTTGTTCGCCCTTTTGTATCATAAAAGTAATATCGATCGTCCAACTCCACGAATATTTTGAAGTATTTTTCTTTGAATTTTTTGTACGAGGTGGTGAACGTTGCAAAACGAGCATTCCCCGATTGGCTTGACTGTGACAACCAACTCACAGGAGTACTCAGACGGGCACTATAATAAAATAAAAATGACTGGGTGTAGGAATGAGCTTAAAAATATCACAAAGAACTCGAAACGCCTAAGGGCCGCCCACGAGTTAGGGTGTAGTTGGGTCAGAGCCACATTGAGGATCCGAAGGACCCCCATGGTAAAATCATCGAAGGGAAGGGTAATATGCAAATTTGAGAAAAAAGTATTATAAACGAAAAAGAAATATTGGGGTGCATTTTCTCGGCCATGACAGACTCGATCAGCGTAACCACAAATGTCAGTCATCACCGCATTCGAAGGACAATCGAGTTTTATGAAAGCAATTTTAGACCAAAAAAAAAATATCTAAGCTATTGGAATCCCTAAAGCTAGTAGGAGTATTTAGGACACGAGGGTCAACCCATTCATAACTCGGGCCCTCTGACCTTTGGTCAACCGAATGGTTCAAGTTACTTACATCCATCGCACTACCAGATGTAGTACGAGTAACCTCAAGAGACTCGACATTAACAATACTATTAGAGGAACTCGTATAAGAAGACATCACTAACATGTGTATGAGAACACTAAAGGAAAACTTTAAGACTCGGCACTTGGAGCACGTGGCATAGATTTTATAACATTGGAGAAAGCGTAAACCCCACCAAGTTGAAATGGCATCATATTTATAGGGAATTGAACAGGAGAGAGATTATCGCATCTTTGTTTGGAATCGTTAGATTTATCTTCATCCAATGGTTCCCATCACTCGGCATATGAAGCGACACGGAACCCTAACTGTTAGATATAACTTATTGAACAATATCAAGCGTCACATCCCTGTCAAACATTTAATTCTCTCAAAATGGACATATCTCACCTTGGGAACTCCAACGGTCATTTTCGGCTCTATAGGAATTAATTTCTTTGAGCGTGGGGGATAAGTTGATGAGGACCTAGAAGAGGGTGTGCCCACTGACCAAGCCCATCCTTCCAGGAGGATGACTCAAGGCACGTGGCTAGGTCAGGATTTACCTCTAGCCAATGCTTCAACGCCTAGCCTTCCCTAGAGGATCACAGGGAATAGAGCACAGGCCTTGGGAGCCGAACATCAGCTAGTGTCTTTACTTTTAATCTCAGTATAATAGGTTTTCTTTAGCATAATAGTGGGGTGTTTAGGGTTTCATGTTAAGCTCACATCTTTTATGCTAAATCATTTCCACTCCTAAACTGCCATGTGGATGTCCATGTGCTCCATGTCAAGGTTATTTTCGTCTTCTAATATACCATTGACATTTTAGGGTTACATTAGGCTTAAAGAAGCCTAATTGTGACCCTAATTAGTCACTTTTAACCCTAGTTGGACCTATTTTACTATTGGCCCAAATGCAACCCTAAATGCCTATGCTACATGGCCCAAATATATGGTCCAATTATTTTATGCTATTAGGCCCAATACATGACCCAAAAATAATGTTGACTAGTCAATCGAAACTGAATCTTCTTGTGTTTTCTGACCAAAACTTTAGTTTATGTTTTGATGAATTGGAGGTCTTTTTGGATATATTTGTACATTCATTCATCCGAAAATTGTCGTATTGACTGGGCCTACAAAAATAAACAAAAGCCCAATTAGACCCATATTTGCAAATAAATCCATAAACAACCTCTAGGTCTTCATCCTCCTTATTATGTGGTTGTGTATGGCTGAGGGTTCTGCCTTCACCTTGTATATTAAGGAACAACTATACATATCAATTAACAACTTATATTTGGCCCATAAAGGTCAAACCCATAAACCAAGTACTATAAACAGAGCCTTCTGAGTAAAAGTAAGGTACCTTTTTACATTATGCTGGAATACATCTAAATTAGAACACTAACTTGAGTGTCAGAGTGCAATCACACGTACCACCCGAGTATCAACATTGAACGTTAAAAAACACGTAGAAATAGAAGAAAAAAAAAATTCAATCAAAACTTTATTCGCTACTGTAGTGGGAAGAAAGTTGTAATTTTCTAAATAAATATATACTTACTTAATTAATTAATTGTAATTTACTTTCTTACCCTTTTCATTTTACACTTAAATTATTATTATTATTTATTTAAAATAAAATTATAATTTAAATATAAAAATATAATCAAATTTGTAAAAAAAATTATTATTATAAAATAACATAATTAATCATATCATATATAATAAACTATAAATATAAATAATAATAAAAAATAATAATATAGAAATAAATTTATATAATAATTATATTAATTACAAAAAAGTAAAGATAAAATAATAATGTTATTTAATGTAAAAATAAGTTTTTATCAAATATTTATAATTATAAATATTTTAATAATATTTTAATTTAAATAATTATAATTCATAAAGAAATAAATCAAATTATTTTTTTAACAATTTTTAAATATGAGGGTAAATTTGTAAACTCACATTTTTATCAATTAAAAAAAATATAATTTCAATCACATTTATCACATCACTAACCATAAATTTTCCATACACTTTCCACTCTAAACACTCTAAGCCTTTGTTTGTATCCGTGTGATTATTGTTCACCCGGATTGAAAAGGAAAGAAATATCATGTTTGTATTTGGGAGTTTGTGGGTATTAGAGGGAGAAGAAAAAGCGAAGAAAGTGAAAGAGGCTTCTATGCTGGGTTGAGAAGATTTGGTGAGAAAGTATTTGATTTTACCATATTACCCATCACCTCACCTACTACCTATGTGCCATAGCAGCCTGTGCCAACATCCCGTGCCATGCAGCTGTAATATTCTCTCCACATGAGATTCTCACGCATGAGATTTCATCTGCATAAACACAACACAAACAAAGATTCGTACATTGTTTGGTGGGTTACTTCAAGTGTGTGAGTGATGAATAAATACGAGAGAGATGATAAATATGGAAGAGGAGTGGAGGTGAGTTATTTGTTTTGAGTTGAGAGCGTACCTTAGAAGCGGTCGGAGGTGCGCGCATGTGCACGATTGTCAGAAATTCACAAGCATTGGAGGTGTGCGGTTGCCGGATGTGCAAGGTGTGGGTGGGGTTCCGTAGGTGGCGTTGTTGGTGGTCGATGGACGGTGGACGGTTTCGTTGCGGTGGTGGGTGGTGTTTCCGCTGGTTGTGCTTGGTGGACGGTTGTGGTTCGTGGTGGACGGTTGTGGTTCGTGGTGGTCGTTGGTGGTTCTGACATACGTTTTCTGAAGGTAAATTTCATAAATAGATTTGAAATTTGAAGAATAAAATATGAGAATGAAATTTGGAGAAGAAGGAATTTGTAATGTTTACTTATTTATTTTATTTATGTTAATAGATGTATGATGCTGTCTTTTGATTTTTTAAGTTTTTTCTTAATCACATTGATGAGTATATTAATGAGCATTAATGAAATTTTGAATGTATTTTCAGCTAGTTAAATTCTTTTTATTAATATTTAAATTTTTTCTGGTATTTGAAAATACATAGAGTTTATCTATGTATAATATTTTTTTTTCTAAAAATAAAGTAAAAAACTTTATAAATCTTAGTTTAAATTTATAAAATAATTGTAAGTACACAAAATATTTAAATATTTAATTTTTTCTAAAATCAAGTAAAAAACTTTATAAATATTGTTTTGAATAGGTTTTAAAATAATTATAAGTATACAAAATATTTTAAAATACTACTACTTTATAGATAGTTTACATATAATATTCTAATTTTTTTCCAAAATCAACTAAAAGACTTTATAAATTTTATTTTGAATTTATAAAATAATTACAAGTATATAAAGTATTTAAATATTTAAAAATATTACTTTATAGATAGTCTACATATAAGATTTTATTTTTTCGAAAATCAAGTAAAATAATTTTATAAATATTATTCTGAATTTATAAAATAATTATAAGTATACAGAATATTTAAATATTTTAAAATACGTAGTCTACATATAATATTTTATTTTTTCTAAAATCAAGTAAAAGAATTTTATAAACATTATTTTGAATTTATAAAATAATTATAACTATACAAAATATTTAAATATTTTAAAATACTACGATAATATACATATAATATTTATTTTTTTCTAAAATCAAGTAAAAAAACTTTATAAATATTATTTTGAATTTGTAATACTATAACTATACCACTTTACAAGTTTATATATAATATTTTATTTTATTTTAAAAAATAAAAAAATTTGAGTACTATTATTTCTCTAAAATGTGGTTCTTTAAACGCAATAGTTAAACTTATATGATATTCAAGGATTTGTGACCATGGATAAGGATAACCATTGGTGTATGTATTTCAAAAATGTCGAAATGTGTAGTACGAATGACATGAATCCCGATGTAGTTGGTGTTGATTTTCCACTAATAATAATAATTATTAAATATTATGATTTTTATTGTGTTATATTATATAATTAATTACATTTATTTTATTATAATATAAATATTAAAATAACAATAATAATTAATTATATAAAAGTATAATATATATTTAATTTAATGATTATATCTATAAATATAGTAAAATATTAATATATAATTTGTTATTTGTTTATATATAACAAATATTTATTGTATTTAAATATATAATTGTCGATTAATTGATGATTTTTATTTCTTTTTTTTAATCTTTGAAACTATAATAAAGGAGCAGTTTGTGTTGTTTTATATTTTTAATTAATTTTTTACTGTTTTGCTTGGTTTAAACCAGTATGTGCAAATCTGTAGGTAAACAAATGGATCCATAATAAAGGTATATGCATTCTTTGAACTCCAAGACTTACTATATGTGGTATATAAATTGTGCTAGAAGTTAAAGGACTTTTCACCTACTATTTCATCTCACAAATTAATTATTATTATCATTCTAGAAGTCATGAATTTTTTTTTTAATTGATTTCAATCAATTTGACTTCCAGATCCTTTTGAATTTGATGCAAAATTATTAGTCCTTTGCAATGAAAATTCTCAACCTTTTTTCATATGTTGTCTCTGTCACAAACAAACCAGTCCCACCACGTTTCAGTAGCTTCCAGCGAGCATTAGTGGTGCCAAGTTTCAAGCTCTTGAAACACTAACCACATGAATCCCTTCTCTGTTCCAATAGTTAGTACTTTTATAGTTTAACCAACATTTCTATGTTTTTTCTCCCCACATGTAAGATTCTTAGCATATTATACCACATTTTATATTGGAAACTTGAATTTTATTTTAGACTTCAAATATATATTAAACATTATTAATTAAGATGGAAAAATACTTCATCTTCCTATATTTTAAGATGATTGATGTAGACAATTTTGATAGGATTTATATTGTACAAAACTTTGATTGTTTTTAGGGTCTACAGATTTTATCTAATTAATGTAATTAAATTAAATTAAATTATAATTATGTTATAAATATAATATTTTAATGAAGTTTTATTACATTGAGTATCTAATTTTTTTAAAATACCATGTCATTATTTGATTACATCCTTAACAAGATAATATGGTCATTGTTTTTTTTTTTCAATTTATTGATCAATTTGTTTTTTTTTTCTTAATCACTTCAAGTTTCATGGCGAACCTATTTTTAGAAAAGGAAAAGACATAAGTAATTATCAAGTTATTCCGTTAAAAACAACACAAGACAGTAAAAATAAAAATTATATCTTCAATGTTTAAAAGTTACATCCAACTTAAGAAGACCCTACAGTCGTAATCACACACTTTAAAGTATAATAGAGATTTCCAGTCACGAAAAAAGGAGTGTGAGAGTTATAGAGTTTTTGAGTTTTTAACTAATTTTATTGATAAATTACACCCTTAAAAGGTTCTTAAAAAGTTATTTAAAAAATTTAATTCCTTATTAAGTAGGTACATTATACATTTTTGTGTGTACTTTATAATTTTTATAATTTCTTTGCAATATTATGGGAATGGATATTTTTTATTTATTTATGAAAATGAATAAATTTTAGGAAAATGATTTTACTTAGAAGAAGTTGTTTCATGGTAATACAACTTTAATACTGTCATGCAAGCTCACTAAAGTTGTAAATGATTGAATGATTTTGATTCAAAATTATAAAAATGTAATTGTTATTGGCTTGCACGACTTTGCTTAGTTTAGTTGTTTGATGTCTTTTTACGGCAAATGCACCGCGCGTTTGTCATAAGAACGGATATCGATCCCACAAGGAATAGTGAATTATCGAGTACAATTAAAAGAGTAGTTTTAAATTAATTGTGTTGGTACTGATCAATAAGAAAACAAACAAAAAAAATTAGTTGTTTCAATTGAAAAAATAAGGATTAGTTTCATCTCTGTCACCCTCAAAGTATTTTGATTAGCATGAGTTATTTGATTGAAATTGATGCCCGTATAAAAATCATTTATATCGATTCCTCGCATATAAAATCCTTAAGAATGTCCCCTAACTATCGATCTCTCGCATAATTATAAGAACAACTTAGAACGAATTTGTAAATAGTGATTTTTTTTTTAAAATACACTCTGTTTTGTGCAGAAACCATATATTTAAATAACCTGCATAATGATCAAACCCAGCCAGACAAATACAAAAATGTAGTGATCAATTGAAATCATCAAAATGTACATTTACAAGTGATCAAATTACATATAATAAAACCACTATTGTTTACCTATGCTAGAGTTATAAAAATTAATGAAATATGTGGACCAAGAATCTCTAACATATGAAATGCCTTCCTCGCTCAATGGTGTTTCTTCTGTGAATAACTGCATTGCAAAGTTGACATAAATTAGTTTCTAGATATATATATGTTCAAGAATTATAAAAATGATTTAACATATACCTCTTTCCAACCAGTTTTAACACCTAGTCTTATAATGGTAATCATCCATTGCATAATGTAATAGCCACACTCATAGCTTCCTGGTTGTTTATTACACTATAATTCAATAAAAAGTAATATGTTAGTATATTGATAAACAATGATAATAGAGAAAGAAAAAAATTACAAACCTTTACTCTTATGTAGTTCAAATTATTTGAACTGGATCGACCTTTTAGGATGTTATATCCACGCCATGAACTGGTTAATACAAAAAACCTCGTTAGTAGATGGTTAATTAGTAACATACAAAGTTAAGTTTATACTATACTTACGTATCAATGATATCCTTAAATTTTGTGGGCATCTTCTTGTGTAGGGAACAGAACCACACAGCAGTCTTATCAACCATTGATAAGACAAGTAACTGCCAATGATGCCTATATGATCATTGAAAAGAGTTAGTAAATATTTAAAACATGAAATAATAATAATTGATGACATATAATTAAACTTACTCATTAATATAAGGGCATAAATAAATTTGTTTTCCCTCTTTTTCCAGGATGTTAGTGATGTATGCTTGAGTCTCAGTTGAGTTTGGTCCAACGGGATTAGTATATGCAGGATCTACGAATCCATACATATTTTCTTTCCCCTCAGTGATACAGACTCTATGCAAAAACCTACAAGTTTTTAGTTAAAGCATAATCAATAATGATTTAACATAAAGTAAATTGAATAATAGGTAAAGATACTTACATCATAAAAAATTGAATTATACTTATATTGAGCTCCTGTTTCCCAGATATAAATTCTGATAAATCTGTGTTGTAAATCATCAGTGGCAGTTCAGTGTTGATTTGAAAAAATGTATTATCCCACGGAACTGGAAAAGGATCATTGCCAATCTGACTAGCAATGAGACGTAGGGAAGCCATAGGATCGTCAACTGGAACCTCACACTTCTTTTTCGGACTTGGTGGCTGAAAAGGTTTCTACAAGATAAACAACATTTGTATTAAATTATATGTAATATATAAATATAAATAAAAAATAATATAATGAAACGAAATTATTACATGAGGTTCGGGCATAGATCGAATGAGCTCTCTGGGCCAGGCAACGAATGTTTGAAATGCATCAGCCACAGTGGTTACCTCATCTGAAGGTAGTGGAACACGAGCATCAGGAAATCGTACTTTTTCAACTGTTACCTTCGCCACATCAGGGGAGAGAGGAACGTTATGTAAGGTGGTGGCGTTTGTATAGACTTTTCCAAGTGCCACCACCCGAGGAAGTTTGCCGCCCACTACCAGTAGCTCACAATCCTCTGTCTGCCCATTGATATCATCCCCTGATGTTGGAGGAGCCGCACAACTCCCCTTTGTGCTCTTGGGAGTGGGACTAACAAGGGGTTCAATCGGCTCAGCACAAACTTGTTGCGATAGAAACTCTTGTCGCATTCGATCATTCTCCTTTTTCATCTTCAGCCACATCAAATCAGTCTCCTTTCTCATCTCCTCCATTATTTCTTCACGTAACTTACTCTTCATTTGAGTTTCCTTCTTGGAGGAGGAGGATGGCTGTCGTTCTGAAACTCCAAAATAAAGTTTAATTCCGACCCCTTGTCCAGCGGCACGAACACGACCAGAGTGTTCAGGTCGTCCAATTGCTTCAACCAGGATATCGTGACGACCTTCAGCAACAAATTTACCGTCGGATTCCAAGGAATCCTGCAAGAGTACACAAAAACCATATTTTCAATCATTAATATAATTAATGCTTTAAAAAAATTGAAAATAACAAAAATAACTTACAATTTTTTCGATTATAACCCCGGATTGCTCAGAACTTGGTGCACCCGACTTCTTAATTCGGGCCCTCTTCCATTTTACATGGCAAAAAGGTGGTGATGGAGGAGAAGTGACCCCTGTTTCCACATTCTCAGACAACGTCCCCTGTTGAGATTTCTCCTTTTCCACCATCAGTGTTTGCTAAAGTTTTCTATACCCCGAACGAGACATAACGTGCGGGGTAAGATTCTTCAAAGCTATCTCTTGAGCTTTCTTCCGACGATCCTGTCATAATTGAAATAAACAAACTGAAGTAAATAAGATAAACTTATTAATGTTATATAATCAAAAAAGTTACTTCACTTACCATCCAAGCCTCATTTTCACGGCTTTCTCTAAAAAGACGTCATGTCTCTTCATCAATATGTTGGTACTTTAAACATGGATTTTCGTCTTTAAGGTCGCCAAAAATGTATCTCGAAGTCAGTCTTGACTTAAAGGTACGAAATTTAAGTGCGATATTGGATAATATCTTTGATCGAAGCGGTTCCACATCAGGAATGTCAAAGTTTGCCTGGAAAATAACATCATCAAATTAAAATTAATTAATCAATATTAAAAAGCATTATATGATAACAATAATAATGTAAAGCTTACCAGAACATCCTCCCATAGCATGTTCCGATCAACCTCTGAAACCTCATCCCATGAATTAATCAAAATGGAGAGCCTCTCACGAGAAACAACTCCAAGATAGCTCATAAACTCATCTGCCTTAGGACCAAAAGCCACTCCAGTGTTGACGTCAATATCAACATGTGTCTTCTCACCAGCAGCACGTCTCAATGCAAGACGCTTCAATCTAGTAGGTCCTCTATTGCCTCGTCCAGATCGAGGTCTGTTTGGAGTCTGGTCGTCATCCATGTCTCTGTTAAAAAAATTAGGTAACAAACATTAGTTAATGTGAATCGAATTAAAATCATAAAAATAATACAAAAAATTCTAAATGTTTATTTACATGTTGCATATGGGTTGAATGTTTATATGTAAATTCCTTCATTGTGGTCTTTACGGGTTGCATGTACATCATCAAGTACATCGTCATCTTTATTAGTTATCATTGGTGTGAATGAATGAGTTTCGCCATATTCAATATCATCTATGGCTTCCCCTTGTTTTTTCCCGTGTAAAACGACATACCAATGTTCTGACGTAGGATCTTTCACATAGAAAACCTGAGATGCTTGTTGAACGATTATAAATGGCTTATCTCGATACCCTATCTTTCGAAAGTCCACTAGTGTGAATCCTGATTCATCAATTTTAACCCCACTTTTATTGTCAACCCATTTACACTTGAAAACTGGAACGGAAAACTTAGTGTAGTCAATCTCCCATATCTCTTCTATAAACCCATAGTATGCCATTGATCCAAGTACTGGATTTGTATCTTTCGAAGTCGAAAACTGCATTGACTCGGCTTCAAGAGTAACACCAGAATTTTGAACTGTACTCTTTTCATCCATGGACTTCGTGTAAAATATACAATTATTCACTTCGTAGGCTGTACATGAGATGACATCAAACTTCAATCCAGCAGCCAACCAAGTCAAGGTCTCTGATGCCGTTGAATCCTTGAACACCTCATCTTTAAACCAAGGCATGAAAGTTCTATTATGTTCCATCAAGACCCATTTCTCTGCTTGTCTTGGGTTATTTCCCTTCACAATGGCTTTATGAGCTTCTATGTAAGGTACAACTTCATCTGTGTTATTCAATATGTACAAATGTGCTTGCAAGACTTCTGATCGAGATTTGCTTACAATATTCACACCACGTAAACATTTAGTTGTAGAACGCCTGTGGTGCCATGAATTAGCTGAAACACCTATTGGATTTGCTTTTGTCATGTACTCTGAACAAAATTCAATACTTTCTTCAGCTATGTACCTTTCAATCATTGAAGCCTCTGGACGATAATGATTTTTCACATAACCTTTCAAAATTTTCATATACCGCTCAACAGGATACATCCATCTTAAGTACACTGGTCCACACAATCTAACCTCTCTTACCAGATGCACCACTAGATGAACCATGATGTCAAAAAAAGACGGAGGAAAAAACATTTCCAATTCACACAAGATAACAACAATTTCATTTTGAAGTTCATCTAGTTTTGAGGGATCAATGACTTTACAACAGATGGAAGAGAAGAATGAGCACAAACGGGTTATGGTGTGTCTAACATTTTTTGGTAAGATCCCACGGATAGCTACCGGCAACAACTGTTGCATCAAGATGTGACAATCATGAGACTTCAACCCAATTAACTTCAAATCTTGCATTGACACTAGGCTCTTCACATTTGAGGAATGTCCTTGTGGCACTTTCACACCCTTTAGACATTGACAAAAACTATTTTTTTCATCTTTTGACATTGTGTAACAGGCTGGGGGCAAATATGTACGCTTACCCATTTCTATGGGTGCCAACTTGCCGCGTATGTTCATCTCAATCAAATCTAAACGAGCATTTAGACCATCCTTCGTCTTCCCGTTAATGTTAAGAAGTGTACCAATTAAGCTATCACACACATTCTTCTCAACATGCATTACATCTATACAATGTCTGACTTCTAACCTCGACCAGTACGGAAGATCAAAGAAGATTGATTTCTTCTTCCAAATATTTGTCACAGATGACTTTTTTTTGGACTTACCGAAGGTGTGGTCTATGTTATTTACCTTTTGGTAAACCTCAACACCGGTTAATGGAGTTGGTGGACCACTACCCTCTTGGTGTCCATTAAAGGCTTTTTTCAACCTCCGGTAAGGATGATGACTTCTAAGAAACCTCCGATGCCGAAGATATACTGTTTTCCTTCCATGTTTCAATTGTTGAGAAGCAGTGTCTTCTTCGCATATTGGACACGCTTTGTGACCCTTAACACTATAACCTGATAAGTTACCATATGCCGGAAAGTCATTGATGGTGCAAAATAACATGGCATGAAGCTTGAAAGTTTCATTAGCAAATCCGTCAAATACTTCGACACCCTGGTCCCACATTAACTTCAAATCTTCAATTAGGGGACTTAGATAAACATCAATATCATTCCCTGGTTGTTTTGGACCGGATATCATCATAGACAACATCATGTATTTTCGCTTCATGCACAATCCAGGAGGCAAGTTGTAAATAACTAGTAATACAGGCCATGAACTGTGATTTGTACTCATATTACCAAACGGATTCATTCCGTCTGTAGCTAAACCAAGTCGGATATTTCTTGATTCTTTACCAAATTCTGGAAAGTCATCATCAAATTTCTTCCATTGAATAGAATCAGCTGGATGTCGGTACATGCCATCGCATTTCCTCTCATCTGCATGCCATCTAAGATTCTTAGCATCGTTTGGGTTTGCAAACAAACGCTTCATCCTTGGAATGATGGGAAAATACCACATAACTTTCATTGGGGGTCCATGCTTTTCCATGTCATCAATAGAATCATCATCTTTTTGTTTCAACTTATAACGTGATAAACCACACATCGGACAACTTTTCAACAATTCAAAATCTTTCCGGTATAATATACAATCATTAGGACATGCATGTATCTTTTTGTACTCCATACCCATTGGACAAAGAATCTTTTTGGCCTCGTAATTACGATTAGGTAGACTGTTTCCCTCTGGAAGCATATCCTTCAACAGCTGGAGCAATTCCGTGAAGCTTTTATCAGTCCATCCGTTTATTGCCTTCAAATTCATCAATCTTAACACCGCCGACAACCGTGTGAAGTTAGTTGATCCAGGATACAAAGGAGTTTCTGCATCTTTTGACATACTTTCATATCCATGCGCTTTTGCAAAACACTCAGCTCCCACACCACGAATCATGTCCTCCAATCGATCATCATCTCCATCATCGTGTACTGCTTCATCAATGGTAGAACCCACATATTCCTCAGTTACGGAAACACGTGGTAAATTTAATAATTCACCATGCCATGTCCAAGTTGTATAAGATCGAAGAAACCCATCACACAGCAGGTGTTCCCTCATGATATTCACATCCAGTATCCTTCCATTCAAACAGTTAACGCACGGACACCTGATCTTTGCTCCATCATGACCACTAATAATCGCGTTACGCTGCGCAAATTGTATAAATTCCTCTACTCCCCTTTCGTACTCATCACGTATACGAACAACATTAATCCAACTTCGATCCATTATATATTCTGGAATATAGTTAGGATTTTCTAATAATTAGTATTCTATTCAATCTCACACATTTGCCGAGGGTCGAACACCCCCGGACTCAATCCAAACACGATATTTCTATTCTAAAAGTAACAATAACTAACATAACATAAAACTTTTATTAAAATGTAATTAACAACTAACTAAATATATAATATAAATTTAAGAAAATAGAAATTATATAATACAAAAATTCAAAATACACACAAATATATAAATTATTAGTTATTAGTTATAAATTCCAAGTTGTATTAGTTATTAATTAAATATATATTATAATAAAAAAAATAACAATTCAAAATATTAAATATAAATTTAAAATATTAAATATATAAATTCAAAATATTAAATATAAATTAAATACAACACCAACCTTTAGGTTGATGGTGATCGGAGTGGCGCAGGCGGTGATCGGAGTGGCGCAGGCGGTGATCGGAGAGGCACAAAACGAAGACGAGGACGAAGACGAAGGCGCAGGCGGTGGCGGAAGTTTTCGACTATGACAGTGGCAGTGGCGGAGCTGAAAAAACCGGCGAACCCAATAGAACAGTAACCACCTATATGACAAAAACGAGTTAGGAAACGAAATGACAATGCCAAGGAAGTGAATAATGACAATGACAAAAACGAAAACGAAAACAAACGTTGAAGCGGAAGAGCGGAGAAGCTGAAACTTACAATGCAAAGGGAGAGCTGAAACAGAAGACGAAACGTTGAAACGAAGAGCGGAGAAGACGAAAGTGAAAGTGAAAACTAGTGGCGCGCTTCAATTTTTAGGGTAAAATTGATTTACAAATGCGGTTCTAGGGTAAGACCGCATTTGTAAATCAATTAAAATGATTTACAAATGCGGTCTTTACTATGACCGCATTTGTAAATTATTCGAATTGATTTACAAATGCGGTCTTACCATAGAACCGCATTTGTAAATCAATTTAATTACAAAAATGTCACCGCATTTTTTACAAATGCGTTTAAGTGCAAAGCCGCACTAAATAAGGGGTCGTTGTTTTCATATTTTGTACTAGTGGTTGTTTTATTCTACGTTAAATTCGTGCAAGAGTAGCACAACTTCAGTTTGCTAATTATTTTACCCATGAAAAAAATTGGTGATGTTGGAATAGAAAAAATAAGTGACAATAGACACATTGAAAACTTAGGGTTTAAGGACCAATAATTAGGGTTTATGGTGTAGGGGTCAAAGTGTGTGGTTTAGGGTGGATGAATTATTATTATTGTTTAGGATTGATGGTTTATGATGAATTGATTAAACTTTATGGTTTATGGTGAAATGATTAAGGATCCACATTTAGGATCAATGATTAAAACTCACATAGGGGTTAGGGTTTGATATCAACCCAAAATACCTTTACACATGTTTGATAATTCATATGAGGACCAACCACAACATAACGATAACAATCCACCACCACCTCTTCCAATTGAACATCAAAACAACCTAAAGCATAACAGAGAAAATCACTATGACACATTGTCTCACATATAATTTATTTTCATTTATGTAATAAAAACAACCTTATTATTTATAAGAAAAAATAATTTATTTGTCCTAATAATATTATAGTTATTTTACTCTATTTATTCATGTATTTTTTAAGTAAAACAATCCAAACCTTAATCATACATATTTTTTTAAGCAAACCCTAAAACAATACAAATCACAATATAATTAATTCATAAATAATACATTTTTAAAAAATTAACAAGTAAAATAATTAATAAGTTTACTTATATGAATTGAATGTAAAATAAAATAGCTGAAGTTAGTCGTTAAAACTATGCAGGACTTCAATTATTTTATTTTACGCTAAAAACGTTGTCACACATTCATAATTTCATTTAACCATGAACTAAATTAAGAAAAAAATGTGTCAACCAATAACAATTTAAGTTTTCATAATTTTGAACCAAAATCGTCCAATCACGACATGCCTTGGATATGCTTGCATGACAACTTCTTCACAAGAAAGTCTATTCTCATAATATCCCAAAGAAATTGAAGAAATTTAGTAAAAAAAAACAGACTCTATACACTTACATTTTAGAAACTAATGGTAATTTTGTAGCAATAAACTAACGGCAATTTCTTTTTTGGGCATGCGAGAGGTTATTTCTTTATTTACTTTAACAAATGTCTTCCTGCATCCCATATTTTTTAAAAAGACTGTTTTATCCTTTTTCAAAATGATTATGGATTGTTATTTCTGAAATATTTTCAAAACATATTTTTTGGAACACATTTTATTAATTCTGGATTTACCAATCTAGAAATAGAAAAAAATAAAAAAAATTGTTCGGAATGAATATTTTAGAATGATTTTTGTGTTATGGATTTCTTATTTTGAAAATACCTTTTTCTTACCGAATTCTGTTCTGGAAACTTTTTTCTTACGGAACCGATATTCCGAAATCATCCAAAACTGTGAACGGGTAATTTCGATATTTCAAAGCATGTAGGGTCAGGAAGAAAAATGTGGGGTGCAGGAAGAAACCCCTTGAAGAAAAGTGGTAAAAGTCCGAACAGGTCCGTAAAGTAGAAGCAGAAAGGGCCCATAATCTGGAATCATTTCAACGTTGAACTCCGGAAAAGGTTAAAAGCCAATTTTCCGATTGAAATTTTCTTTTATTCGCATAACTTTCCAACTACCTATGGACAGACTCACGTTTTTTTCATTCTTCCCTCCCTCCCTCTCCCACATAATGGCGAAAAAACCGTTACTCTGCTTGCTCATCCTCCTCGCCGTTATCGCCGTCGCCGGAGCCACATCCTCCTCCGGCGCTGAGCTCGACTACTCCAAGCTCTCCGGCATTATAATCCCCGGCTTCGCTTCCACTCAGCTCCGAGCATGGTCCATTCTTGACTGTCCCTACTCTCCGCTCGATTTCAACCCTCTCGATTTGGTCTGGCTCGACACAACCAAAGTACGTTGACGTTTCTCTCACTCTCGCTTCTTCTTTTACGTCGTTTTGCATCCCACTACATGAGGATCGAACCTTACCGTTTCTTGCTCCGAAGAAAAAAAATAGTGAATTTTCTTTCCCGGTAATTGATATTTTTCACTCTTAATTTCGACTGTTGTATCAATTTTTTTATCAATTCTATACGCGTGTCTACTCTGTCCAACAAGTAGATTATAGAGGAAGGCGTCTGCAAGAATATTGATCGACGTAGAGAGAGAGAGTTTGTGTGTATTTCCTCTGCTTAGAACGTAGTTTTAGCACTATCACGTATATGCTAGCGTGCACCTACAATAGAAAGACATAGAAGAGAGAGAAGTATAGGTACGACTGTAGATATAAGTAACGTGTCATGACAAAACAGAGAGAAAAGAGTGTATGAGGTGTTTGCACTATTGAAGTGTCCATATATAACATGATTAGCACACGATGCCTCCTGTGTTTTACTGTATATGAAATTAGCACCAACGAGCTACGATTAAAGAGTTAAGAGTAAAATATGTGAGAATTAATTTGTTGCGCAGCTTCTTTCTGCTGTCAATTGCTGGCTTAAGTGCATGGTGCTGGATCCGTACAACCAGACTGACCATCCGGATTGCAAGTCGCGCCCTGATATTGGTCTTTCTGGTATTACAGAACTTGATCCAGGTTATATAACAGGTGCGTTTTGTGTGTTTCTCTTTGCCGTGTCAATTTGTCAAATATGATTTTGTCTGTATTTGTTCTAGTTTTTGTACTTATGGTTTGGTGATGTATCATGCACCTGACAGGACCTCTTTCATCGGTTTGGAAAGAATGGATTAAGTGGTGTATTGAATTTGGCATAGAAGCTAATGCAATAATTGCTGTTCCATATGATTGGAGATTGTCGCCCTCCATGCTTGAAGAGAGGGACCTTTATTTTCATAAGCTAAAGTATGTCGTGATCTTTGCAACTGGCTTGCTCTAATCTGGGCAGTTTTTCTGCACAATGATTTGGATAAAATGCGTGTTAGATGCAACTATGTTTTCCTTTTGTCCGATTTGTTTCTGCTAACTAAGTAATTTTTTCAGTACTTAAATTTTTTCTTAAATATATACATGGTAGTGATAATCTCATTGCTTTGACTGTAAAATTATATGTTTGCATATGTGCAAACTTCATTAGCAAATGGTACGTCTATTTTACCCGCAGTCCAAATAATGGATGAAATGGAAGTGATGGAACTTAAAATAGTTATGCTTTCCCATGTTGATGGATATGATTAATGATGGAAGAAATGAACATGTAAAAAGGTTGTAAGTGCAAAATTTTAATATAATAAAATCTATTGGGTAAAAATACTAAATAATTTATAGGGACTTAAATATTATGGAGTGTGTATGTCCTCGTTGACTTCTTTGACTCCCCCTTAATAACTAGATTTTTAAGGTGAGTTCTTAGTGTAGGGTGCTTAACACTAACAAGTTTATTTATTTTTTTAAGTAAAATAAAACTCATTAGCACCTCAACATGGAGCGGAATGGAAGGAAGAATAGTTCTCTCCACATTCCCGTCCCTTCACTTCATTAATTTTGAACTCCCCTAAAAGGTAGTTGCTACTGCTCCATCCGCTTCATTACCCCTCCTCTAAATAAATTCTTAAGAGTTCAACTTCTTCAAACAAAAAATAATTGCAAGACAGATATAAAAAATTGCTAACACTATATGTACTTGGGAATTGCAGTGCATCCCGTAAGACTAAGAGTATTCTACAATTGTTAACAACTTTAGTCTCTTCTTTATGTATATTTGTCAAACCTTGGCACCTGGATTCTAATAATCTAAATATATGCTGCACATTGACAGATTTACGTATTCAAATTTGAAATGCTCTGTTAAGATAGTTTGATAAATATTGTTAAATCCAAAAGGATTGTTTCTAATAGTAACTGATTGTGAGTTTGCCTTTTAAAAAACGTGGGTTATTTATTCATTGCCTCCAAAAATAGATGATTAGATGAAATTGGTTTGCTAGTTACTGTGATTATATTTGCGCATAATTGTATTTCTCTTTGCAGATTAACATTTGAAACTGCTTACAAACTTCGTGGTGGCCCCTCTTTAGTTTTTGCCCATTCATTGGGTAATCATGTTTTCCGTTATTTCTTAGAGTGGTTGAAGCTAGAGATTGCACCAAAACATTATAACCAGTGGTTGGATCAACATATTCATGCCTATTTTGCTGTTGGTATGATTGACTTATGTACATTTATTACCTCTTTGAGGGTATTGCTGATATGAATGAATTAATATTCTGATTTTCCTTCTTTGATTGGTTATCTAAGGAGCTCCCCTTCTTGGTGCAATTGAAACCATTGAAGCAACACTTTCTGGGTTCACCTTTGGTCTTCCCATATCTGAGGTTACCTTTTAATTTTTGCAACTACTGTTTTCTTTTGCATAGTCAATCTCATCTGTTGTGATAAGGCATTTGTTGTGTCTTCTTTTGCATTTGCTTTTTTGTTTTAAAATTATATAGGCTTATGCTTGTCCAATATTATATGTCTCATTCATTTTGGTATTGCCAAATTTCAAATGGCTTTTTTTGGGCTTTTAGTACTTCTGATACCCTCTTCTTGAGCAGAGTTTGAGCTACAATATAACTACCAAAGGGAGAATTGTAAAGTTCTTTTTGTTATATTGATCGGTGTAAGCTTGCTTGGGAATTGTCTAAGAATTGACTAATATTAACCATTGAGCCTGTAAAACAGGATTAGTGCTGTAAAAGTGTAGTGAGAATTATCCTTTCCCTAGCCACTCACTTTGGTTGCGACCTATAACATTTTGGTGTTAAAATGCCTTCTTTCATGGAGACTTAGAAGACATGTATATGAAAATTCCTCTAGGATTTGACTCTCATAATGGGAAGAGTAAGACATTCAATTCAAGCTTAGGAAGGCACTGCATTATCTCGAACAATTTCCTTAAGTATAGTTTGGAAGATTCACCTAGGTTATGATACCGTTGAGGTATAGATAAAGTCAAAGTGATTATACCCTTTTCATAAAACATTTCCATGGTGGAAAACTCACTCTTTTTTGGCTAAGTAGATGGTATGATCATTCATGTAATGATAAGGTTGAAAAGTAGGTTCTAAAGCAGAAGGTGACAACCCAATTTGACATAAAGGGGTTGGGAAAGCTTAGGTATATTCTTGGGAAAGAAGTTGCATATTCTGGATATTTATCTTCCAAAGGAATTATGTATTGAATCTTCTCAAAGAAATAGGAAATTTTGAGTATAGAACATTTGGAGTTCCCTTTAAACAGAACCACATGATCGGAAGTGAGGAGGGAAGCCTAGAGAAGTCTCAGTAGTTGTTATTGGTGGGAAAGTTCATCTATTTATCCACACTAGACTAGATATTGCTTATGCAATGAATGTGGTAAGCCAATTCATCCAAGATCTTTGGGAGAGACACTTGCATGCAATGGATAGAATTCCTAAATAAACATCAAACTACTATTTGATTAATAGATGGGTTGATTAACATATTCTTATGTTTACTGTGTCATATGCAGTTTTATTCTTAATGCATGCTTATCATAATATTTTTAAGGTATCAGGGAACAGCACGGTCGATGTTCAACTCCTTTGGTTCAGCACTATGGATGTTGCCTTTTTCCAAGTACTGTAGAACAGATAATAAATATTGGAAGCATTTTTATGGGGGAAGGCATGTTGGTAAACAAACATATAAATGTGATGAGCAGGAGTTTCAGTCAAACTTTTCTGGGTGGCCAACCAAAATAATCAACATTGAAATTCCCTCAGCTAAGGGTATGATTGATGACTCTTACTTTGCTAGTGGGCAATCTTGCTGTGGTGCTTGTGGTTTCCGACTGCTTAATTTTAACATGTCCTCGCAGCATTTGATGCATATCCTTCATTCTCAGAAATACCAGAGTCCAACTTGTCCAGCATGGAGTGCGGACTACCTACTCAATTATCCTTCTCAGCTCGTGAAATATCAGATGGCACCTTTTTCAAGGCAATTGAAGATTATGACCCAGACAGCAAGAGACTTTTACACCTGTTGCAAAAGTTAGTGTTACCCGGATAATCATTAAAATATATTTTGCTAGAATATTTTGATAATTATATATGGCTATAATTTGAAAACAAATGCTTCTCTAATATATATTGTGCTGGCTGTCTATTTTTATGTAATTTTTTTGGAGATTCATTTACTTATTACTCAGCATGTTTAAATTGTTATTTGTAGTTCTACTAGTGAACAGACATGTTCTAATGCTTTAATGTTTTAGATCATATCTTGGTGATCCTGTTCTTAATCCTCTTACACCTTGGGACCGACCACCAATTAAAAATGTCTTCTGCATTTATGGGTCTGATTCAAAGACAAAGGTATAATTTCCTCTACAAATGAACAAGCTTTTATTTAAATGAAGGTTGGTTTAGGGGTAAAGAGTTTTTGCATATTGCTTGTAAAGGGTTCATTTAAATAATTTCATTTGTATGAACTTAATTTAAATGTATTGACAGTATATTAGGTTTTTGTCATTGCCATTCAATCACAAATTTCCATGTATGATAAGTTTTTCTACTTTCTTAACAACTACCTTAAAAGTCATTTCTAACAGTTTCCTGATTGGTTGTTAGTATTCAAATTTTTCCAATGATAGTACATGAAAATTAAACTCTGCATGTAGTTGTAGTTTTTTGATTTGTGAACTCTATAAAATGTCTTAATTTCCATATTTTATTTTATTTTAGAAAAAAATGACAAATACTGGGCCCATATGTTTGATACACCTGCACTGCAGACGAACATACTTAGTTTTTTTTTTTGTTCTGAAAGCTGTGAAGTTCTCCAATCTTTTAGCTTTATGAAATATTTACATTTGTTGAAGTCACATCACAAGTACCAGTATATTTCTTGATTTGATCATTTTATACTCCTCATCATGTTTGTTTTCTACCCTTTACATTCTTTCTTTCCCTTGTTATGGTTACTTGTGTTCAACAGAGTCACATGTAGGAGTGTCATACAATAAAGAAGCATTTCATAATAAATGAAATGGACTGTTTTGGTCCCTCCATACCTTAAATATAGTTCAAAACATTCAATGCTTTGATTTGAACACTGAATTCCGGTCTATCACATTCTGAACAAACTCTTTACCTGTGACGTTCTTTCTGGCCTCTTATTCTTGTGTGCTTATTGTTCAATACTGAAGGTTTTTTAGTGGTACAGGGAATGAGACTAGTGTACTAACACCTTAGTATTGCAGTTTTCACAGCTAAAATTGTCTTTAGTCAACTCATAAATTATGTCAATTGTTAAAATCTTTGTATTTAACATTTTTCCTGACTCTCAGCATTTACATGTATCTTGAAATTTTTTGTTTATACATTAAATCTTCTGGGAATCTGTTGATAAAAAATAGTTTATTGTGAATGATAATTCTGGCATCTTGACTTTGAAAATAGGTTGGTTACTATTTTGCTCCTAGTGGCAAGCCTTACCCTGACAATTGGATCATTACGGATGTCATTTATGAGTTTGAAGGATCTCTAATGTCAAGGTAACTGTCTATCTTTGCTGGTGTGCTGGTTTTGTATTTGTAAGTGGAATGAATTGGGGAGAGGGTGGTTTTTGGTTAAAACTTTTGGCACTAATTTTGCAAATTAATATTATCTTTTCGTAAGCAATGTGTATAATTTGGAAATAGTTATTACTATTCCAGTTCTTATCTGCACATTTTTTTATGTTTGAAATTAAATGTTTTGAAGTCTTTTAGTCTCAATTATTAGGTCAGGGACTCTGGTTGAAGGGAAAATTGGACCTATAAGTGGCGATGAGACGGTAAACTCAAATCATGTTTCCCTTACCGTGGTTGTGATTATATAGGAATGCATAATGTATTAATTGGCCATTTTTCTACTTCCACTGCTTTTTGAAATTGTGACGTGTGAGAATTACATCTACATTCAACAATTGGATTGCAATAAAATCAACCCTTTACAGGTGCCTTATCTCTCCCTTTCCTTGTGCAAGAACTGGCTTGGACCGAAAGTGAACATAACAAGAGCTCCTCAGGTATTGCAGACTAAAGATTGGTATTTGGGTAGTCTTTAAGTGTGATCATGTTCTTATTTTTTTTCCAGTTATGTTTTTGGGATTAAGTTAAATAGATTTGCATCATGTGGTATTAAATTATTAATTTACTGGTATGTATAATATTAAATTGTTGCTGCATGTTCTTATTTTAGACAGACAAGTGTGTAACCATGAGTTGTAAACCAATAACAACATAAGAAGTCTTCAACTCTGATATCTCCTGTTGCGTTTTTATTCTTTTATTATCTTCATTTAACCTCGTTTGCATTCATACTGATATTTGTATCACAATCTTTATATTTATCTTTGTTCTGACTTTTCAGTCAGAGCATGATGGTTCAGATGTACAGATTAAATTGAATGTGGAACATCACCATGAAGAAGATATTGTTCCAAAAATGACAAGATTGCCAAGGGTGAAGTACATAACATATTATGAAGATTCTGAAAGTCTTCCTGGAAAGAGGACAGCAATATGGGAGCTTGATAAAGGTGCATGGCTTGTCCCTGGAGTTGTCATGGACTAACTGATCATTTTATTTATGACTAAAATGACCACAACTTGATTACGAATTTTTCATACCCACTTGGACTATGTTAATTCAGTGTAGATAAAGTATCTTGTCAATTGTCTGACTGGATTTAGAAGTTGATGCTCACAAAATTTGCAAACACTTAAAAAAATTCATTCATTTACATGAAATTTTATACATGTTACCTCATCAGTCCTTCAAAAATTTAGTCATCAAAGTCTCAGATATTTAAATTGTCAGCATCTTAGTTCTTTAAAATTTTGTCTTGTCACCAAATTTGTTTTTCAAAGATCTGAATTATTACTGTATTGGTTCTCTACAAAGGAATAAAGTGGTGAAAAAGTTTAATTTGGTAGCAACTTGATGATTATGGAAGACTATATCTATGGAGATGTAAAATGTCATCATATTGGTCGTTATGAAGGGACTAGAATGATGATAAAAAGGTTCTTTGAGGACTAATTTGATGGAATTTTTTTTGGAGGATTAAAGTGGTGGCTGAAAGAATCCATAGGGAAAGTTGCAACCCATAATTTGTTTTATTGATTGATTAGTAGTGATTAATACTTTCATAGATGAGTAAGTCTGATCTCAACAACTTCAAGGTTCTAAATTTTAACTTAAAATAGTTGACTACAAGTATACATACAAGTAAATTGACATAATATTCATGTAGCAAATCACAGGAACATAGTTAGATCACCAGTGCTAATGAGGGAACTATGGCTTGAGATGTGGCATGATATCCATCCTGATGCGAAATTAGAGTTTGTAACGAAAGGTATTTCGGACTATATTTATAAACAATTTCAGCTGAGAATCTCCAATTACTTTGACTTTGTTCTGTTACAGCTAAGCGGGGTCCCTTAAGAGATGAGGACTGTTATTGGGATTACGGGAAGGCTCGTTGTGCATGGCCTGACTACTGTGAATATAGGTTTTTTCTTTCTCCTTTATTTAAGGTTTGATTTATTTTTTGGAATTTGGAAATCTCACACGCACATTTCAAATTGGGAAAGAATCAAAAGTAGTGATATATTCCATATGGACCTACGGGTTACTTTTTCTTATTTGGAGATTTGTATAACAAAACCTTCTAATTTGTAAACATCGTAATATCCTTTGTTTTTTAATTCTTTTAACATGTGTGGTGTATCATACTGCAGGTATGTTTTTGGTGATGTTCACTTGGGACAAAGCTGCAGGTTGAGATATACTACTGCTGAAGTGTTGTCACATTATTTGTAAATAATAAGGTACTTCTTCTTTATACTTCTCTTTTATTTGGCTTGAACTTGTCCTGTTAAAATTTTGATTAGGTTAGACTTCAGGATAAGTTAGTTACATATTTCTTAATTGTCGTTACTCTAGATTTCAGAATCCTTGCCCAACCTCCAATTACGCCTACTTCAGTCATTCTATTATCGTTAACTATTTTATCAATTAAATATCTTTGCTCTGCCCAATTCTGAAGTTGCTAGATTTTACAAAACTTGAGCTAAATTCACACAATGTGCTGAAATTATTAAATTTAATTAACAAGACACTCATATTCTGTGATAGAAAGCACATAATATAAGTTTATATAGGCTCATTATATTTATTATGCATGAATAAGGATATTTTGTTTTCTCTAAATTTAAAGATTACATGACTATAATAATGAATTCAATATATTATTCTAATTCTTTACTGTATACATAGACTAATGGTACCTTTTTCATATTTGTTTTTTTACTGTTATTTCAAACTTAGTTTTTTCAACCCAGGTGCTAATACCTTCAGGCAATTTTTTCTACTGGATGACACACTTGACACGAACACCATTTCTCCTTCATATAACCTTGATTTTTGGAGTTTGTATACTTGCGGGGCACTGTTTACAAGCAAATTCTGTATTTGCTGGTTGGAACTTTGACTCAAGGGCCCTTATATTCAACTAGATAAAAAAAGGCAATTGCAAGATTCTAAAAGTTTATACGACCCAATTTTTTTTAATAGTTTTATTGATATAAATTATTAGAAAAAAAACATTTTTATAATAGAACTCACTATTCTAGAAGATTCATATTTTTTTCTTATTTTTTAATTACTTGGTTACTAAAAAATGACTGGACTGTCCATCTTTCTCGTTGTCTTATCTAATTATAATTTGTAATAATAAGATGAATATAGTTTTAATAATCTAAAATGAACACGAGGAAAATAAAGTAAATTTTGCCATAAAAATTAGAAAGAGAATAAGATTATAATGTTTTAGTTAGGTTAAACTTTACCATAACATATGCATAATTATTATAAATACAACAATATATTATAATTGTTAAAAACTTTATGTGCAAACTTTATGCTACTGGTGGCATCTGACATGCGTCTTCATATTCTCTGCAATTCGAAATTGAGGTTTGTGTTCTATTTGTTGAAACCCGAATTACACTGCTATTGGTTAAACTAGGTGCACATCCTTTACGGTTGGTTAGTCGAGTGACCACTTTTCACTTGGCCTCCATGATAAATAATACGTCAGAATGGTGGTGGATCTGTAGGGCTGTATTGATCAACGGGTTGACAGTTTTGTTGATTTAGAGAACATGACATGAGAAATGATAATATGAATAGTGTAGGTGATGGTAGTGAAGATGAAAACATTTGTTCTCTGATATACTGTAACTTGGACATTCTTATAGTATTCACACTTCGATGTTGTATACACCCTTTCAGGAAGGACAAATTTTATGTAATGTTTTTAGAAGCTCATTTGGAATAAGATTCTTTCTCCTTATCTGTATCTTTTTGGTAAACTAGGGAGACTAGAAAGAAATAATACTAGTAAACTGAGATAACCAATTCCTTTAAATCCTAAGCAAATGAAAAAAATTTCCTCTTCTACTTTATCGACTCCCAATCTAATCTTTGTTTACCCAATTGAATCTCGCATTGTAATATATACTTCACTGCAAAGCATGTGTTTGATAATTTTTACACGATCTTATAGTTGTATTTGATTCCATAGGTTGAAATGGGTTACATTTGGGTTTGTGCAGATGAGTTTAACATGGCACTCAAATTTTAAATTATATCTTCACCAATTGCAGATTTTTTATTTTGTAATTTTGACATGAGCTTTCATAAATTATGTGTTTACGATACTTTTTTTTATTAAATTAAAATATTATTTTTGTTAATTTGTACGTTCTCAATCGATGCGTGTATTAAAGCAAACTATTCTTTTTAATTAGGTAATGGGATTACAAGTACATAAACTACTAAGTTTTGTCCTTTTTAAAAGTCTGATCTAACATGAAATCTATTTAAAATATTGCATTGTAATAAATAATTTAAAATAAATAAAAATTACCTCCAAATTAATTAATGAATCTAATTTCTTGTATTACCTTTTAAACTTTTAAACATTTTATAAATATTTAAATATCCAAATAATAGAATAAAAAAGTACTACCGTTAATCACACGTTATTCCTTAATCTTCAAAACCATGCAACAAATAATCTTAACTTTTCAAAATATACATTTTAGTACTTTTCTCCAATATATTTTTATTAAATGGTGTTTTTTTTTCCTTTTTAATAATTAGTCTTTGCTTGTTGACACATATTCAATTTAGTATCTTAATTATCTGATACATTAACTTCAAATCATAATCATCTTATGAAAAGTATAGAAAACTGTCTAGTAGGATATCGTCTTTGAATGTCTACCGCCTACCATTTATAATTTTTATAGATGAGCTGTCTTAATTATTTTTTAAGATTTTCTATTTTTTAAGTTCTATATATAAAGAACATGCAAAATTTTAGGAATATGCATTAGTTATGTTGACACTTATTCTCTGTACAACCTGCTATTATAATGCACTTTCTTTCTTCTCTTGTCCTTGTATTCTGTATGAAACCAACAAAGTACTTAATAGTCGCAGCATTTACAAAAGGCGAAACATTTCTAGTAATGCTTTGACAAAAGAATAATTAAAGCACAAAGAGGCAAACTTAAATTTCTAAATCATATTTTACATTTTTAAGTTCGAGAACAAAAATACAAGTCAGAAATTATAACTTCTTTTATAGAGAGGTGAAGAAACTTTTAACTTTTACAAACGGTTAATGCGTATAAATCATACATGCTAATAGTTGATTACAACCAATGAATAGCAATTACCATAAAACTACTGCAGTACGTGGACTGGGGATTCGGTTTCTCTAGACTAAAGGCTACATTTAAAGTTTAAATTATGAACTATTTTTCATTAATTGAAAAATGATAGATTGTGGTAAAACATATGTTTATATTCAATAATTTATGCAATTATTAAAATCTGAATAGTTAAATTTCCAATCAATGTTTAGAACCTAAAATTCATTGTAGATTTAAAAGAGTGTAAGCCAATGTTCAGTATAGTAATTTTCTAGTTCTTAAAATAAGCCATCACAAAAGAAAGCCGTCACAATTTGACAAGAGTCCATTCCCTTTCTATGTATTCGGAAACAAATACAAAGCTGTAACATGTTCAGAGAGAAAATTAAGAATTTGAAGAGGATTCATAACATAAAAACAGTGTCAGAAAAGCCGGACTAGCTGTTCTTTTTTATCTCAAACAAATATTTGAGTTCCATGTGACACCTTCTATCATCATCTTCAAACTGTAAGACAGCAACCAAACAGGAACAAGTTTATCAATCTATATGGATCAAATGTACATATTATATGGAGTAAACCTCAATAATCTTTCCAATAACTTGACTAATGGAAGCTCTTCATATTTTCAAACATTTTGGATTTAGATTTTGTAATAACCTATATCAGATTGAAATATATAGTGACTGTAAAATACGCAAATGAAAACTAAATAACCAATCCTTTTAGGGGTGTTATGTGGGAAGTGTTGATTTTGGCTTAATCCCAAGTCCCACATCGGTGGGTTCATTGTTTGGGAAGGAGGTTTGGGGGTTATAAATTAAACTCTTCTCCTTCACTGTTAAATATCCCAATTTGTAATATCTTCTCTCATAGTAATAAAAGTGAGCTGTTTTTGCTGTGCTCGGAGATTAGGCTAAACAGGCCGAACTCCGTTAACAATTTTCGGGTGTGTTCTTTCCTCTTTATCTCTTTTATTATTCCGCTTTATTTATTCAATATTATTTGTCGGGTAGCTCTGTTAGAGTTTTGTTTTAGTGGGAAAATTACCCGTTTTTCCCAACAAGTGGTATCAAGAGCCGAAGGTTCGCCTTGGGTTGTTTGAAATTATTTGTAATATTGAATATTATATTGTGAGTCTGTAATGGCAAATTCGGATCAAGAAGGGAAGGCTCTGCAAGATGCAAATGTTGCAGAAAGCAAAAGTGATGTGTTGATTGTCTCGCTTTCAGCATCATTGCATCCAGATGAGTGGATATTGGATTCAGGTTGTACCTATCATATGTGTCCCATTCGGGAATGGTTCTTTGATTTTCAAGAACTCGATGGCGGGGTTGTTTACATGGGTAATGATAATCCATGTAAGACAGTCGGGATAGGTTCAATCAAGTTGCGGAATCACGATGGATCCACCAGAATTTTGCGGGATGTACGGTACGTGCCAAAGTTGAAGAAGAATCTCATCTCATTGGGGGCTTTAGAATCTAAAGGCCTAGTTGTGACGATGCGAGATGGAATTCTTAAAGCAACTTCAGGAGCACTGGTGATGTTGAAAGGCGTGAGGAAGAACAATTTGTATTACTACCAAGGTAGTACAGTGGTGGGGACAGTAGCGGCAACAACTTCTAGCACTAAGAAGGATGCTGAGGCAACGAAGTTGTGGCATATGAGGTTGGGACATGCTGGAGAGAAATCCTTGCAAATTCTTACCAAGCAAGGATTGTTGAAAGGTACGAAGGCTTGCAAACTTGAATTTTGTGAGCATTGTGTTCTGGGAAAACAACGAAGAGTGAAGTTTGGCACTGCAATTCACAATACCAAGGGTATTCTGGATTATGTGCATTCAGATGTGTGGGGACCTGCCAAGACTCCGTCAATCGGAGGTAGGCATTATTTTGTCACTTTTGTTGATGATTTTTCCAGGAGAGTTTGGGTGTTTACTATGAAGAACAAAAATGATGTGCTTGGAATTTTCCTTAAGTGGAAAGCTCAAGTTGAAAACCAGACAGGAAGGAAGATTAAGGTTCTCCGAACAGATAATGGAGGAGAATACAAGAGTGATCCGTTCCTGAAGGTATGCCAAGATTGTGGCATAGTTCGGCACTTCACTGTTAGAAAAACACCACAGCAGAATGGGGTTTCGGAGCGTATGAACAAGATACTTGTGGAGAAAGTTCGTTGTATGTTGTCTAATGCTGAGTTAGGCAGAGAGTTTTGGGCTGAGGCTGTGACATACGCTCAACATCTCGTCAATCGTTTGCCATCATCTGCTATAGATGGCAAAACCCCGTTAGAGGTATGGTCTGGAAAACCTGCAACTGATTATGATTCTTTGCATGTTTTTGGTTCTATTGCATATTATCATGTGATTGAATCAAAGTTGGATCCACGGGCAAAGAAAGCTCTTTTCATGGGCTTTAGTCCTGGAGTGAAGGGATACCGTTTGTGGTGTCTAGAGGCAAAGAAGACGATTATCAGCAGGGATGTTACCTTTGATGAATCTGCCATGTTAAAGAAGGTAAATCCAGAAGGAGCTGATAGTACTCCGCAACAGGTGGAGTGTGCCCGGAAGCAGGTGGAGTTTGAGCCGACAGTGGTGATCCCAACACGAAATACCACAAGTGACTCTCCTATGGTAGAAGAAGAGTCAGATGAGGAAGAGGTTCCTACCCAAGAATCTCAACAGCAATCAGCGCCAATTGCAGTTAGAAGACAGAGACGAGATATTCAGAAGCCTGCTCGTTTCATGGATATGGTTGCCTATGCACTTCCAGTTGTTGATGACATTCCATCCACTTACCCAGAAGCCATTCTGAGTTCAGAGAGTGGTAATTGGGCAGGTGCGATGGAAGAGGAGATGCAGTCTTTGAAGAAGAACAAGACGTGGAAGCTGGCACAATTACCGAAAGGTAAGAAGGCAATTGGGTGCAAATGGGTATTTGCAAAGAAAGAAGGATTTCCTAATAAAGAAGATGTTCGCTACAAGGCAAGGTTGGTTGCTAAAGGCTTTGCTCAGAGGGAGGGAATTGATTATAATGAGGTATTTTCTCCAGTTGTTAAACATTCCTCCATTCGAATTTTGTTGGCCTTGGTAGCACAGTTGAATTTGGAGCTTGCTCAACTTGATGTAAAGACCGCGTTCCTACACGGTGATTTGGAGGAGGAAATCTATATGACTCAACCAGAAGGATACAAGGTTGATGGTAAAGAAGATTGGGTTTGTAAACTTAGCAAATCGTTGTATGGACTGAAACAATCTCCGAGACAGTGGTACAAACGATTTGATAAGTTCATGAAGGATCAGAAGTACAAGAGAAGCAAATATGATCACTGTGTGTATTTGCGCAGACTTGAAGATGGTTCCTACATTTACTTACTCTTATATGTTGATGATATGCTGATTGCAGCAAAGAGCCAAGTTGAGATTGACAGGTTAAAGGCTCAGTTGAGTAAAGAGTTCGAGATGAAGGATTTGGGGGAAGCCAAGAAGATTCTCGGCATGGAGATAAACAGGGACAGAGAGAGGGGAAAACTTTGGCTGTCACAGAAGCAGTATTTGCAGAAGGTACTACAACGTTTTGGTATACACGAAGATACAAAACCTGTAAGTACCCCACTTGCTCCTCATTTGAAATTGAGTAGCTGTTTATCTCCGACGACTAATGAAGAACGAGAATACATGGCGAAAGTCCCATATGCAAATGCAGTTGGAAGCTTGATGTATGCAATGGTGTGTACAAGACCAGATATTTCACAGGCTGTGAGTGTTGTTAGTAGGTACATGCATGATCCGGGCAAGGGTCATTGGCAAGCTGTGAGATGGATTCTACGGTACCTCCAAAATACCTTAGATGTTGGATTGACATTTGAGCAAGATAAATCACTTGGTCAATGCATAGTTGGATATTGTGATTCTGATTATGCAGGTGATTTGGATAAGCGACGGTCTACTACTGGTTATTTGTTCACTTTAGCAAAAGCGCCAGTTAGTTGGAAGTCTACCTTGCAGTCTACGGTGGCTTTGTCTACGACAGAGGCAGAGTATATGGCGATTACAGAGGCTGTGAAGGAAGCAATTTGGCTTCATGGGTTGCTTAAAGACTTGGGAGTTGGTCAGAAACAACTTGAGTTATATTCTGACAGTCAGAGTGCTATTCATTTAGCAAAGAATCAAGTCTTTCATGCACGGACGAAGCACATTGATGTTCGCTATCACTTTGTGCGTGAGATTCTCGAAGAAGAGGAGATTGTTCTCCAGAAGATTCACACTACGGAGAATCCTGCAGATATGCTCACCAAGGTGGTTACAAGGACCAAGTTTGAACACTGTTTAGACTTGGTTAATATCTTGCACATTTGAAGTTGGCGTCCGGAGGCGCAAATTTGAAGCACTGTAAAGTTTGTTTTTGTTATGTTTTGAGAAGATTTGTTTTAGGTGAGACTTGAAATTAAGCCAAGGTGGAGATTTGTTGATTTTGGCTTAATCCCAAGTCCCACATCGGTGGGTTCATTGTTTGGGAAGGAGGTTTGGGGGTTATAAATTAAACTCTTCTCCTTCACTGTTAAATATCCCAATTTGTAATATCTTCTCTCATAGTAATAAAAGTGAGCTGTTTTTGCTGTGCTCGGAGATTAGGCTAAACAGGCCGAACTCCGTTAACAATTTTCGGGTGTGTTCTTTCCTCTTTATCTCTTTTATTATTCCGCTTTATTTATTCAATATTATTTGTCGGGTAGCTCTGTTAGAGTTTTGTTTTAGTGGGAAAATTACCCGTTTTTCCCAACAAGAAGTTCAAAGGAGAAGACACGAAGAGGGTAAAGGTCGTATGTTATGCTTTTTCACCTTTGAATAAAATTAAGAAGTTTCAGATCATAGATCTGTGAATAAAACTTTATTATTGCAGTTATGCAAAGTAAGCATTGCCTTCAAGATAGAAAATCCGCTTTGAATAAATTAAGAAAAGGCAACACATGTTATAAGCAAAGGATCCAGTTGAAAAATGTAACCATACCTTAAGTTTGGCTGAGTAAACACCCCTTGCAAGTGCACCAGAGGGAGTGGTGTCCTCCTTCAAGGCATACACATATGGCTCCTTTTGAGGAGCAAAAGTACCCAACATTCCTTTGCTCTGATCAACTGATAAATCCCAACAACAAAATCAAATTATCATGAGAAAAATTTAAAAAGACATCATAACCATTTGATCAATTTCTAAGAATATATGACATAAATAAATACAGTAATTCAACTTCATTATCATCTGCAATTATGTTATAATTTATATGCTGTATATATACCATACTCACCACATAAAATTTCTTATTCTAGAAAACAAGGTGTTTTTTGACGACTAATAACCATTTTGAGACATTCATCTCAGGATTAACCCTATGTTTTTAATATAAAGTTCTGTACTGAACTAAATTAGACCAAACCTTGATGACCAATACTTAGTGCTATTACTCTTGCTTCTCAGTTAAGATTGTAGACTTTAATAATCAAGAGCTTGTTAGTAGATATTACAAAGGTTAGGAGCCAAGTTTCAACTGAGTCAAACAAAATATTAAAAGTTTTGAGCCTTATGTTTTCAAAAGCCAATATCATAAAGTTGCATATTCCAGATTATCTAGCAACAACAGAAAGGGAGTAAAGTGTTGATATTGTACCTTGAAGTCCTCCTTTCCACACAGTATTGGAGTATGTCAAGCCAGACACAATGTTGTGCAGAACACTAAATTTTATCTTAAGCTGATAGCGAGATCCCTCTCGGAGAGTGAATAGATTACTACCATTCCGATTTTCCTCCACAGGTAAAGGAGTAACAATTTCACCAAAATCCTCAGAGAGAATTCCTATGGAGTGGAATTTCACTTCAGGATCCAATTGACCTGTACAAGGAAAGAAGTTGAATAGAGGCAAGCAAAAAGTTCTGAGAAGCATAGACAAGGGTGATAAACAAACCGTCTAAATCACTTTCCAAGCAACCCAACAGCTTCTCCTTCCACCTCCTTAGGCTTTCATCCTCCTACACAAAACAATTAAGCTCAGAATCAGAAAACTTACCAGTAAAAATAACTTTATTAATCAATGGTGTCATTAGCCTATGAGATATGTGCAGCATTTGTTAGATAAATAAATTCCAATCCAATACACCATGAACAATTTAGCCACTCTTGTTTCCTGAAAAGCTTACACCTCAAAAGCTTAAAATATGACGGCTCACAAGTACTCAAAACCAGTTGAACCAATTTGAACACAGTTTACAAAGTGTTACTTCGTTTCCTTTTCTTTGGCCATTCCTTTTTAAACACTTAAACTACTTGAAAATTCAGCTTCACAGTCCAAGGGAGGTTTCTTAGCAACAACCAAGACACTAAAAACCCCATCCAAAACCCAGAAAACGTGAATCTTCCCGCTACCCCACAAATCACAACATCAAAGAAGTTATAGGCGACAAAAAGAAGAGGGTGAAGATCATAAAAACCTTGTCACGTTCGATCTGTTCCTTGAGAGAAACAAGAGGCCCAGGAACAAAGAAACCATTTTTACTATCTCGAATGCCTCCTTCTTCATCCTCGTCCACTTCTTCCTCCTCCACCCTACCATCATCCCAAGCATCACTCACTTTCTCAGTCATTTCTTGTTTGGTTCCATCTGAAGGCCCTGCTTCTTCCTGTGCTCTCTTCCCATTCACACTCTCCATCTCTCTCTCTATCTTTCTCTCCAATCAGAGAATATGAAGCTCTTGAGCTGCTTTTGTGTTATGTTATCTGCTAGGCTTTGGTACAATGGAAAGGGTGTATGAAAAGAGAGTAAAGCAAAGAAATGTGAAAACTTTGTTGGTTTGATTTTGGGGAAAGGTGAAGAGAAAATGGGTTCTATGAAGACTTGAAATAACAGTTTTGCCCTCTTTGCATCTTCACACCACCACAACACAACTCACCTTTGTTAGGAACAGTTGCTAAGCAGAGCTGCTTCACACTGCTCCTAAAGCTTTCTCCCACTCAAGAAACTCACCCCAAGAATGATTTAACAAAATAAAAATAAACTGAAATGAAAATAAAATAGAAAAATAAAAAATCCAAACGGTAAATGTGTAAATTCTTTTTTTTTTCTTTTATTTCTCTAATCAAACGCATCTGAAGTTTTTTTCTTCACTTTACTTCAGTTTAACAAAATTTTATATGTACAAAATTCACTCATATTAAAAAAGACTAAATTAGTAATTTATTGAAAAATGCTTTTTTTCTTTGAAACTAGAGACATGCAGCTTTACCCTTTTCATAATTTCTTCACTTTTTTATTTATTTCATTTTACTTCACTCCAAATAATTCCATTTTGTTACTTTTTTTTTTTCTATTTAAAAAAAGAGAGGAAGTAGCAGTGATATAGATTCACACTGTTTTGTGTTTGTGTTTGAGTTTGAAGTGTTAACTGACACAAGGGTTTAGGGTGTATCTGTCTGTTCCCGTTTGAGCATTTTCGTTCACATTTGTCCCCACTCTGTCGGCATGCATCCTTTTCCTTTCCATTTTTAACGCTCCCGATTCCCAAATCTTCCAATTCTTAGACACTTTTTTTTGCTTCCAATAACGTTATATTTGTATTCCCCTCCCTACAAATAGATCACTGAGATTAGGAAAAATAATTTTTTGTGATGTATTTTAATATTTAATTTAAGATATTTTACAAAAAAAAAGGAAATATAATAAAAAAAATGGAAGAAGTAATGCCTTTTTATAATTTTTGTTCCCATATTATTATTTGTCTATATTTTTCTTTTTTTCCTCTCTCATTTTTTTCTTAAATATATAGATATGTTGTGGATTATGAACAACTTTTAAGATGTTATTTTTCTTAAAAAGTCTAGTTTAATTCGATAGTAGGACATTTGGATCTTAAAGAACATGAATAAGTGAAACTAAAAATTTATTTTTCAGGGTCTAGTTTAGTTCTTGATTTAGGTGAATTTTTTTACCATTGTTTAATTCTTATTGGTTAAAAAAAATAAAAATTTATTGAGAAGTTTAGAATAAAAATTAAACACGTTTTTATTTATGAAATAAATATTTCTTTTTAATTCTTCTTAAAGTTATAAACATAATCGATTAGCCAAAGGTTTCAGAAGCATAATCGACTAAGTCTTCAATTACAAAACATACATAATCAATTAAGTTCATATTTACACACATCAGATAATCGATTATTCTCCCAAAAAACAAAACATAATCGGTTATGTATTCAACCTAATCGATTATCAACTATTTTGAATGAAATAATCGATTAGGCACGATAGAAAACTCACATAATGACTAACCTAAGATCGAAGATGCAATAACAAACTTGTTGGCTTTGCACTCTACTAACTCACAAAGCTCTTAAGGACCACTAAGAAATGCAAATGTCAGTTTGAATGATTTCAAATGCAGTGTGTGTGTTTTCAAAACCATGTTTTATATCATTCGTGATGAACAATATTACTTATGACCTAACAACTTTGAGGCAGTGCTTTCGTCACGTTCATGGTGGTTAAAGAGATTCTCTGTGCCAAAGTCAAGAATCTCTGAAATAGAATAATTGTGGTGTCGTGCATGACAGTGGTGCATAAAATCAATTCACTTTCAAAAATATGAAGAAAAAAGATGACACAATGGTATTTCACATACTATGATGTGTTTTTTTTTCATTCATCTCTCTTTTCTCTTCAACCTTAAGAAGATCATTCATTCACTAAACTTTCTCTCCCCCCACTTCCTCAATCACCCTCATCGTTGCCATGATCCAAACGAGAGTGACCCTCTCATCCGTCTCATCTATAATATCACTTCCAATCCAAACATATTAACAATTTTTGTGACTATATGTTTACCTTTACACATGTTAGTTTCATTTATATAAACTTTTTTATCAAAATAATTTTTAAACTATAATAAACTTTTTCATGAACCTCAAGTGATTTAAACATAAGGTAATGATACCTTGAGAATATAATTGTTTTTTCACTTTCAACAACTATATATATTGTTATTTTATTTCAAAATTTTATTCGTATTTATTTTATTAATTGAATATAATATTTTATTATTAAATAGTTGTAAAATAGAAACGTGAGAAAAATAAGAATATCAAATTTAATTTCCATTAAACATAAGCTAAAAATAAAGGACAATAATAGTTTGAAACTCTAATTTTTCCAAACTCTAACTTGGCAACCAATAATATTATCATTTTATTTTAATTTTTTTATATTTATTTTTATCAGTTGAATATAATATTTTATTACTAAAAAAAATTGTAAAATAGAAGTGAGAGAAAAAGAGGAGTGACAATTCAAAAATAAAATTTAAAAAACTAATATGAAAGAATTTGAGTAAAACTATTTATAAAAAAGATAATCCAAACATATCCTTAGAAAGACTTTATTGAACGAAGATGGAGAAGCTTGTTCCACAACTAAAATAGGAAGGAAAAAAGCAGCAGCAGCTGAAACTAAGAAAAAGCAAATCATGAAGCATGATTTTCTTATTGACCTCGGGAACACATGGAAATTATACATGAATAAGGAGTGTCGATAACACCTTCAGTAACACTCTTTTTTAGCATTCTTCTCTTGTTTAAAAATCTATGCGGATCCTACTAATTTGTGAACAAAGACCCGTGCCAAATAGAAAACCAAACTGACCTCCCTTTTTTACCTGATACGAGGTATAATGTCACAGTGTCAAAGGGAGTGTTGGTACATGAATTTATGAAAAGCGTGAGATAGGATAAACAATTATGCATGCTGAGTGAGTCATCTGAAAGGTTCAACTGGAGCCGATTCTTCAAGAAAGTTGGCTGTCTCAAAACATTCTGCAGCTTCTAGCATTGTACCCTCGTCCTTGTGAAAAATGCCAAGATTATACCATGCAGAAGCATTATATCTGTCATGCCGTAGTGCATCCATCAGAAAGCTTCTGATTGCAGGATTTGACCGATTACTGCACCGCCTAAGAACCACCGCAGTAGAGATCAAGCTAGGGACATGTCCGGGATCTATATTCAAAGCATCACGAAAAGCTTTTAAAGCCTCTTTGTGAACGCCCTTTGCTTCGTACATAGTACCTGCGATATCCAACAAAACCCATTAGTACCCAATAACATCAGTTACATTCCATCATTACCCATAATATATTAACCATTAGCAGTTCAGCCAGCATAACTACATGTTTTTACTGTTTAAAGCACCTGTATTTTAAAGGCTTTTGCTGAGGTATTAATTATTTTTTAATTGTTTTAGTTGTGAAATAGTCGTAGGCGAATCATAATAATGAAAATTTTGACTGCAATTGTTTTTATAAGACATGCTTTGCTAGACACCGAAGCTATGATGTTTTGGCACCTCAGTGAATCTAAGTTATTATACAACTAACTATAGACAAAAGATGCAATTCAGAATTTAGACCATATCTGCCAGATTTCCCAGTGATTATAAACCATTTATGTCCTTTCCAAAATTCATGAGCTCAAAGATAAACCATATTAATTACCTATTGCATGACATCTAGAAGCAGAGTATAGTTTGATGGCCTTAGATTTCGAAAGACACACCTCTGCATCTTGCCAACGTGACAGACTTATGTACAGATAAGCAAGATCATGCCATATTTCTATTTCCATGTTCCTAGCATGATCTATGTAGTCCTGTTTACAAAAACGCATGAGAAGAAAGGGGTATCAGAAAGCCAAAAAAAACTCAACAGGCAATTTCAACTCAGTATTATAAATTAATCGGCATTACAGCCAACAAACCTTATATAGCGTCTTCCTTGAACCGAACGTCTTTCTCTGAACTAGGAGAATAGCAAGAAGCTGAGTACATGTTTTAATGGCACTCTTCAACTGGCCCTGCACAATTTGTAGTTTAGCTTTTGTTCGCAGTAACTCTCCTTGATCCCATATTCCAGTCTGATCTAAGGCCTCATTGATAATAGATTCGGCATCCAAAAACTGTTTTTTAGCTGACAATATGCGGGCTAACAATAACCACCCTTTAACACTGGACCCAGCTTCCAAGTTTAGAAAGCATTTTGCATAATGAAGTGCCGCATCCAACTTCCTTTGCTCTGCATATTCTAAACTCAAACAGTATATTACAAGGGGGTTACTCATTCCGGTCACTTTGTGTGCAGTTTCCAGAAAATGAAGTGCCTCAGATTGTCTCTCAACCCTCTCAGAATTAGAAATAGCAAATTTTGAGTGTGTTGAAAGTGAAACACCAAGTAAGCAACTAGAAAGACCTTCCAACTGATCACATCTTCCATCCAAGTTCTCAAGCACCTTGCGAGCTAAGCTTGCCCCATCTTTTGCAAGATCAGGGTTCTCACAACATATCTTAGAAGCAATTAACAAAGAAGGAACATGCTTTGGGTCCTCTTTACTCAACAATCTCCTTAGAAGATTCAATGCTACCAAGTCCTTACCTGCTCCATAATAACAAAGAGATAAGGCATGGTACCTTTCTCTACGATTGACAGTACCAGGGAGTAATTCTTCCCATTGATTGGCTAAAGCCGTCAAATCCCCTGAAACAGATAGAGCAAATGCAAGGTGGTCCAAAATTGATGGATCCCACTCAAGTTTATTTAGAGAAATTTTTCTTAGCAAAATCATTAAAAGGAGTATAGCCTCTTCTAAGTTATTTCTAGGTACAAAAGAGCTGTCCATATGGGAACGAAGATTCGAGGGGATTGCTTCCCCTCCACTATACAGAAGAAAAACAACAAATTCTTTCTGAATCCTTGCTATGGTTTTTGCATCAAGATTCCATTGGTGAAGGAGTGCACGACGGTAAGACAAAATCACATCACGGGGAGAATCAGTAAGTTTCCACAAATCTGGAAGTAGCTCAACTACCTTACTCAAAGTCTCCTGCAATTTACCCTCATTGCTGAAGTTTTGTGGCAAGCCTTCAGGTAATGAAGACTCAATTGTGTCCAGAATAACTTTACAAGTTTGTGCAGCTTCTGCAAGAAGGTTGAAAATAAATTAGATAACATTTTATCTTCCTGTACAAGACGAAAGTTTTAACATTCAAACTTTTTCAATCCTCCACTGCTAAATCTAAAGTTTTAACATTCCAGTTTCTGGGGTGTTTGACCATAACTCCATTAAGTTATCAATTCGTGGGATGGACCAAGGTATATAGTGTGAAAAAATGTTTAAGTAAATCGGAAAAACCGCTATATGTCCATTGTGATGGGAATAAATTCCAGAGTATGCGTATCAGATACAAGATCAAAGCATGCAAATCAAGTCAAAATCAAAAGCACGCAAAAGAAACTATGCATGAGAGAAATACAAGTCATGTCAATGAGCGGAATTTCAGTTCAAAAAGAAAATATGTAAGAAAAGCCAGAGGTTCCTTTAAGCTATATAACAGAGCAAATCTATGAATAAACAAGCAGTGAGGGTACCTTTAAACCTCCCTAGAACCTGCAAGCATTTCGCTTTTAGGAAAATTGCTTCCAACAGTAATCCAGCCGTGTATATGGACATTGGGGGAGTAGAATAATAATAGGATTGTTTTTTGGGGCGTTCTCTGCTTTTGGCAAGGGAAATTTTCATCTTGGAAGTTACAGCGCCTATATTTATTTTCTCATAAACACGTAAAGCAGCTTCTATATTCCCTTTATGATATTCATCTCTTCCTAACAAAGCACTAGCTTCCTACAAACATGCACAAGATCGCATCAAGTCCAATAAATTAGATCATCAAACAGCCACATACTCAGCCATGATCTGAAAGGAACCCAGGGTCCTTCATAGCACACACATGATCAAATGAAATGAGAACAACCAATTTTTTAAACACCGTTAGTTAGATGGACACTGAGGGCTCTCAACTATCCACAAATAAAAGTGACACAGAAAATTCTGAAAGTTGTTGTAATCTGTGAATAACTTAACAAAGAACCAAAGGACTTGGATCTCTCTGGAGTAAGTAAGTAAGCAAGAGCAAATCACAGTACATAAAAATAAAAGTTATGATTCAGGGTATCATCAAATGGAGAAAGCAAGGGATTTTTGAAGAAACCAACCTCATTGTCCAAGATGCCACTCTCACGCAAAGACAAATCAGTTTCGTCTATTTTACCAGAATCAGACCCCAACATCTCAATTTCTCCATCGAGGCCAGAACGCCCACTCGCTGTTGAAGAATAAAATTCCCTGATTGCAAGAGATTCCGAGGAAGGGACCGTTTCATCTTCCCCTTTGACCGGCTCCCTCACACACAGACACTTCATCATCTTCTGCAATCTCCTCCCCTGCTTAACCCTACTCCCCATGCCGCCTCAAAAACCTCTCCTCCGCAACAACACTGTCACACATTCAATTCAAACCACAATCACCACCCTTTCCTAATTCCTAATTCATTTAATTCATACCGAATTTTCTGATTTCACAATCAATACCGATAGTTGTCCTATTTTATTAGGTTCAAATCGAATCGGTTTTAAAAGTTTTAAAAGGAAACTAATAATAAAAATTATACAATTAAAAAAAAATCTGACAAGGTTAGATTAGACCGCGACGTAATCGGAATTAATAAATTAATTAACGTAAAAAAATGGAACTCCACCACAGGCGATAATACAATACCTGGCAACTGTTAAATTAAATAAATAACCACAATTAGAAAAAGAAGAAAATTATCCTACATGAATCAATCGCGAAAGAACTCGTGAATCGTTATTATCAACAGAAAGAAAGAAAAGAATGAGGAATTGCCTTTTGTTTATAGAGAAAGAAAAGCAGAGTGTGGAGGAATGACTGGGGACACTAGCAGTCACCGCCATCGCTGAGTTTTTCTCTTTTTTTTCTACAATCGAAGGAACCTTTGAATGCTTTGAGTGAATAAAAGCATTGAAAGCTTCTTTCTCATCTTTAGCTTTTCCTTTTTCATTTATTTTAGGTTTTGGTCTGTGATGGGAACGAAACGGTTACTGTTAGTGGTGTTCGTTTGGGAGAGAAAGTGGAAGCGTAAGCGAGAAGACACGAATTTTCAGAGACAGATAGATAGAGGGAACGGAATCGCATGTGGAAAGTTCGTTTTGTTTTATGGTGGGTCCCACTTTGGGAGCCACGAAGATAGTTGGCTGCCACGTGGCGTGAATCTTCTGGATGTTGCGGTGGCACTGGAACGGCCATTAACTATACTTTGTCTTCTCTTAACACCTAACAGGTAACGACCCTTTCTAATTAATTAAGATAATTAATTGATTGAGTTGACATAGGAAAGAGAAAATATCTATATATCAAAAATTCTAATTTATAATTATCATTTCTGTCACCAAACTTTGTTTTGTTTGAATTTGACTACATTACTGTATATTTTTTAATCCGTTGAATAATGTAAGATAATTCTGGGGAGTGAAATAAAGAGATTAGGGTATGTAAAGTTACCTGATCGAGTATGTTCTTTGTTTACCCTTTTTATGTAGTGGTGGTTGATGTTGACCAACCTATTTACTTTTTTATTTACATTTTATATTCAATTTAAATTAATCAAACCATGTTTGATTTTTATATTTAGTTTGAATTATTGATAAATAATTTTTTTTTTCTTATTAATATTACTAGCGGGAACTTATGTAGTACAAACTTAGTACAAAACACTAATACAATCCAACAAATAAATATGATGTAAAATCTAAAAAGTAAGATACGAGACACGAATTTATATATTATATAGTTATGAATTATATAAATTGACAATAAAGATTTATGTGTATAAGTATGTTTAAGGTTTTTTTTAGCTGGTTCAAAAAGATTTGTTCCTTATTTTATAATTATTATAAAATTTTTATACAACAAATTTAAGTTTTTAGAAAATTAATGTATTTTTTCTTTTTAAAATTGTGTTAAAACCGTGCTAGAATTGTCAAAAATCCAACAAATATTTTTAAAATTAAACACTTCACCGATATGTGTCCTACAAGTGTCGTACGAGTGTGGGTATCCAATACGTGTGTCCGACAGACACACCATTTAAGAGGAGTGTCTGAACCTCATAGGTGGGAACACTCTCGTGCATGTGTTTCCACATTTTTTATTTTGTTATTAATGTGTATCCATATTTTTATTATTATTATCATGTATTCAATTTTTTTATTTTAACCATGTGTATCACTTTTTTTATTTTGTTATTAATATGTATCTTTATTTATTATTATTATTATCTATCCATATTTTTTTATTTTTATCATTACTATGTATCGTATTTTTTATTTTTATATATATGTATTTGTATTTATTAAAATGAATTATAAATTCATACTCAAATATTTTAATTCATCATAAATTTATAACTCATGAGTTTACAAAATGACAATTGATTGAGAAAAGTGAAAAGTTTTTTTTATAAAAAGTGAGAAGTTTTATTTGGTTTTTAGATAATAAAATTAAAAAAGTAAAAGTGAATAAAAAAAAGGAAATGACATGAGTGTGCAATATAACAATAAAATGAGAAGTAATTTTCACTATTGTAGATGAAACAAAAAAATATTGAGGTTTCTTTAAATTTTGTAATATAAATCATAACTTATGTTGATTCTCGGACATGTGATCAATTAGATCTAATATTTAGGATCTTTCCGTACAAATAAAAATTGAAGATTTAGGGGTTTGAAAACACAAAACGTAAATTGTAAGATAAAATTAAATATCAAAATTAACTGATTCAATTAATCAACTAAACTCATTTATGCGAATTAAATATCCTTATCATTTAATTCATTTCAATTCTTATTCAATTACGATTCAATTGATTTCTAATTTAAATTATAATTTCAGAAAGGCAAATCGATATATATCACAAAGAGCTTAACTGAAATTAGGAAAGAGAAGAGCAAACTCAAATTGATAGACGACTAGTGCAAAACTCAACTCATGTATGTTGTTTGATGTTGATTTCATGAATTGATCTCTAGAGATTTAGTTTTTCATTAAAGAATAACTAAAATATATCATAAGAATAATATAAGAATATAAAAAGATAAAAAATAGACAAAAAAAAAGGAAAATTAAAACAATAAAAAAATTATGCAAGTGAATTTTGTCTCTGTTTTGAGCATTATTAGGTCTCAAATAGACTTTCAACCTAATTCCTAATTTTGAAAACTCTGAAGAAATTATGGGCCTAGTTTGGGCTCTAATCATATCTAGAAACCCAATTTAAAATGTATAAGCTAAAATAAGCAAAATCAAACCAGTAGGATTTTCTTTACAAATCTTCAACAAATTAGCCTCAACTTCTAAAAATTGTAAAAAATAACAAAAGAGTCCAAATCCAACAATCCGTATGCCCATTTTAAATTCCTTGAAGTTTAAAATCCAATGAAATTGGAATAATACAAAAAAGATATCTACAAACAAATTATGACCAAAACAGTGAGGAAATATCACATGAGCTAAAAATACAATATTAAAGCAGTTATGTAAAATGAACTCAATTTATTACTAATGAAAGAAAATTAACTAAAAATAAAGCAAATGAAAAGTGAAATCATTGTATAATAAAATTACAAAATTAAATGTATAGTAACCAAAATGAAGGAATTTCTCAATAATATCCCTAAAGAACAATATAAACTAAAACATTGTTAATAAAATATTGAAATCCTCAATAACATTCTCAATGCGCAATGTTAATTGCTACCGGACACCTTCTATAAAACATTTGCATTAAGCATGCCTTAATAAATAGTAACACATATGCCAAGCTAGGTACATTGTGCACCTAGTGATCAAGACTGATACATAAATCTCCTTTAACTTTTTACCATCTGATGTATTAAATCTTTGATAAGATCATTAATGAAGTCAAGATATCTCATTTAATTAATGTGCTAACATGCTTGATATCGTCTTGTAAAGCTTGCTACAATCCCAAGTATCCCACGAAACATACACCCTCAAATGGTCATCCCCTATAATAGGTCCCACACCCAAAAATGATTACATATCATAAAAATATCACATCATATGCATCTCATATCATATACGTATGCCAAACATCCACAAAAGGATCATACACCCACAAGGGGTCAGTACCAAATAGTACATCTCTTTTAAACATCACAACCATAATCTCATTTTATTATGCTTATCATAAATATCTACCCATACATCATTAATCACATATCTTAATATACATAGTTAATTACATAATTTATACATCAACATAACATTCCATTATTAATTAAGCGATCTCTTCTTACTTGAGCGAGGTTTTCTCGCTTAAGAAATCTCTTTTTCACTTAAATACCCTCACTTCCTTCAACAATGATCAAATTCCTCACTTAAGCAATACTACACCGATAGAGTGAGATGTATAATGAGAACATAGTTAAATTTGTCTCTTCCTTGCTAAAGCTCTACTCACCATGCTTAAACATTCATCACTTGAGCATTTGTGTAATGCTTAAGTGACATACACATATTAGATATCTCCCAACAAGTTATAGAGCTTCACTCATTACTACAATCAACACTTAAACAATTATTTCACCACTTGAGTGTCCTAACATAGTTTCATGATTTTCCAAAGGTTTTAGGATCTATACAACACTTTCATCACTTAAGCAAACATCATGTCAGTTAAGTGATATCCTTTTAGAGAAAAGAGTTGTCTTAGTCTCTTTCTAAGCAATATAATTCATCATCACTTGAATGTCCATAGTGTCGCTCATTGATAGCCAGTGATGAGTGTAATAATTATTACATACCACTTAATGTTGTTTAAGTGGTGTGGTGTTTTTTTAGCAATATTAAGCTTGAAAACACATATTTCCATCAATTAAGAGAAAACCACCATTAAAAGCAACTCTCAACTATATTCCCAAACATTCAAAACATCACTTACATTGTTTATAATTTCCCAACTAATCTTTTATAACATCACCAATGATCCTCAAAATATACATATAGTTTTCCACCTACACATTTAAATAATCACTTATTTTGAATAAGTGCAAACATTAACTCTCCATATCCAAATGTTGCATACTAGCTAATAGTTTCTTCTAGCACTTCTAGAAACCTAAAAGAAATCCAAAAAAGTTTCCAAAGATCAAATCCTACATAAAAAAAAAAATCCTCCCTTTAACAAATATTGAAAGAAAAGAAGAAAAACTACATAATCTTATGTAAGAATTGAAAAATTTATCAAAACTTTATTCTTACTAGTTCACTAAACACTTTATATAACTTCATCCTTAAATTTATAATTTGTTAAAATAATAACAATCAAATACTTCTCTAAACCTATAGTGAATTTAAATAAAAAAAGTTTTTGAGACATAAAAATTCTAAAGGAAATAAAAGAATATCTATATTTATTTGTAAACCTTATATTCTTTATCCATTTAAATTTTATTTTTAATTAAAACGTGGGTTTTATAATTTATAACAATCTTATATGTCAATAAAACTATTGGTGAAGTGCAAATAACTAAATATAATCTCAGGTCAAGATGAATCATTGTAAACATATTTTTTTTTAATCAATCATATATCAAAATAGTTAATTATCATATCTTAAAATAGTTAATTAATCTATAGTGTGTTATAATATTCCTGATAGTTTAACTCTTTCAAATAGAGAATACACATAATTTTCTTTAAGATAGAAAAGGAAGTTTTTGAAAAGGATTTGAAAAACTTTTTAAATTAGAAGTGAACTACTTTGTTATGTTTTACTCAAAGTTATATTAATCTATAGATAACAAGTGACTTGATAAGCTCAACAAACACTCTCTAGAATATGCTCGAAATGGCTTTGATACCATATTACAAAGTAGACTTTAAGGCTAACTCAATCCCATAAAACCGGCTCATGGGGGTGAGGTTTGCACCCACTTATATACTGTGAAGAAGTGGACTTAAAGCCTAACTCAACCTCATAAAACCGACTCAATGAGGTGAGGTTTGCACCCACTTATATACTGTGAAGAAGTGGACTTAAAGCCTAACTCAACCTCATAAAACCGGCTCAATGAGGTGAAGTTTGCACCCACTTATATACTATGAAAGACTCTAATATTTAGTCGATGTGGGATCTCCACACCCCCTCACGTCGAGGCTACCAACTCGTGCGTGGAGATATATGTTATGGGTAGTCTGATAACGGCCCGATAGCGGGTGGATTGATAAACCCAACAAATACTCGCTAGGATAGGCTCAAAATGACTTTGATACCATGTGAAGAAGTGAACTTAAAGTCTAACTCAACCTCATAAAACCAACTCAATGAGGTGAAGTTTGCACCCACTTATATACTATGAAAGACTCTAATATCTAGTCGATGTGAAATCTCCAACATATACAATAAAATATTCTCATCTCTAGTCGATGTGAGATCTCCAACAATTATGAAAAATATTTCTCTATTAACTAATCATTTGTACATAATGTTTTGTTCAAGATTTAGGAGAGGAAATAATTTTTTACTTTGGTTAAAGTTTTTGGAGGGCAGAGAAGTAAAATCCCTTCCATAATAATCTATCGTTTTATATATATATATATAAACATTTTTGAAAGAGAAGACATGATTTATAAAACATTTAAATTATATATATTAACTAAATATTTTTACTTATTTGTAAATTTAGAATTACAAGAATGTAATATTAAATTATTTTTTTAAAACTCTTGGATTTGTTTTCTTTTATTCTTTGAATTAAACATAATATGTAATAATAATTTTTTCCCTTTCTATTATTTATAATTCCTTTATTTAAGTCAAATATAATGTTTAATTTTAATTTCTCTTTTGAATCAAATAGTTCTTTGAATCTAATACCTTACTTAAAGAAATCTCATCTTTTATATAAATTTTTTCATTCATGAAACTTATATTTAAGATGTTATTTAAAGAATGTAATCCAACATTCATAAAACTTAATTTAAGATTTTTACAAATTTAATTCAACTTGACTTACATTAAGATAATTCAACTTGACTTATAAGATTGATAATGTAAGTTGACCTATCTTGTATTAATTCTTAAAATAATTAATTATTCATATGCATCTATATAGAGATGACTCGAAAACCTGCATGTCAGTCTGCATAAAAACAATTAAAATTTCATGCAAAATAAAAAAAAGTTAATGTACTTGTAATATATATATTGAAGAGAGAAAAGAGAGAGTGTTCGATTTTTAATTTGTTTTCATTTTAATAGTTTTTCCAATAATTCTCTTAATAACCACCCTATGAATTAAAAAAAAAGTTGTTTGGACTAACAAAAGTGACAAGAGTTAGGTGAGCATCTTATCATGGTAAGTTATAAAAGATAAGGATGAAGCTCCTCACCTGTCACCATTCCTATATATTTTACCTTGGATTGGTACTAATAGGAGAGGAAAAGACAACACTGACACAAAGAGTGCCAGCTGGAAGAACAACAATGGCAGAGAGTGGCGGCTGGAAGAACACTACTTCAATGGCATCAAATGTTTCAACTTTTAATATTTTCAATATAGTAAAACAGGTCAATATCTTATAGTATAATAAATCAAAATTCTAATATATAAGAGAATTTTTATATTATTATGCACCATAGTACTTCAAACAAAACTATTTCTGAAAAAGGTGTTTGTTTACTCATATATCTATAGAACATTCAAATTAGATATTGTTTAATGAATAACCCACCCTTATATTATAAATATTTTTTTTCAACGTGTATTAATCATGGCACATGTTAAAAATTAAGTCTCAAATTAAAATTTGACATGCATCTTTATATATTGTCAAAAATGTATTATCATCATTAATTATAATTTAATTTCAAAATCATTATAATAAATAAATATCGATAATATTATGATATCCGTGGTGGATGAACGTTTATGAATCATCAAAACTTATTCAAACTTAGTTTTTTTTTAACTTATTTTTATTATTAATCAATAATAAAGGTTAAAAACAAAATTTTGAACATTAAAAAAATGTTACACTTCCGTCTTCTATATTGAGATTATTTTATAAATAATAACAAATATAATATTTAAAATTATCTTTATTAAAATAGTTATATTCTTTCAATATATGCATCACTTTTCCTAAGAAAGAAATAAAATAATAATAATTTATTGAAGAAAATAATATAATTTTAATTTATATTTTAATGACTAAAATAGTAATCACTGTAAATGGATAAGATTATATTAAAAAATACAAAATTCAACAAATACTTATTTTATTTAAAACTTATTAAAATATTAAGTAAAGTGTTTTAATGTCTTACTTAATGGGTTATATTTAATGGTACATATATTAAATGATAGAACATCTTTATGAAAATTTTATATTTTATACTTTATATTTTGTGCTTTAAAGTAATACTTTACTATTAAATATTTGATTTTATAAAAATAATGTACATATATAATTTTTTTAAAGAGAATATTTATAAATTTGAAAAATGTATAAGAACATGAACATTTTAATTTAAATACTAAAACTTTAAAGTATAATTTTATTACAAACACCCTTCTTTAATAAGTTATTATATATATATATATATATTTAAGCGATGACCCGTGACAATTTTTAACCACTAATTAATGAAACTATTTACAAAGGTACTCAAATATGCTTTATGGTCTTTAGATTTTACAATTAATTTATAATGTAAGAATAATGAACACAGAAGAGGAAGAAGAAGAAGATGAAACAGCAAAAGTAATTTCTTAGAAAAACAGTTATGAGAAGAAAAACTGGGAATCCATGAATTATGAAAGCATTAAAAAGTGAGATGAGAATGGAGTCATTCATCACACATCATACATCATACATCATGATGATCATCTTAGATATAAAAGTGGTTGCATGCATGGATAGATGGGCAGAAAGCAGAACTAGAAATGCAGATTCATCTTCCTCACTACTTTTTCACTGATGGTAGTTCCTAGGAAGTCTATGTTAGCCATTTTTGTTTGGCTAGGTCTTCTTGTGTGTTAATGTTAAGAAGAAAACACCTTGTAATTATAGCTTTAAGAACTGGGCCAGCTGGTTTGGGTTTACAATGTCAAAGAGGTGGGCCCCATCCGTCTTCAACAGTAGGGTTAGCTCCACATACCTCTGGTACTTCTGCTCCTGTGACTCCTCTTGCAGGCCCGGGGACTGGCCCATTCTGCGGCCCAACAGAGTTCCTTTGCTAAGAAATTCATGGGCCAAGTACCCAGCCAGAAGCATGTTCGTTGAGACTGGGTTGGGACCCTCAAGCTTGGGCAATTTCGAGGAATTGAGTTTCGGTGAACCGTGATGCCTCTCTTTCCGCTTAGCACCACCGTTGAGCGGCAGTGGTGCACGGCGAGAGGGAGGACGCATCGTTTTGGTACTCATCTTTTGTTCTACACTGCACACGTCACCATCATTAGACTGAAAAAATGAAAAATAATAAAGAAGGAATGTGAGAGTGTGGATGAACAGTGGAGTGAAAGAAAAGTGAATTGAGAAGAAGAAAAGCGATGATAACGAGGTAACGATTGTTGGAGTGAGTGCAGAAAAGAAAATGATGAAGAAGGTATGGGGTGTGTGTGGTATTTATATTCACTAATGAAACTAAATGGCCTTGTTCACTATCACATATTACATTAATGTCAAGCGGTGCAGGAGATGACTCATTTTTTCTGCCTTTCTATTCTTTTATCTCTTTTTTTTTTCCAATTCTTATTAAATAGAATTCATCGTTTAAAAAAATAAAATAAAATATAATTGAATTGGTTTTATTTTCAAATATTTAATTTTAAATTTTGATTATCTGGATAATGCGTTTTAATTATATCAAATCTAGAAATATCAAATACAAAAGTTATGCTTCAATCTAACAAAAATAACAACTACATAGTTTCTCTAACTTATTCACATCTAAAGTAGATACATTCATTCATGTTGATAAAGAAGGTTCTAATAAATATAAATGATAAATAATTTTGACCTAACAAATAAAAAAATAGTTTTGTAAAATTGTAGTTGATATTAGTAAAAAATAGTTCTTAATGTTGATTAAGAAAAATCATGACTGACATTTGTGAGAAATGACATGAGTTAACTCTTATCAACATACTTTAATTGACCTCAACTAGAAATAATAAATATATGCTTATGTTAATAAAAAAATCGTGTTCAACAATAATAACAATATTCTAATTAAGGTTAAGTAATATATATATATATATAATTTTTTTTTTAAATATTCAAAAACATTTTTATTATAAAATATATCAAAGTTTTATAAATATAAATTAAACTCTATTAATATCTCTCATTTAAACACGATATATGGTAATAAATACTGCATGAGAATATAGATAAAAATATATATTTTATATTTTTTTAGTTTTAATTATCAAATTTTTATAATTTTTTATATAATTTTACTGGTCACCTTCAAAATGACATTAATTATTATTTTTATCAATTATACCTTTTTCACAAAATCTTAAAGAATTTACAAATATCTATTATGATTATATAAACCAAATATAGAAAATACATAACTATTTTGTTAAGATAAAAAATAGCAATTATATGTTTTTGGTCTTTTTATGAAAACCTTAAAGACAATTAAATAAAAAAAAAACAAAAAAAAAAGATGTTTTAGAGATGAAAACCAAAGTACTTTAAGGTTCTTATTTAATTAGCATATTCATATATTTAATTTTTCTTATATAAGTTTCACTTATTGAATTTATTTATATTATTTTAACTTCTTTTTTCATCAAATCATTCCATAAACTTATTTCTTCCTATCTCTTATTCTCTTACTTCATTCAACCCATACATCCCAAAAGTCAAATGTACATTTAACACATTTCCTTATCTACTAGTTTAGATTATTTAAAGAAAATAATTATTTGTTCTTATTGATATAAACAAAATTAAAAACTTGGACTAAAAGCATACGCAATGAGATTTTCTTTTGGAATCATATAATTTTGTTAAGTGAAAAAACTAAAAAGTGAATAATTTTCATAGAACTACAAAAATTATAAAATTTATAGAGAACAAGAACATAACCAATTAACAAATATTTTTAAAAATAAATATAACCAAACATGTTTTTGGTGTAAGAAAAAGCTAGTCCAACTTTTTCATAGCAAATTTACCAATGAACAAAAGGATGGATATAAGTTTATACTTAGTCTGTGTTTAGTTATCAAGATTTAGTTTTCTTCTTGGGTTTTAGGTTCTTTACTCCTCCCATGTATAAAAAATAAAGTTTATGTAAATTAATAACGTATATCTCCTCACATTATTTGTTAATATTTAAATTAATATAATTATAAATTTTTATTTTTTATTCAAATTTTTAAATTTATTTAACTACATTTTTAAATTAAAAAATATTAATCATTAATTATTTTATTCTCATTTAGACAATCTTTAACACTTTTATTCATTGTGATGTAAAAACAAAAAATATATATATATATATATATATTTTTTTTTTTTTTAAGATTTTTTTTTGTTAAAGTTATTTTTTTATTATATATATTAATTTCTTAAAAAACTATTAACCACGTTTAAAAAAGAACATAGAAAGACAAATTAGGAATTACCATTTGCTTATAATCTATATCCCTTTTTAAAAATCAAACTTAACTTACCGCCGAATTGATTAAAATAAGTTACCGTTTAGTAAATCAAGCAAACTAGAATAAGAATCAGTGCAAACAAATTGCAAAAGTATTTTTGTTTTTTAGTTGCATATATAAATTTAATTAAAAACAACTACTATTAATTTTTTATATATATTTTATAATATTTTTTCTCTGAATATTTCATGCAAAATTTGGGGAAAATTTTGAATAGCAACTTTTTATAGAAAATTAAGAAAGATCTCATAAAAAAAATACTAAACAAGTATAACAATTAAAACAACATATATAAGTTTTTTCTTTTTTAAAAAAACTCATAAATACATACATCATGTGAGAAATGAGAAAGACATCAATAGCCATTTTTTTTGAAAAAAATATACTAGAAAGCTATCCCACATTCAAATTATAGACTCAAATATTATTATACAAGAATATGAATAACTGCCACAAACAATTATTTCAAATCTGGGTATAAAACTGCTTAAAATATAATTAGTAAATTACATTGTAATTTAACATAACTTATTATAATATTATTTTTATCCAGTGTTTTTTTTAAAAAAACATTGTTAAATTTTCCTTCTTAAAGATAATAATTTTTAAAAAAAAGTCTATCATAAAATTTAGGGGAAAGAAAATAAAAATAATGGAAAGGGAACTTTTTTTATTAAGAAAAATAAAGTTGAAGTAAGTCAAAATTAAGAAAAAAGTATTTGTTATTAATAATTTATTTATTATTTGTAATATTATTTCAATTATTGTTATTTTTTAAATAAAAAAATGATCTATAATTAAAGAATATAATGAAGTATATACCTGATATAATCAATTATATGTTTGGCATAGATGATGAGATATATAACAAAAATACTTTAAATTTCCTTTTGAAGAGTAAAATAAATTACTATTAATTAATGTTCTTTTAGCGTCATACTTAAAGTTAACTCTATCCAATACTTTTTTTTCAGTTATTCATTTTAAATCCTAAACACCGAAGCTATGTTCTCAGAATATGCTACGTTTTACTGTAAAAAGAATATTATATTTATTATTAATCTCCTCACAAATTCTCTTACTATTTATAAAAATGAAATAAAATTTGATATATATATATAGTATCTTAAAATAATAAGTAAGATATTATAAGAAGTTTTTATACTATTCGTTAGTATAGTATTATTATATTGAAGTTCAACTTTATTTATTAACTGTCATTGTCTCTTTTATGGCAATTAAAATAAATATTGAACTTGCTTGATTCACGCGTGAATGTTTTTATTTTTATTTTTTTTATTTATCATATTGTTAATGGAAGAAAATAGATTGAATTTAAGGATCCATACCTTATAGGTGTGACACGTTATTTTCTTATAATATAGTACTACCAGTTTATATATTTAATATTTATAATATATAGATATTTATAAAAATTAGATCATTATAAAACTTAGATATTTATAAATATTTTGAATTTTTTATAAAAAAATAGTTTCCAAAATTGATTTTGAGATTGAATTAACAATATATTCGTGAAAGGAGTATTTATTGTCTAGCTATATCAGTGCATTTAATTTCATTTAGATGGTTGAATGAAGTGAGCATTATTGCTCTAAACACAATGGCACAAAATTTGAAAGATTTAGGTTGTATTTGGATTAAGAATAGAAATGTGAAGATTTAAGGAAGTTGATATATGATGATTTGAGAGGAAAGTGAACGTGTTAGATTGAATTTGTAAGAAAAATTTATCAAAATTTCTTAGTGATGTTATGATTGTGAGATAATTTTATTTTTTTTAAAAATATAAGTTTACAAAGTTATCCTTATCTTTAAAATATTTAAATAATGAAATATGAATTTGTTTTGGGTAGATTTGAGTTAATTAAAATTTTGTAATTTTTTTAATGTTTAATATTTTTTTACAAGAAATACAAGTTATTTATTATTGTCACAAAATTTCATATTTTTTATTTATTTAATTGTAATATTAAAAATTGTAAAAAACATTGGAAAAATAATTTAAAACGAAGTAAAATATTAATTAAAAATATTTACTTAAAAAATATAACCTTAATATTTTAAAAAATATAAATCACTAATATTATTATTATATAAAAATATATAATATTTAAATGGAACTGCTTTACAAAATTTTAATTACAAGTATTTTTTATTTCAAATTTAAATGCTAATAATATTTTATATTTTTATAATCAACATTATTATTGTATAAATTTATGTTTTTATTATAAATAATTATATATTCATTATTATTAATTATTAATATTTATTTCTTTTAATACCTTTATTAAATATTATTATTATTATTTAATATTACTTGATTATATTATATTATATAATCAATAATAATATTTATATATAATAAATGAATTAATATATTTTAAAATTAATTTTAAATTAAAATTATAAATTGATATTTTGTAAAGATATGTAAATATAGAAAACAAGAAAATGTAAATAAAAAATAACAAAAATAAAATACATATACCACTAAAATGAAAAAAAATTGTATTTGGAGGAAAAAAAAAAGTCACTGAGGTGACTCTCCTCTTGAATCACAGCATATATGACAAACACTTTTGAAGAGATGCACTTTCCTTTTATTTCCTCACAATTTAATTGATACCAAACACACTTTTTCTTACAAAATCAATATCTTTCTACCCTATTCTCTCTGTTTAAATTGAGCATTAAAGTTTTATTTTTCACAGTTTCGGTTAACATACCAATATATCATCATAAACCAAAGCAAGTACAGGTACTGATCTAAGTCATAAAAGCAACATTTTTTAACAAAAATGACATTAACATACAAAACCATGGTCAAGGGACACCACAGAATGTGTTTGCTTGAGCATTCAAACTCCAAAGAACCTCTAAAAACTTTCAAACAACATATAGATCCTACTATTCAGAATCATTGGTCAAGTTTTTGAAACAAGCATGTAAAAGATGACCCTTGTTCCCTCATGTTTGAGCAGCTCTTTTCTCAAGGATGACACTTAGAAACATTTTTCAATTTCATTCACCCCATTTTAATCTTATGTTTACTTCTCATTTATCTGTCATTGTGTATAATGAACTCATGATACTTAAACTGTTACCTGCTATTTTCCCACTTTTCAACACTAATCTAGAAATATTGATGCACCTCCTGCTAAATGTACATTCCACTTCCTTGTACTGAATCGGTTTTACTCTACTTACACAGAAGCCTTGTGTTGTGCTTCTAACTTTCCAAGTATTTTCTTTATTGGATTTTCAATTAGGATTATATCATTTTCAAAAAAAGGATTCATGAAGAAAAGCTGACAAAGACTCTTGAATTAAGTACAATAGCACTTCAAAGATCACAGTAAAACTATAAGGGCTCAAAGTTGACAATTGGATGATGTCGTCTAGAGAGCAGTGAAAGTGACCTGTAAATGAAGTATTGCTTTTATTCACAGAATTATTCTGAGTTCTAAACTTTTTTTTTCTGGGCTGCGGTTCATGTAATCAAGAATTCACATTTATGAGGAGAGAATTGAAGCAAAAAAGCTTCTTATAGCTGTGGTGGTTATATCATGGCTTTTCTTCCATACAGTTGAAGTATTGATACCATTTCTGGTTATTCTTGGTTGAGTTCTCTTGCTGTTAATGGAGTACAAATTGAAGTTGTATTTGGTTGATGGTAACACAAGCTGGCATGATAATGGATCCATCAACCTCAATCAGGACCAGCAGGGGTCATGTCACCTTATGGCTCTCACCGATTTTCTGTCCTTATGGTGCTTCTGCTCTTCCTATATTACAAGTTACTCATTTCCCTTTTGTCAAGTTCTCATATTTTATTTAACTGTTATTTTCAAAATTTTAGATAACATTAAGTACTTTTTATTATTATTTATGCATTTATTCTTCTCTTAATATTTAATTAATTTTATATATATCAAGAAAATTTAATAACCTTAAACAGTAATAGTATATAATTCATAAAAACACAGATTAACATTTGATTATAAAGTCCTCCATAGCATGCGTTGACATAGTTACATTGAAATTCATTAACTACAACTTACAAGTGACAATGCCGGTGTAGCAGGGATAAATTATGCATTGAAATTATACAACTTGACTATAAACTTGTATGGGAATAATACAATTTGACTAAAAATTTGCATTGAAATAATACAACTTAACTATTTATTTATGGTTTGTTTGTCTTTGTTAAGTGATTCTGCAATCTTGCTGGCAATGCAGTATGCTGTAGACTGAATGGTTACCATGGGGTTGACACCAACTGCAGTGGGCAAAACACTCCCATCACACACATACAACCCTTTTGCTTCCCAACTCTCACCAGTTTCATCAACTGCACCTTCTTCTTCAGTGGCACCCATTCTACAACTTGTCATCTGATGTGCAGATGTCAACACTGTCCAGAGTTCATTCCTGGACCTTGGACCCCCAACTATTTTGACAGTATCAAGAAACTCCTCTAAATCTTCCTCCTTGACCCCCCTACATTTGAATCTTTGTCCATCACTCCTGTATGTGCCCACTTCCACAGCACCTGCTGCAACCAAAATCCTCAAGGCCTTCCTTAGTCCAATTCTGAGGTTTTCTTTGTCTACTTGGTCAAGTCTGTAAGTGACTCTTCCTTCAGCCTTCACTTTTCCTGATCCATGGTCTCTTATCAATGCAAAAATGTTAGCAGTTCTTGCATACTTTGCCATCCTGTCTTTCATATCATGCCCTGAAAGCCAGGGAACCAATGCTGAAAATGATCCTGGTCCTAGAGCAGGTGTTTCTATGATGAATCTTGGGGTGGAATCTTCTGCAAGTACCTTGTGGATCGAAGTTATGATCCCACCTTCATGGTTGTTGCCGCTGAAGTTTGTCATGTCTTCTGGGAAGTATCCCCATGCAAATTGAACTGGGTGGAGATGGAGATTCCTTCCAATGTTTGGATTTTTCAGTCCACTAGAAATCATTAGAGGAGGAGTGGACAGAGAGCCACATGCTGAAATAGTTACCTTGGATTCGATTAGGAGTTTCTTTGTTACCTTACTCCTCCAAGTTGCTGCTGCAATCACTCCTAAACATTTCTTTTTCTTCATTCCATCATTTCCATCTTCAAGTATGAATCTTTCAGCTTTACATCCAGAGAGGATCACTGCACCATTTCCTACAGCATCAACCAACCAAGTAGAGTCAGTGCCCTTCTTATCTCCTGTCCTACAACCATAACAGCATGAACCACAATAATGATCTGCTGAGGAATTTGTAGCCACTGACTCTACTTTGAAGCCCATTTTCTCACATCCTTGTATGAGAACTCGATTCTGAAAGCTTTCTTTCTTGCACTTCTCTGTCACACCAATCCTTCTGCATACCGAGTCCATGGCAGATTGATAGTCAGAGCTTGCAAAAAGTGGAATTTTATTTTTTTTAGACCATTCCCTCAGAACAGAATCAGGTGTTCTGATGCATGCAGACCAATTTATAGCAGAGCCGCCACCCACAGTTGAGCCAGCTAGGATCATCATCTTCCCATCAAGACTTGACAGAATGCCACCTGATTCGTATAGCTCGTCCATGGATGGTCCTTCCAGGGAAGAATAATCATGGGAAACAAAGTACTCTCCTTTCTCTAGGACGATTACTTTCTGACCAGAGTTTGCAAGAACTGCAGCTGCAACACCTCCACCACAACCAGACCCCACAATGACAACATCACATTTGACCTTGTATAGGTTCTGCAGTTTATCTTCACTAACTTCAAGGCCTTTTTCAGCGAGGGATTGCATCAAAGTATGATCAGTTTCGTGCATAGTCTCTATTAATCCCTTTTCTAGAGGCCTCTCCTTCCGTACCAACTTTTTCTTGGTGTCCACCTGGTACCCAATTGCTTTCCATACGGGATTATGTCCATTTTCATCACTCTGCAGTGTTTGGGGAAACATATCAAAGAGAAATTCAGAATAAATGTTTCACATCCATACATGTTAAAGAAGAATTTCAAATCAGATTCATCATTGAATTAACGAAAACATTAATCATCACTAAATTAATCTAGTAAAGTGATCCTCACTCCATGAAAAAACATCAACTTTTTAAAGCTGCTTTTTGTTTCTTTTCAGTATGAATGATACTGTATTGATTATTCTCAATTATATACAAAGGTGTTGTTGGAAAAATAAATAGTTAAAAAGAAAAACTACTTTAGAATACAAATAAAAAGCTAAAAAGACTATTATTCTGAAATGGGATAAGTATTCATTAATAATCATATCATCTAATATTCCATCCGCTCTTTTTGACTGCCGATTATTTTCATTATTTTTTATCTGTAATTTTTAAAAATTCAAGATAATATAACTATTCTATAAATATACCCTTTATTTAATTAATATGACGGGAGAAAAATTAGTTAGAATAATCTAGCGAGATAAAAAAAAAACATAATAAATGTATATTGAAATAAAAATTGAAAATGATAAAATAGATAATTCACTTAAAAATGTTTTAAAAACGAAAAATACAATATTTTCTTCATTACGAGTGAAAAATCCTTAAATATTTATGAAGAAACGTGTTGGTAAATAAAATGTTTTTGGACGCAACTCATCTATTAAAGTCATTAGTCAAAATTCTAAACATATCATTATCTCATACATTAAAGTCAGTCAAACTTCAGAAAATGTGTAAGCTGGTTTTGGAAGTAACTTGAGAATCCTTTTAACTGTGAATGAGAACTTGATGCAAGAAATTCAATCTTATTAAGACGTGTGAGAAAGCTTACCCTAGAGAAGAAAGTGCAGAAGAAGATAAG